>NW_022196891.1:54362972-54380170 GCF_008632895.1 Mastomys coucha | reverse complement strand
TAAGATATTAAGAAAAAGTAATTGTTACTTCCTGTTGTTTTTGTTGTAAGAGGTGGAATTTGGTTTGTATGGATTTGTTGAAAGATTACTTTCTTGCTTCTTCTAGGGTGTAGGTTTGCAGAACTCTAAATAGACTGGACCAGAAAAGAAATTCCTCCCGTCACATAATAATCAAAACACCAAATACACTAAACAAAGAAAGAATTTTAAAAGCAGTAAAGGAAAAAGGTCAAGTAACATATAAAGGCAGGCCTATCAGAATTACACCAGACTTCTCACCAGAGACTATGAAAGCTAGAAGATCCTGGGCAGATGTCATACAGACCCTAAGAGAACACAAATGCCAGCCCAGGCTACTATACCCAGCAAAACTCTTAATTACCATAGATGGAGAAAACAAGATATTCCATGACAAAACAAAATTTACATAATATCTTTCCACAAATCCAGCCCTACAAGGGATAATAGATGGAAAACATCAGCATAATCTCTTCTAATGTTCGTTGCCTAACTTGGTTGCTTTCTTTCTGACGGAACATTATTCTTCCAGGATTTTCTGACCGACTTGGTGATGTCAGAGGTGGATCGTTGTGGCGAGCACGATGTCTTGATCTTCCGAGAAAACACCATTGCCACTAAATCCATTGAGGAGTACCTCAAGCTGGTGGGACAACAGTACCTTCATGACGCACTTGGTATGGAAAGGATGAAATCTCTCTTCTTCTTTCAGTTCTAATTTTTTTTGTTACCTCCTAGGACAAACAAAATGAACCCAGACTGCATGTATTTAGTTCTTCTGACTTGAGTGATTTAGATTTCAACTGTAAACTGTCCTTCCCAGCGCAGGGACGACATACATGCATTGTAACATGAGTCAAAGTAGAAAGCCCTTCGGCGTGCACACCCATCCCAAAGGCTTTGCATTTATGATCCTAGGATATGTAATATTATTGATAGATTTCACCGCTAGAACTGAGGTGTTCTATTTCTCCTAAAATTATTGGGTATTCATATTATGACATGGCTCAATTACCTTAATCTATTAACCTACCAGTTATTATCATGCATACAAAGCTCTTGTCAGAAATTAAGAAGTGTTTGATAATTCCTATAGTTCTATACTTCTGTTTTAAGGTCTTTAACTAGTAACTAATTTTTGTCCAATCATTTCTTTTTTGTTTTTTTTGTTTGTTCGAGATAGGGTTTCTCTGTGTAGCCCTGGAACTCACTCTGTAGACCATGCTGGCCTCAAACTTAGAAATCTACCTGCTTCTGCCTCCCAAGTGCTGGGATTAAAGGTGTGTGCCACCACTGCCCAGCTGTCCAATCATTTCTTATTGATCACTTAGGCACTCACTTAAAAATCTAGATGTGGTTATGAAATGAAGTCATTGCTGATAGAGTAAGGCAGTGTATTAGACAAATAACAAACTAAGGTGATAGGATAATAAAGTGGGTGAGTTCCTTGAAGAAAATAGTGGTCTAGAGGTGGACTGCTGGTCTCTCATAGCCTCCGCTTGCTGGTCTGTCATAGCCTCAGCTGGCCTTGTTTTCATAGCAGTCCTCCTGCCTCAGCCTCCCAGTGCTAGGATTATAGACATGAGCCACCATGACCAGCAATTTCCTGTATCTCCATACTCCTAGCGCTTCACACAGAATGTAATACAGTACAAACAATGGTAGCCAATATGTATGTAATATCATGTGTTTTTAAGTAACTTTAAACTTTTAAGTAAGTGTAAAAAAAAATAAGAGAAACCAATGAAATTGTGGCAGATTTTATTTAATACAACATATTTCAAATATTAACCGGTGATCAATATGAGAACTGTTAATGATGTATTTATTTTCCATACTTTGAAATGTGGTGTATATTTTATATTCCTCCCATGTTTTAATTTATTCTAGTTATATTTCTAATGCTTATCAGTCACATGTAACCATCCACAATGAGTAGTAATAAAAGTATAATGAATGATTATAGGGATTTTTTTTTTGTTCTCAAGGAGTTTATAATATAAAGAAATGCGATAAGGTTGGTTGTTTAACCAAAAGAAAAATCCTGTGTTTTTGCAGAGAATTTGTAAGGACAATTAGGGATTAGCATAAAAGAAAAAAGAATGAGACATGAAAAAAAAAAAGCATAGAAGGAAGGATGCAATAAACCTTTCAGTGGAAAGGGGGCATGAAAGTAAAAAGAGAGATGACTCAGTGGGTAAAGTCGCTTGTCACCAATGCTGCGGACCCAGATTTGGTTTCCAGAACCCATATGATGGAAACCGTGAACCAGCTCCTACAGGTTGTTCTCTGACTTGCATACATGTATCGTAGCACTTGTGGGCAGGTACACACACACACGTGCACAGAGAGGGAGAGAGCGTGTTGGTTGATATCATGCAGTTATGGCCTGCTAGATGTAAATGTTGGAATCTAAACTCAAGTGCTCTGTAAGGGCAGGGCATACACTTAACTGCTTAGCCATCTCTCCAGCCCCTTGATTAGATTCATAACAAATCATAGAAGTAGGAGGCTTGAAAATGGGGGATTAAATATTTACCTTACATGTATTCATCTTAAATTCTGATAAGAATTTTGGGGGTGTTTTAGTGGGAAAGCAAGTGAGAATATACATCTAGACTCAGGGTGTGAGGACTTGGGGACTAACTCATATAGAAGTGTTAAATAAAGCTAAGAAATTGTCAAAACAAAAGGGAAAGAACCAAAACCACACCTCATGATGCATGTCTGCTGAGAGTGTAAAAGGACAATGAGGAATCAAGAAAAATGACCAGAGAGAAAATGCAAAAAGAAAGAACCAGGAAAACACAGCCCTGGGCTCTGATAGAGAAGATAGGAAGAGAGTTAGGGAAGGGATCTTTTTCTGGGTGCCTCCCACACGGTCAGCTATATCAGGATGAATATGTCAGAAACTCATTGAAGTGAACAGTGAAGAAGTGGACTGTGAGAAGCACGTGGATGCAGACGTTCCCACTGATGCTCTGGATGAAGAGTAGAAGGGTTATATGATCCAAGTCAATGGTAGGAACAGGGTTTCCCAACAAAGCAGCCTATCTCCATGCACATCAGAGTGCACCTGCTGGTGAATTAGAGGCATTCTGGAAGAACATGTCTGTTCATAGGTGTATTGTAGATACTGAGCTGAGTGTTCTCAGCATGGTTATTGTTTAAAAAGAAAATGAGAGAAGGATATTTGCCTAAGAGAACCAGCAGAATCTGCAAACTTTTCAATCTCTCTAAAGAAAGCCCTTAAACAGAGAAGGTAAGTAAGGAGCCCAGGCCTACAGCCCCAAGAGGTGGCAGCTTGCCACTCCACGTGTCCTGCCACACAAGTGCTCAGAAGAAACAACACACTGAGAAGAATGAGGAGGAGGAGGAGGATGCAGAATGTGCTAAACCTTGGGCCCAGAGAATGAAAGGAGCCGAAGAAAAACTCCAGGAGCAGACTGCCAAGAGACATGGGCTGTC
The DNA here is from genome assembly GCF_008632895.1 of Mastomys coucha. NCBI lineage: Eukaryota > Metazoa > Chordata > Mammalia > Rodentia > Muridae > Mastomys > Mastomys coucha. The sequence goes on along the minus strand of NW_022196891.1, from coordinate 54,376,684 downwards.
TTCACCGAGAGTTTCTACTTCTGAGTCCAGTCAAAATAAAGAGTCTTTAAAAATCATAAATAAGGAGTCAGATGTTGTGGGCAGGGAGAGTCAGGGAAGCTGAAGATAAAGCTCAATGGTAGCACATTCTTAAGTATTCATGATGCCCTAGATTGAATCCCCAAGACTACCTTTTTTATTCTTATATTATTACTTATTTTCATTTGTGTGTGTGAGAGAGAGAGAAAGAGACAGAGACAGGGAAAGAACAAACACAACTTATAGTTGGTTCTCTCCTTCCACCGTGTGGGTGCCAGGGATCCAACTAAATTCCATCAAGTATTGTAGCAAGTACCTTTGCCATGGAACCAATCTGCTAGCCCAAGACTACCTCTGACAAAAAGTTCAAATGGTAAGGAAAAGTAGTTGTCAAATTGCTTCACAAGTTAAATATTACTTGTGGTGCTTCAGATCAGTGAATCAAGAGGAAAGGAGCCAGACAATGATGGCGCATGCCTTTAATCCCAGCACTTGGGAGGCAGAGGCAGGCGGATTTCTGAGTTCGTGGCCAGCCTGGTCTACAGAGTGAGTTCCAGGATAGCCAGGACTACACAGAGAAACCCTGTCTTGAAAAATGAAAAAATTTTAAAAAGGAAGGAATCATAAGTGGTAAAAAGTAATGGCTCCCTAGTCGGGAAGTAGGGCTATGTTCCGTGAAGCACACCTGCTATAGGAACAATTCCTACTCTGAACAAGAGCTTTGTTTTTCACTTCTATTATCTTAAAACCTATTCAGTTGCTTTGGTATAATATCTAATAGAGATTATGAGGAAAAACAGTTGATTTTTCAGTATATTAGAAAAGATGCTATTTATCTCATTTATATAGTTGCTTACTATATTTATCAATTATATGTCATGGTTTGCTTTAATGATTTACGTTATCCAATAAAAGGTAGCAATGAAGCACCTCTAACAGTATTCTCTATTCTGTGAACATGAAGGTGAGAATATTGATATTATAAGATCTGTTTGCTTAAAGGGATATCTGAATTAAATGTCCAAAGTAATAAATGAATACCAACTCCTTTGATACAATAATGAATAATTAAATATCTAATGAGCTTTCCAAGGCATGAAAATTAATTCATTGAGCATGGGAAACAATTCAGATAACCTCCCAAAGATCTCTTTTAATATTCTGTAATCTAACAGCATGGGCTAGCATAAAGAAAATGGTTGCAGCTTCTAAGAGCATGAAAACAACTCATAAGATCCTTCATACTGAGATTGGATTGTCGTCTTCTTAATGAAGTTGTGTTGCATGTTATACACTTTTAAGCAAAAAGCAAAAAAGAGGTTCCTATTTCCAAACTCCTTGAACTCTTTGATTTTAGAAACTGCCGATCAGGCCTGGGGATTGTAGTTCATTGGTAGTTTATATCCACCCATCCTCAAAGAAAGTTGCCAGTCACAATGTATAGTATCATCTAGCATTGTAGACTGTCTTGGTGTTAAAGCATTACTCTCTTGTGTGCCACCTGTCACGGGCTGGACATTCTGGGCCTCTCTCAACCCGTGGGGGAAACAGGGTCCTAGTCAAGTAGACAAAGCATTGGCGAAGAAATGACAAACAGACACAACACTGTCTACTGAAAAAAAAAAACTGCTTTATTTAGATTTAAGTATCCCATCTGTTAGCTCCTTTTACCTGACTGATTTAAGTCAACTTGCTGGTGTCTTGTGACACAGAAGAAATGCCATCTGTGAGACATAAATCTCTCAGAAGGTGTAATTTCCATGCTGGTGTTGGAGGTAAATGCCTTTCAGCAGTAATAAGTCAACACTTGTTGACTCACACCTAAATATGAAATGTTGATGATAGTGATGATTTGGTGATTTGCGTAGAAAACACATAATAGAACTGAGCGTGGTGGTACGTGTTTGTATTTCTCTCAGCTTCAAAGTAAAGGCAGGACTGCTTAACGAGTTTGTGGTCAGTCTGCTGTAATTGAGATCTTTCCTAAAAAGGGGAAAGGGGCGGGTTGGAGAGATGGCTCAGTGGTTGAGTGCTTATTGCTCTTGCACAGAACCCACATTGGGTCCCCAGCACCCATGTGTGGGCTCACAACCATTCACAAACCCAGTAGTAGTGAATTTGATGTCACCTTCTGATCTCCACTGACACCAGGCACTTGGGCAGTGCACATACAGACATATACACATAAAATAAAACTAAATATTTTTAATTTAAAAAGTGTTTTCAAAGAAGGGGCTGGAGAATGGCTAAGCATTTAAGAGAGCTTGCTTGCTGCATAATCATGAGGACCAAGTTGGATACCAGCACCTACATAATAGTGAGGTATCCACAAACACCTATAATTCCAGCCCCCAGGAATCTGACACTTTCTTGTGGCCTCCATGTGCAAAGGCAATCTCATCAACACACATGTGCTTATATCCATGCAAATACAGATAAATATTTTTTTTTTACAATTCAAAGAAGAAAATATGATAAAACATTCTGGCCAGACAGTGGTGGCGCACGCCTTTAATCCCAGCACTTGGGAGGCAGAGACAGGTGGATTTCTGAGTTCAAGGCCAGCCTGGTCTACAGAGTTAGTTCCAGGACAGCCAGGGCTATACAGAAAAACCCTGTCTTGAAAAAAAAAAAAAAACATTCTGGATACACACTAATTAAATATTTTAATTCAGTAATTGCCCCCTGTAGCTCTTATTCTTTTCAGATGCAAAGCAACATACTCAAACTAAGTAGCTTTTTTAGGTGCAAACCTATTCAAAAAAGCGTCATCTTTGTTTCAGCATACTGCACATTATCAGATATAAGTTGTAATTTCAAAAAGAACAGTTTTCTGAATTTTAATAATATTTTTAAGGTATCTCATCTTTTGAGACCCTATAGTGCTGGTACTACAAACAATTTGTGTCTGGACCCTGAGTTATTTATTGGACTACTTGCTTGAAAAATGAAAGAAAAATAGTATTTATATTATTAGTATTTCCCTAGAATAGTTATAACCCAAATGGACACCCTTAACAGAATATTAGATTTCCAGTTTTAACTATTACTGAAATATTTAAAGCTGATTGTTTTAAGTTTACATTTATGTATTTTTAAATAAAACAGATTGTTTGGAAATATGGAACAAACATAATCTTATGGGAATTAACATTTTCTAAACATTAACAGTTTAGCAATTTTTGCTTTATTAAAAACTATCTTAAAGTAGCATATTTTGTACATGATAATGCTTTCTATATGGAGCCCAACTAAGTGCCAAGAACAATACTACATTGGAGGGGTACTCCTTATCCCAGGTCTATAAGATGTGTCTAATGCTAATAAAGCAGCCAAGGCTCAAGCTAGGTAACTGACCTTTCCCCTTAGTCAGCGAAGTGAGGGATCCCGGGCTTGACCTTAGATCTCTCTTGATCCTATAGTGCTTATTCATATTCTCTGCCTCCCTCCCTCTCTTCTCTCCTGTCTCTCTCTCTCTCTGTCTGTCTGTCTCTCTCTCTCTCTCTCTCTCTCTCTCTTTCTCTCTCTCTCTCTCTCTCTCTCTCTGTCTCTCTCTTTCTCTCTCTCTCTCTATGGTGTATATGTGCACGCAACACTTTGCTAAGACTATTTCTTCTAAGTAGCACTTTCCATCCTCCATAATGGCTTTTTTAAAAGTTTTTCTTTACCTCAGTAATAATCATTTTGACAGAAAACAGGTTTCATTCTACTTTTGCTACTTTATTTTGTAGAAAGTATTGTTCTCCTACAAAACCTTGTTATGACAAACCTGAACTCGAGTCAGGAACCCTTTTGAACTCAAGAACTAACCTTCTTGAACCTCAGCAAGGATCTTTAAAAGGCTCCCTTCTCTTTAATGAAGAGAGACCTGTAATAAAACAAAACTATACTTCCATCTCTTATAAAAAACCTAGTAAGCTCATATACTGCTTTTTGAGAGTTGTTCAAGGGGGTGGGTTTGAACATGATTAAAACCTGATTTCTAATATTTAAAGGTTTGTCTTACAAGTGAGATATGTATGTAAATAAATATGCACAAAAGTATAAAACATGGACTATTAGAAGATATTGAAGAAGCATATATAGTAGAATTGAACAGATAAGTTGATATCAGAAAATATTAAGCATATCTTTATAGACAGGCTATTTGGCCAATGCTTGTAAACTATTGTCTCTGGAAAGCATATAAAGTATATATAAAAAGAAATGCTGCAGTTTTGTGTGGAAGGTTAAGTTACTGTCCCCAATGCTAGTGATAGACCTGAAAAGCGTTGCTTGGGTCTGTGTTTGACACCAGCATTACCCCTACAACTTTAATTGGGTTACCTGTTCAGTCAAACTTGGGTTGAATTTTTTTACCTGGAATGATGATAATACTTGAACTACTAGGGGGGAGCTCTATTACAAGTTCATGATAATTAAATATGTTCTGGGTTTCCAATAAAAGGTACTATATTTCCAACTGTCGCTATTTTTATAAATAATGATGATGCAGGTGATTGGTTGTATTCTGCTTCCAGGATAAAGAGAATAAACATAGTACATGGGTGGAGGTAACTGTTGGCTTCTACAGCAGTGCTGCTTCCTGGTCACTCCATGCCAGTTCTGAGGAAAGAAAACTCAAGAATGCTCAATCATTTTGTATTCTATTTAAGAAGGTGGAGTATTGTTATAGTACTTGTCACCTTTTCTCTTTGATCAGGGGAGTTCATCAAAGCCTTGTATGAATCAGATGAGAACTGTGAAGTGGATCCCAGCAAGTGTTCATCTAGTGAACTGATGGACCATCAGAGCAACCTGAAAATGTGCTGTGAGTTGGCTTTCTGCAAGATCATCAACTCATACTGGTGAGCTTGTATCCTTGCCAAAGAACCTACTTTTTCCAAATGAAAGTCAACACAAGGAAAGGACTTGAAGGAAACTGCAAGATCTCCCTTCCTTAGTGCTATCTAAACCATCACCCTCACTGTAAGCAGGCCTTCTGAATCACACTTTGCATCTGTCAGCAGTCTACTTCCTAGCACCTAAAAGGAGATGTTGGAGATGTGGGGTGGGGTTGTTTATTTGATTTGGTTTGGTTTTTACTTTTTAAATTCTTGGCTAGTGTGGAACAGATGTATTCATAGATTTTGATTTTTTTCTGTACCACAAGCAAATGGTGACTTTGGGAAGATTTTTCATGATCAGCCTTTAGGGATGTTACGGTGAGCTGTGTTAAACCAGATAGTTAGTCAAGAACCTTATACCATTTTCCCACTTAGCTAAACTAAATTTGTCCTAGTCCAGAGTTTTGTTACTTTTCAGTTTCAAATCACCATCTGGCCTTCTGTGAATTTCCCACATCTTGTCAGCATGACTCAGGCTGATCCCCATCCCTAGGTGTCTAATGGGGTCCCCCTAGCTCAGCTCTAGGTCAGTAGGGTCCTTGGTTAAAGTGGGGTCACTTATACTTTCATGGGTCATGACACGTTTATATTTAGAGGTTTGGGGGTTTTTGTGTGTGTGTGTTTTCCCTTTTCTGTAGTGTCTTCCCTCGTGAGTTGAAAGAAGTGTTTGCATCCTGGAAGCAGCAGTGCTTGAATCGAGCCAAGCAAGACATCAGTGAGCGGCTCATCAGTGCCTCGTTGTTTCTCCGTTTTCTTTGCCCAGCCATTATGTCTCCCAGTCTTTTCAACCTGATGCAGGAGTATCCTGATGACCGCACATCTCGGACACTAACTCTTATTGCCAAGGTCATTCAGAACCTGGCCAACTTTGCCAAGTAAGGGAAACTACTACCTAACCCTTTTTAAACATCTAGTTTAAAAAAACGCATGAGCATTTGGATGAAGCTAGGGAGCCACTTACCTACTCTTACTAGATTTTTATTGCATTGTCAATAAAATTTTTAAAAGGTAAACAAATATTAAGCTCTGGTACAAACATTTATTGAAGTATTTATAACCATTTAAAGTAGTTCATATAAAAATATCTACTAATATGAAAATGCTGATAACTAGATTAAAATTCTAATTAAAAGATAGGATGCCAAATGGTACATATACTATCATTTTAGCAATATTAAAAAATAGCACATGTGTGAGAATATAGGGAAAAGGCTAGTAATATGCTTACATCATAAGTTCAAGTCAAAAGTCAACACTTGAAATTTATTAATATCGTAAGTCAGAGGTAGTATCTATAATTTATTTTAAAATGTTTTTTCTTAAAGATTTTTATTTATTGTTATATGTAAATACACTATAGCTGTCTTCAGACACATCAGAAGAGGGTGTCAGATCTCATTAGGGATGGTTGTGAGCCACCATGTGGTTGCTGGGATTTGAAATCAGAACCTTGTGAAGAGCAGTCAGTGCTCTTAACTACTGAGCCATTCCTCCAGGCCCCAGAATGGTTCTATGTAATAAAAAATAGTATGCATATCTGTAGATGATGAAAGCAAGCCTGCCCCCTCCCCAGAAGTTATCAGTTGGTTAATATAGGTGAAAAGCATATGGGTGTTTGTTAGTCTTTCAACTTTTCTATAGGCTTAGAAAACCAAAAACAGTGGCTCACACCTTCAATCCCTGTACTCAGGAGGTAGAAACATGTGCATCTCTATGAATCCATGGCCACCCTGGGCTAAATAGGTTATAGGGCAGCCAGCCAATGATACTGTCTCCCAAAGAAAGGAAGGAGGGGATAGGGTGAGGGAGGGAGGAAAGGGAAAAGGAACAGAAAGAAAAGAACCAGGAAAGAGAAAAGAACCAGGAAAGAGCTCACACATCGCAGAATTGATAACAGGTATATTTAATGTTGAGACACACAAGCTTCTACCAACAGTATGTGGAAGAAAAACTGTCAGTGAAGCAGATTGTCTTCTCATATATTATTTTTGGTGGCTTTTAATTTTTTATTTTTATATGTATGAGTGTTTTGCTTGCATGTAGTTTGTGTACCACATGCATGTCTGGTGCCTGCAGATTCCAGAAAAAGGCATTGGATTTTCTAGGACTGGAGTGAGAGACCATTGTGAGCCACTGTGTATGTGCTGGGAATGGAACCTAGGTCCTCTAGAAGAGCAGCTAGTGCTCTTAATTTCTGAACCATCTCTCCAGCCCTCTAATAGAATATTTTTTAATTCACTGTTTAAATTTTATGGACCCCATAGCTAGGTCAAGATACAAAGACTTGCCCACCTTTGAGCTAATTCTTATAAAATTATTTTTAGGTTATGTTGGGACAGGTTTTATATAAAGGAGGGTAGATAAAATCTAGAGGAACAGAAATTTCTTCTCTGATAAAATAAAGAGCATAGGCAGAGACTTAGAAAAAGCCCATTCCCATAAAAATCTCTCCTTGTGCAAGAATTGCAGTCCATTGTTTTAATTACCCATGATCAATTCTGGCCCATAAATATTAAATGGGAAGTTCTAGAAACACATCATTCTGAGGAGCAAGAATTTCATGAAGTCTAGCTCAGTACAACCCAGAATATCAGTCATCCACTTATTCTATATATCCATGAAGTATGTGCCACCTACCTGTTACTAAGCTCCTAGTTTTTATGTTAACTAATGAAGTATCATAATACTTATATTCAAATAACCCTTTATGACTTAGTAATAGTCCCCCAAAACAAAATAGTTATGCTGACAGTTTGGATGTGCTAAGGAAAAATTATAAAGTCATTTTAAGGTTGGTTTTGCTGGGGGTTTTTGTTTTGTTTTGTTTTTAATGAGTGCATGTATAGGGCAAAGCAGTGTTCCATGATATCTGCAGTTTCAGGCATCAGTTGGAGGCCTTCAATATGAGTCATGGGTAAAGAAGAGACTATTATGGAATATATTTGGAAACTAAAATTAGTTACATTGACAGTCATCTTGATGGACATTTGATAGATAACTAGGGACTGTGTTATATGAGAATTTTGAAGGCCAAAAAAAGGCATTTTGTTTCTACTCTTGAGATTTTTCAACATGAATTAAAGTAATACTAAAAAAGTATATTGTAGCAGTTACCACTTAAAGAAACAAAATCCTCATCTTAAAAATAAAAAGAAATAATACCTATTTGTAAGTCAACTCAAAATATTAATATGTCTTTTCTTGATCTCTGTTCTTTCTTATTTCCTCACCTAACTCAGGTTTGGTAACAAAGAGGAATACATGGCGTTCATGAATGATTTTTTAGAACATGAATGGGGTGGAATGAAGCGGTTCCTTTTGGAGATCTCTAATCCTGACACCATCTCAAACACCCCAGGCTTCGATGGTTACATTGATTTGGGCAGAGAACTGTCAGTTTTGCATTCCTTACTATGGGAAGTAGTTTCCCAACTTGATAAGGTAAAGTAGGAGGAAGGGTAGTGGGAAATGGGAGATACTGAACCTTAGTGTCCAGATTCTAGCAGTCATCTGTGATGATAACACACAGTCTTTCTGCTGGTTGAGCAACCTTCCTTCCTTTAGACATCTAAAAGTAAATGATAGTCATTAAGTGAGTGATGTACAACCAGAATTCGTAGAGAGCCATGGTATCATTATTACATGCTTAATTATCTGAGCTAGTGAAATATTTCTATAAATTTATAGAGTTAATTATAGAAAGGTTTTCAGATATGTGTGTGTATATACATACCTGAAGCATATATATACATATGTACCCTGCCGGTGTATATATATGTATATGTATATGCATATTTACATCTTTGAAAACTTGCCTAGAAACTATTAATAGTGTGTGCATCTTTCTCTGTGTGGGAGAAGCTTCATCTGGTACTTTCTAAGGACAAGATCTATTTTAGAAGTACAAGTTTATAAAATATTGTTCATCATATTTAAGCTAACCTCACCATGGAGAAGTTGTTTTTCCTACTGTGTATGTCAGACTTGGATATAATTTTTAACACTAAAAGCCACATAAGATCTGAAAATGTGGATGTTTTCTTTATCTGCCAATGTGAATTAAGAATATAAAAATAATTTATTTTCTAAAGACAGATGAACTTTTATTATTTCAATAACTGAATGTAAAGTATGCCAATCATTTTCTTCATTCTGGGATCTTTGAAAGGTGTAGATTCTGTAGTAGAAAATAGTTCAGTGATCAGTGTTATTTTTCTGTGATAAAGACTTACTTGTTTTCTTAAATTTTCCTCAACTATAAAATGTTATATATAGTAATGTCTAGTAATAAACTTCTTAGTAAATACCACTTTTTAGAATAATTATATAGATGGGAGTATGTCCACTGGTACTTAAAATGTTTATAAAACCACAAACCACTCCTTATTCTCAAGACCTACGTCTTCACTTTGAGAAATGCTAGGTAAATATTAAGTTGAAGTTATGTAGAAAATAAATTCTTCTTATATGAATCTTAGCTGAGCACTGTTGAGCAAGTAAAGGCATTTTTCAGATGACATTCTTTCCTACTCAAACAGAGTAGGAGAGTCCTTTAGTTGACTGGAGCATGTAGCTAAGTGTTAGAGCACCTGCCTGGCATGCTCATACCTTAGGTTTGAATGCTAGCAATAAATGCAGACAATATAATTCCATAAGAATACCTTCCCACCATAAACAAGGCCCTACATTTGATTGCCAGACACACACACACACACACACACACACACACACACACACACACACATCTTACTGATCTTTGAGAAGCTAAAGAATCCCTAAAGGCAGCCATGACTGTCAGACTAAACTGCATAATGATTGAGGATTTCATGAGAATCCATGAGGATAAGAATTCCATTAAGAATGCTGGATGAGATGGCACAAACCTTGAATCCCAATACTCGGGAAGGCAGACAGGTGGATCTACCTGAGTTTGAGGCTAGCCTAGTCTACAAAGTGCGTTCCAAGACAAAACAGACTACTAAAGCAATTATTTTAAAAAGTTGTTGTTAGATAGGTATATCAATAAGATACACATGCAATTATTTTTTTTAAATAGATCTCATGTATTCATGAAGTCTCTTTTAACAAATTTTTCTGTGTAAGCATATTTCTTCATTTTTAATCTTTAGTCCTGGGAACTAGAAGTTTATCTAGACATATCTGAGAAGAGTGAAACATGATATGATTTTACTGGTTTGTTTGGTTTGGATGGTTTTTAACAGAAGACTCAGTTGACATGAATCAAGGTTCCCAAGATTAAGTGGGATTAAGTGGGTGGTAATGTAAACTAACTGCATGCCCTGCAGTTCTCTGGGTCCCTGAGGGCAGCACCTTTCTGTCTGTTGGCATGCATTGCTTTCCTCACATAATCCTTTTTCTTTGGAAGTTTCATCACACTAGCCAATCATCTGATTCTGAAGTTTCTTTTGGTTAGAAGGTGTTTGGTTCTTCCATTTCTCTCTCCATCTTGGTGTGGTAGCCACTCAAAGCCTTAGTGTGCTTTGCATGCATATTTTAGTCGGAATGGCAATAGTTTGTTTGTTTTGAGCATGTCTTTTAATTTTTATTTGCATAATCCTAATTTCTATTTCTTTCTTTCCTCAATGTCTACTGCACCTTGTTCCGCCTCCTCCATTCATCTCGACGCCATGGTTCCGCTGCTCCATAACAATGCATTATGAACTTGCCACTCCCATATGCAATACCTACCCTCCCTCCAACCTACATCCTTCCATCAATGGGCATCATTGTCCCCAAAACAATATGTTGTGGATATCACAATGCTTATTGTCCAATTAGGGTGAAAATTCCTTCCTACAGGCAACTGTGGCAAAATTGGGACCTCTCCCTCGTGTTCTTGCTGATATTACCAAGTCTCTGACTAACCCCACGCCAATACAGCAGCAGCTAAGACGTTTTGCTGAACATAGCTCCAGTCCAAATGTCAGTGGAAGCCTCTCCTCTGGGCTACAGAAAATATTTGAAGACCCCACTGACAGGTATGAAGGGAGCGTTTGATACAGCGTCCCCAACAGATAATGTTTAGATTTTGCAGAAACCTATTTAACTTATTTTTTAAGTTTGTAACTTACAAGTTATAAGCAACTGAAAAGAATCACAAGATAAACCCAGCTGTTTGTCACAATGCATATAGTCAGTATTTCTTACTTTCTAGGATGGTGCTGTAGTGCTGTAGAATGTAAATATACACAGATCATTTGTGTTTCATAGAAGATGGAGGGCTTTTATAAAACTCATATTTTCATATTGTCCACCATTCTCTAAACCAGTTATTTTCAACCTTCTTAATACTGAAAACTGAAACCTTTTCCAGTTCTTCATGTTGTAGTGATCCCCCAATAATAAACGTATTTCATTGCTACTTCATAACTGTAATTATGCTGCTGTTAGAAATCAGAATATAAATATCTAATATGCAGGATATCGGATATGCCACCCCCAAAGAGATCTCAACCCATAGGTTGAGAACCTCTACTGTAGACAGACCCTCAGTTAAAACCACTTTATGGTTTTATGTCTATGTCTGCTTGGATGGGTCAATAAAATGTTGAGCCTTAGAGTTTGTGCTCTGAATTGGCAAAGTTTGAAGGTTTAGAGAAAATTAAATATGAATTAGAGCATTTGGGAGAGTGTTCTAACTCAGTAAAAGCTGAAGACAATGATGAAAATGGTATATTATTTTCTATCTTTGAAAGAAAACTAGCAATGCTAGATTTTATTCTAAGAATTGTAGGGATGAAGTCTCGTTTTCTATAGAAATATAACTTCCGCATTGGACCTGTGAAACTTCAGAAAAGTTCATATGTCCAAACAGAAGAACTATTAATTATGTTGAATTTGCTTCAAGAGTAATTAGGGGCCATTCTTTTTCCACAGCGATTTGCATAAACTAAAGTCTCCAAGCCAAGATAACACAGACAGCTATTTCAGAGGAAAGACGTTATTGTTGGTTCAGCAAGCCTCCTCCCAGAGCATGACGTACTCTGAAAAGGATGAAAAGGAGAACAGTCTTCCTAATGGTCGGAGCATCTCCCTCATGGACCTCCAGGACACTCACACTGCTCAGGTGGAGCATGCATCTGTCATGCTTGATGTGCCTATGCGCCTTGCAGGAAGCCAGCTTTCTATAACCCAGGTAGCTAGCATCAAACAGCTTCGGGAAACCCAGAGCACTCCCCAGAGTGCACCTCAAGTGAGAAGACCCCTGCACCCAGCCTTGAACCAGCCAGGAAGTCTCCAGCCCTTGTCATTCCAGAATCCTGTCTATCACCTCAACAACCCAGTTCCAGCAATGCCAAAGGCCTCTGCAGATTCCAGTTTGGAGAACCTAAGCACTGCCAGTTCTAGAAGCCAAAGCAATAGTGAAGACTTCAAACTCAGTGGACCCAGCAATAGCAGCATGGAAGATTTCACCAAAAGAAGCTCGCACAGTGAAGACTTCTCCAGGCGGCACACTGTACCAGACAGACACATACCTCTTGCTCTGCCACGACAAAATAGTACTGGGCAGTCCCAAATCCGAAAACTGGACCAGTCTGGGTTAGGTGCCCGAGCCAAAGCACCGCCATCTCTGCCGCACAGTGCTTCCTTGCGTAGCACAGGGAGCATGTCAGTGGCATCTGCAGCCTTAGTGGCTGAACCTGTGCAGAATGGGAGCCGGTCCAGGCAGCAGTCCTCTTCCTCCAGAGAGAGCCCTGTTCCCAAAGTGAGAGCAATTCAGAGACAACAGACACAGCAGGTAGGGTGTGCTAAAAGGCGTTGGCCTCTGCTTGCATGGGCAGCTGTGTTGACCCTTTATGTATAAACTATCCAGAACTGAGTGACACTTAATAATGTTTCTGCAACCTTTAAACAGAAGAGAGAAAGGAGAAGGTTGGGGGGGGGAGGGGCTGCTTCTGGATAGGTGAGAGCAGAAGGGAGCTTGACACAAACCCCCGGGAGGCTTTGCCTTTCCATGAGGAGTAGCGCCTTTCCTTCGAGGTGTGCTTAGAGCACAGCTGTGGCATCGGGTGAGTAATTACACAGTTGATCCATAGTCAAAATCAGCTGTACTTAGGAAATCTGGAAATTAATCCTTCTTAATTTTCTTCCTTAAGCTTCCAGAGTGAAGTTCTATATTCTAAACTACAGTTTAACTGCTCTCCACTTCATCCCCTACCTCCCTGTGGAAATGCCAAATCCCATGTGACTTTTCCTGGAAATGGATAGAATAATAAACAACTGAACACCCAGAGAGGCAAAGGAAAGAAAGAGAAAATATAAAACCGCAGGTGGCTAATAAGTACTTGAAATATTTGCACATCTCTTACATTACAACGTACATGAACAAGTCCAGCTCGTGTCATATCAATATAACATTTTGAAATTTTATTTGCCCAAAATGTAATCATTCCTTCCTTAATGTATGACACTTTGAATCATTTATATATTTTTTTGCCCTTAGATAGAAACTAATAACTTTAGAGAGATCTCTTTCTTCTACTCGCCTATATGTGTGTGTTTCATCTAAAAGTTTTTTCCTAAAAAAATTTATTTGTGGAGTTTTTAAATGTAATATTTTTATTTATTTATTTATTTATTTATTTTTGGAGGCACAGTCAGTGAGTAACCATGGCTGGCCTTTAACTCACAGAAATTAGCCTGCCTCTCTCCCCTGGTGCTGAAATTACAGCCTTGCACCACTATACCTGGCTTGAATGTTTGTACTCTTTAAGAATTTTCGCTGGGCGGTGGTGGCGCACACCTTTAATCCCAGCACTTGGGAGGCAGAGGCAGGTGGATTTCTGA
>NW_022196891.1:54360126-54362673 GCF_008632895.1 Mastomys coucha | reverse complement strand
TGTGTGTGTGTGTGTGTTTAGCCCTTAGGTGCAGACTACTTACTGGAGCATGGGTAGTTTTTCAGGAATGATATCCCTAAAGCCAACTTATTCTCCCTCCCCTGGCAGCAGTCAGGTGCCAATGGCTTCACCAGCAGTTGGAGGACTTTCTGATCCCTTCCCCTGTCTATGTAGGGTTTTAGCTGGCTTGATCTTGTACATACAGACATAGCTCTTGTACATTAATGGGTATAGTGGCTCTGCCATGTCCAGAAAATAATGGACATTAGTTTCACAAAATCAGCTATATCTGTTAATTATGTCCTCTCTGTCTCCTTCAAGGGAGGCGGTGTATGCTATTGATCTAGAACTGAGCACTCAACATACAGACCAGTTGTGGATCTCTGTATCTACTACAGAAAGATATGCTGACCTGTTGGGATAAAGATAAGAACTTAGGGACATCAGTTTCATATTATGTTTATTTAGCAGAATAATATTAGGTTGTCCCCTAATACCTATCACCTAACCAGTGATGGGATTTTGGCCCAGTTTATAGTACCAGGCTTGAGTTCTGTCTGTGGAGCAGGCTTTAAATTCAGTCAGAAGGAGTTTGTTATCTCCTTAGACATGTCTTGCTAGACCAGTTATTATTGTAGCTCGTGGGGTTCACAGCTGGGAAGACTGTTGACTACTCTTTTCCCCCTGTAGCATGCATAGAACCTTCTAGCACTACAAAAGCTAGTCAGAAGGGATGAAGCTTTCAGGTCAATACCACTTGATTGTCCTATGACTCAGGTGTGTGGTGCTTCAGCAGTAAGTCATCTTTCAAGTTCTGGAGGGAAACTAAGAGCAATGGTGATAGCCTCTGATGTTTTGCTGGGGTCTGTGGGATCCTACTGACAGATTTCAAAAGGGTAACCTGCTAACATGTAGTTGAGAGCTTAGGGCAGCCAAAGGGCAGTGAGGATGAGATAGAAGTAGAAAAAGTTCTCGCTGATTAGGTTCAGCCCTGAAAAGAAAAGGAAAATTAAACCATCTCTTCTTTGGCCAGGCAGTCCTCTTGCTGTATAATAAATAAACTTGTCTTTCAAAAACGTGCTTTAAAATTTTCTCTTCTTCTGCCTCCCCATTTCTCTTTTCTATATCATGGAGTTCCATCATGTAGTATTTGTGCTTTTAATTCTTGTGCATTTCCCTGAGACCAATTGTTATTTACACCATTTTTTCCTATTAGAAAAATATACTGTCACACAAGCACAAAACATAAAGATCCCACAAGTGAGTAGAAGGCTGCCTAGATAGGCCTAGGCAGGAGGTGTAGATCATCGCCAGAATCAAATTTTAATTTTAATTTTTGTACATTGTTAGTGAGGGAATGGCAGTTCTGGCATGCACTGGGCACCACAGTAGTGGGCCTAGCACAGATTTGAATCTCTCACCTTCATTCATACGCTGCTGACGACAGCACTGTCGCAGACATTAAAGCCTAGTGCTTGGACTGCTCAGGTTCTGCAGTGAACTGAATTTTCTACAATGACTTTTTCTACCCAATAAGTAAAGAGTTTATTCTTCTGAACTTGTTATTCTTTTTCTTCTTATCTTTCCATTTCTTGTGTTTTTTTCACCTCACATGAATCCTCTAGCTCTGTATAATCAGCACATTTTAAGGCAAATTCCTCTACATATTTTAATTGCAAATTGTGTTTGGGAATTTTTTTCTTCCTCTCAACCTAGAGGATTTCTTTGTGGAGATTGCTCTGTAGGCAGCCATAATTCTCAGTGGCTTTGTCCATGCAAATTCCATTTGTGTCTTAGCACAAAGGAGAGGCCTTTGGCAGTGTGACTGGCTTCATTCAGTCTTCTCAATTACTGAGTAGGAAGGAAGTAAAATCCTACTTTAGTAAGTGAAATACTTTACTAAGAAACAGTTCTTTTTCAGAAAATTCTGAATAATTTGACCCCTGTGAGCCACTATCTGGATTTCTTTTTTTCCCATTTCTTCTTTTAAATATCATGCATCTCGTACAAATAATAGACTTTATTCTAAATATATGAGTCGTTTAGACTTAGTGTGTCAGAAATTTGAATTTGAAGAGGCCTTTTAAATAGGCTTGTGACAAGCCCTCCAGTGTCTGCTGCAGTCTCCCAGGGAGGTCTGTGGAGACCTCATCTAACCTACCTCCTCAGGAGCTCAGAGTCCTGCACTTTGCTGTTGTTACCAGACCGGTTGTTCATTTAAGAGAACCTATTTCAGACTGTGAAGAAACTGAGACCAACAAGTGTTGTTTATATGCAGTAAACACCAGCAAGAAGCAGGGGAACTGGCCTGTCCCAAGCTGTGCCAACAGAGCCGACCATGACTAACCATGGGATCGGCAGAACTGTTGTATCAGGAGGCCCTTTTGCCTTATTTTTCCCAAGGAAACCTACCCAGCATCAACTCAGAGAAGATTATAGGATACCCTCCTTCTCATGTCTTTTTTTTTTTACCCTTCATTTTTTGTTCACAGCCTCTTAAAAGTTAAGTAAATATAAACTTCTTCCTCAGGCTGTAGCTAAGCAAGA
>NW_022196891.1:54326972-54360116 GCF_008632895.1 Mastomys coucha | reverse complement strand
GCTTATAAAAAGGAGACGGGATGATTGTTAATGAAAAGCCTTTGATGTTCTTCCAGATAACTAAAGGAAGAACAGTGCCCTTCTCTACACAGTGTATTTTTAATCAGTGAATTCTGAGGAGAACTCAGTGTTAATTTAAAAATCACATTGAGCATTTCTTGTACATTGAATTAGTCAGCTGTTGTCAGAAGGATCGTATGATACGGGACTGTTAGTTTGGTGATGTAATTGAGAGGACCATCACATGTGAGACCAAAAACAAAAACCTAAATAAAAATAGCTCAGTGCTTAAGAACACTTACTGCCACTCTTGCAGAGGACCTAGCATGGGCTCTCAGCACTTTCTGGCAGCTCACACAGCCTGTAATGCTCCCTCTCTTATGGCCTCCTGAGAGCTCCTGCATACATGTGTTACACACAAACTCACAAAGGCAAACATGCATACATAGTAAATAAACAAATATTTCTTTAAAAAGAAAAACTATAAAAGACAGATTTTTCATATACATATTCTAATAGTTTTTACCTTTATTTTCTCCTATTCTAGTATAGTAACTACTTATAATTTCCTCACTTTTTAAAGGCTGTGACATAAACAGAAGGAGTAAAGCTGATGTGACCATCTGGTCAATTTTATATATCTTTTTTTTAACAGCTTACCTGAGAGTAAGATTCATCCACAAAACTAGGAAGAGAGTTGAAATGTCTAGTCCATTCCACAATCTGCCACAGTTTAGTGGGTGTTCCATTAGTCCTCCTAAAGATACAGCAGCATCACCGTCAGCGCTAGTGCAAAGCAACCCTTGCTTTAAAATCTTCTCATTAGCATTCCAAACCGACATCACCCATGTTGTTTTTAATATGTTTTTCAAGCCGAGATCTTCTTCCTTTGTATGTTCTTAGGCACACCATTAGTTTAGAACCAAGGAGCTCTAAAGATAATGAAGTTATCCCTAACAAATGACAGGTAAAGAACATTTACTCAAGTAATAATCTTATTAAACATTGAAAGCAGGAAGCTATTGGGTAGCTGCCTTAAGTAATATGTTCTTAATAGTGAGTTATTAGTTCAGATAGTTACTTCATCTCAAACTGCTGTTGACTACAAAGTCCTAGCCAAGCAGCTTCTGTATGCTCTACCTGTGCTAAAGTCATATGGTTGTAAAACTAAAGGGCCACTTGTTGCTTTAAGTATTGATAATCTATTCATCTTTGAGATTCTGTGCTACACTTTTTTGTTTCATAGCAGAAAATTAAACCCAGTGTTTCCCTTTCTCTCAGTCAGTACAGAAAGAGCTGATTGCACTTTGCTTTCACATCTGGCAGGCAGAGAACTACACATGTATTTTTGTATAAACTACTTGCAATTTATGAAGTGTTCTCACTTTCTGTCTTGTTTGTCTTGTAACTTGTTTTTTTATGACAGGGTCTCTCTGTATAATCCTGGCTGTCCTAGAATTCACTACGTAGTCAAGGCCATCCTCAAATTCACAGAGATGCCTACCTCTGCCTCACCAGTACCGGGATTAGAAGCATATGGCACCATGCCAAGTTATCATAACTTTTTATATGAATACTTCTTTCCTTTTGTAGATGACAGTGTATTCTTTAGGCCAGGGTTCCCAAAGTATATTTAAAATTAAGTTTATAGAGGTATTTACTCAGTCATATAAATGACACATTTAAAAAGTATAACTTAATATCTGAATATATAATGTAATTACATAGTATCAAATTCATGGGTCTACTGACATTGTGTAGCATAAGGACTTAGGACATAAAACATAAAACATAAGGACTTAGCTAACTATGAAAAGTTACATTTAAGGTAGATAAATATTAATGATAAGATAGAGCAAACGCTGACACAAATAAGGTATAAGAATTTTAAGTACAAAGGGTACTAAAGTTTAAGATTAAAACATACAAATGTAAAAGGTGACTTTAGAGAAGGAATTTCTACATTCGTGTGTGTGTGTGTGTGTGTGTGTGTGTGTGTCTACTTATGTAAACTTCATCCTTCCTCAGGCATAAAGCCATTCGTGAGAGCCTGTATTAGTCCTGTGTGTATTTAGAAAGTGTCTTGCAGTGCATCTCTGAGCTCTCTGCAGACAGGCTTTTCATCTTACCTTCTAACCCTCATAGTCATCAAAATCTCCTTAAGAGTATAACTGAGTTAAACTCTAGAGCAGTATAAAGATTCTTAAAGGCCGGGTGGTGGTGGCGGCGCACGCCTTTAATCCCAGCACTTGGGAGGCAGAGGCAGGTAAATTTCTGAGTTCGAGGCCAGCCTGGTCTACAGAGTGAGTTCCAGGACTCACTCTGGCTAGGGATACATAGAGAACCCTGTCTTGAAAAAACAAAAAACAAAACAAAACAAAAAGTTCTTAAAGTCCATAGCTAGGCATTGGAGAGAAAGTTTTCTTCAATTATGAAATTTAGAGTTGTTCCTCAAAATATAAATCCATTTTAATCATTAAAAGTTAGCAAATATACAAACTTTTCTCACTCCTGCTCTCACACACATTCCTCCCCATCTTCCTTCACCCTCACACACACACATAGAACATGCACATTTGCTTCCTGTCTCTGGAAGCCTAGAAACTAACACTCTTAAGTTACCAAAGAACTTTCACATATAGTGTCTTACAACCCTCAAAACTCCCTGTGAGATATCCAGGTAGGTCATGGAATGGTGATAGTGGTGACAGCTTCATCCAATAGATGAGGAAGTAGACTTTAAGAGATTACATAGAGAGTCTTTTAAATGCTAAGTGGCAGAGTTGTTTCTCAAGACTAGAATTTTCTAACACTATATACCTGTATTAAGAACGGCCATTTATCTTGCTATCCTATCTAGATCGAAACATGCTTTTGAGGCTTAGACTATTGGACGAACTCATAGTTTGATCTAGGTTCTTCACGAACTTTCTTATATAGTGCTGAGGACATAGTTTAGTGGTAGGACATTGGCCTAGGGCATATACAAAGCTCTAGGTTCCCTGTCTAATACAGCTAAGCAAAGCACAGGCTCTCGAATGGTCCTAACACACCAGGAACTCAGTGTTCTAGAAAAGTAATAAATATCACTTCTTCTCTTTCTCTAAATGCTTACTATAAAAGCTCAGTATTGACATTCTGTGAGCTTGCTTAGCATCGGCCAATTGTTTAATCCATGAATGTCTGTTTCCACAGACATCCCAGCACCCGAACATGCAACTTGTCTATTTGTTCTGTCATAACTGCAGCAGGTTAACATCATAGCTAAAACATTTGTTTGGCTGATCAATTTAGTTAAGGATTTCTTTATAAGAAAAAAAAGAATGGTTCTTAGAAGTTATATATGTGAATTCAGAGTGGTTTGTCCTTATATAAATATGTGTTCTCTGGCTCTGGCATTGATAGATTATTACCTAAAACTAAAAGCATTTATTAAGAGTGATCACAGTTATGTAATTGTCTTTATGAAATATAACTAGTGCTTTAGGAAATGGTAATAAAAGTCTCTAACATAGGTTCAATCACCTGTGGACTCTGCCACAATGTCCCCAGTAGAAAGGACAGCGGCCTGGGTTCTGAACAATGGACAATATGAAGAGGATGTGGAAGAAACTGAACAAAATCAAGATGAAGCCAAGCATGCTGAAAAGGTAGAACCTAATTTTTCTTTGTTGACAACTGGTATAGGTGATTTTTAAAAATAATTAATTAATTAAAAAAACAAAAAACCTCTGGCCTGGGACTCTGTGTAAACCAGGCTGTTGTCTCTGCTTCTCATGCAGACCACCATCCCATCTGTGCAGGCCAGTGGTATCTCCGCTGTGCTGGGGGGGGGGGGGGGAGAACAATTTTTAATCATATTGCTTTAATTTAAAAGGCACTCTGACACTTGTTTCTAATCATTTTAGATGAATGCTGTTTCTATAGACTCAGGTCTTCAAGTTCACAATTACGTTAGGACTAGACAATCTATATCTTGGGAACAATCAATTTATATTTTAGTTCTATTGGAGTTTTTAAATTTTGTGAATAAAGACAAATTAGTTGTACAGATAATTAAATGATATCTGTTGCTTGAGGGATTTCATATAGTATTTTGGAGGGTATATGGGTAGGTAGGTGGGTGGGTGGGTGGGTGGGTGGGTTGGTTGGTTGGTTGGTTGGTTGGTTGGTTGGTTGGTTGGTTGGTTTTCTGAGACAGGATCTTATACATACCTCCATACTGGCCTCAAATTCACAGTCTTCTGTCCTCTACCCCCTGGAGCTAAGGGTACTATTTTAAAGAAAAACAGACCTGGAAAAAATTAAGCCATAACGTTAACATTTAATTGACCATCAGAAATTAACCTTTTTTTGTTGTTGTTGTTAGAAAATTATCAAATGTGCCTAATAATGCAGCCCAACCTTCAGAGCTGTCCTAAGGCTTTCGGCTTCGGTTTTTTACATTAGCCAGAAAATTTTAGAGCAGAGAAGTGGATAAGCAGTACCTAGGTTTTTTTCACCAATTAATAAGATGGTGTTGTAAGTTATATTTTATAAAACTCCATACATATGTATCATCACTTTACTAGTGACTATAATAAGTAGCTCATCCATGAAGAATCTCATTCCCACCTTGCCTGAACAGTTGTACTTTTTTTTTTAAAGCATCAAGCGATCTTTTTTTTTAAGATTTATTTATTTTTATGAATACACTATAGCTGTCTTCAAACACACTAGAAGAGGGCATTGGATCAATTACAGATGGTTATGAGCCACCATGTGGTTGCTGGGAATTGAACTCAGGACCTTTGGAAGAGAAGTCAATGCTCTTAACTGCTGAGCCATCACTCTAGCCCACAGTTTGACTTTCAATTAATTGCACTACCAATCCCATCCACAGGAGCTAGTACATAAAGGGCCGAGTAAGCAGCTGAATTACAGAATTTGTAGAAGGCTAGTGAAAACGTGTGTGGATTCCAGCAGGTGGTACCAGGTCAGGCTGATGATGCCACATCATGGAAATAGAGCAAGAGACAAGATTAAGTCCTCCTCGAGAAGAGGCAGGCACTTGTCAGTGCTTATGACCTGAATATTTCACACTCTTATAATTAAGGGGAAAGCAGTAATGGCCAATTCTGTTATGAAGTTGAATTAATTGATTTAATGGCTTAACAGAAATGTTGCTTTACTCTCAGTTGTCCAAAGGGTCAGTTCTGGTGGAGTAAAGACTAGTGTCAGAAATCCTGCAGCACAAGTGATAAAATGTCAGCCTTTCTCTGTGGACAGCTAGCTTTTAGCTTAAGTCAATTGTCAGGCTTCTAACTCTTTAATCACTTTCTTCTTCTTTCTCCTTTCCACTCAATACCATTACAGATTGGACGTGGCTTGCCACAACTGGTGGTTTAGTGTGAAGAAAAGTACATAAATCTGTAGAATTCATAATAACAAGTTAAGATTTAAAATGTAACCTTAAACATGACAATGCTTCCTTAACAGTTATGCCAGCTAACACGTTTAAATAAGCCGGGTAGTCACGAGGGCATGGCAGGTCAGGCAGCATCCACCATGTCACCTGGGGTTCTCTGGCTAGTAACTTCCAAAGCCAATATGATTCCTGTCATTCATGCATTTCCCCTTTTGCCAGTATGAACAAGAAATTAGCAAACTGAAGGAGCGCCTGCGAGTGTCCAGCCGGCGGCTGGAGGAATATGAGCGCCGGCTGCTGGTGCAGGAGCAGCAGATGCAGAAGCTGCTATTGGAGTACAAGGCCCGGCTGGAGGACAGCGAGGAGCGGCTGCGCAGACAGCAGGAGGAAAAGGACAGCCAGATGAAAAGCATCATCAGCAGGTTAGAAGCCCACCTGCTATGTAATTGGTTCTAGTTAGGTACAAAGAGTGGGAAAATGATCCAAATACTTGGAAAAATGGTTCCATCTATGTCTATAAATATATTTTGTAGTACTCGGTACAAATGTAATAACTGTGTCTCTCAGATCCCAGATGAGATCTGGCATACTTATTATGAAGATAAAGTAGGACTTTTTTTCTTTAATTATAACAATATTAGAGGAAAAAAGAAGGGGAAACTAGGAATTTACTGAAGTTTTAGATGAAGATTGGGTTTTCAATATCTAAGATTTAACTCAGTTTTCCCGAGACAAATACAAAAACAAAGCAGTCTCACTGGATGTCTTTAGGGCCAGACCAAAGAGTGCCATAAATGCCAAAAGAGGAAAGCAGAGGAGAATTCCATTTAACTGTACTTGCAGAGAACTCACTATGGGCCAAGTACTTTTCTAATCACTTTGTAAACAGTACTTTGTTTTATCTTATCTACTCTCTGAACCAGATATCATTATCACTTATTTACAGATAGAAAAATTGTCAACACTTGCATACCCAAAGTAACATAGTCAGTGGAGACCTAGGATTGGAGCCAGGCATCAGACTTCAGACTCATAACCACTAGCTTTGATAATGCCACATGCTATGGGCAAAGTAAGAGAACATAAAAAGGGTTGCTATTCAAGTAGCTTGGAAATAAGAGACCTCGTACTGAGAGACACAGGACTAGAACTGAGGAATTCTGCATAAGTGAATTGAGATGTGAGGAGGAAACAAAATCTACTAGAATGCCCTGTAGGAAACATTGCTGTCAAGGGAGAAGGGAGACGGGATAGTAACTACAATATAACTCAAGAGGAAGAGTAGATGGTTTGCAGCCAGGCATGGTGGTGCTTCCACATACTAACTCCAGCATTCAGGAGGTAGAGAGAGGAGTGCCAGGAGTTTAAAACCAGCATCAGTTTCATAGCAAGCTTAAGGCTAGTCTGAGCCATCTGAGATACTCTATCAATAATAAATAATTTAAAAAGTAGATAGCCTTTTTTTGTTTTGTTGGCTTTGTTCATTTGCTATTTTAAGATGTTGCTAAGGGAGACATCTAATAGGAAGAAGACGATTACTAGAATATTCTTCCTAAGAAAATGTAATGTTATGGACCCAGCCACAGGTAAAAGACTCAAGTTAAGATGCCCTTTCAAGGGCAGATAGGAGAGGAGGAGAAAGAAAAGAGTATTACCAGGCAGTGGTGGCACATGCCTTTAATCCCAGCACTTGGGAGGCAGAGGCAGGCGGGTTTCTGAGTTCGAGACCAGCCTGGTCTACAGAGTGAGTTCCAGGACAGCCAAGGCTATACAGAGAAACCCTGTCTCGAAAAACCAAAACAGAAAGAAAGAAAAAGAAAGAAAGAAGGAAGGAAGGAAGGAAGGAAGGAAGGAAGGAAGGAAAGAAAGATTATTACAATAAAAGAGATCTTCTGTTGGGAAACAGAAGTTTTAAGTTTCTTATTCTCTGTGTTGCCTAGGCCTGTCTTTGAAAATATCAATACCTTCTTCCTACCACATTCTAGGCTAATGGCTGTGGAAGAGGAATTAAAGAAGGATCATGCTGAGATGCAAGCAGTTATTGATGCAAAGCAGAAAATAATTGATGCACAGGTAAGCAGGCCCTGAACTTAGTTGAAAACACTTGTTTTAATGGCTTTTACTTTCTGACTTCCCATCCTTGCAAATGACAAATCAGTAGAAAACAAGATACTGGAAGGTTTTTGGCATTATCCTTTGAATATCAGATGAGTTTCCCTATGACCTCCATATTGATATAGCATTAATATTAGTGTGTAAGGTCCTGTGCATTTAGTGTAGTTGTTTGATATGATGGAGTTGGCTTTCTTCCTTGAGGAAGGAGGACATTCTCTAAGAAGGTAACTGTGGAAAAGTATACTGCATGTATCTGGGCTGTGACCTCCACGAACCATTGCTTTACTGTGTCAGTCACATCCACTGCCATCAACACTTAGTCACAGCAAAGGGATTGGAGAGGAGAAACATGGTTGTAGGAGACAGCTCTCCTTGTTATTCTTTTGGTTCAGGGTTTGCCATTGCCGCTTGGAATGTGCTTGGCTGCCCTTCTTTGTTGGTGCTGTGCTCAGAGAACCTCTAGATAAAACTTTGTTTTAGAAATATTGATAAAATTAGAACCTAGGTTTCTGTTGATGATAGCTTACACCTAGTAGTATGATGGTGTCCAAGAGCCAGCCCTTCCCAAGGACACACACCAGTGATCAGAGCAAAATCTAGTATGTATGAAATATTTCCAATTCCTTGTTGCTTTATCACTGTAGTTTATTTCACTGTAATTTATTTCTTATATGAAAATAAGTTGCAAAAGGCAATTACAGCTTTGATAGTGGTCTATCTAACCATATCTCTGGGGATAACTAGCTGAGTTTATCTATTAGGACTCCTAGTATTCTTACACATGCCCTTCAGCAAGCAAGTTTCCTTATGAGCTCAGTGTAAAGTGGGTTTACTTTTCAAACAGGGAGCATAGCTGTAGAAGAACGCTTCCCAGGCTTCATCTGTCATAAAGCTCACTAGACTTAGAAGCTAGTTGTGAGTTGTGATGCTTTTTTACACACGTGGCCCCCAAAATGGTTTAGACCCAAATTCTGGATCTTTTGACCTCTTTTGAGCCAGAGAGATATATGCTATGATTATCTTACTTGCCCTTCTTACTCTTTTATTCCTTTTAGGTATTCCCAAGGTAAGCTAGGAAAAATAGTAGAAACAAGGCCATATTGCCGTATTATCATTTAAAAAAAAAAAAATCACTCCTTAAGCTTAAGAGAAACAGTATAGATAAAGATGGTGATTTCCTTAAGAAAACTAGTGCTGAAAAGTGTCCCCTTTGAATTCTCAGTATAACAATGTGAAGCCATGTGAGCCTTATTAATAACCACACAGAGAGATCTTAGTGATGAAACAGAGCAGATTTCAGCCAATTTTAATGCAGTTAGTCTTAAGCAGAGAGAACTTGCCAGCAACACAACATGGCTCTGTATGCTGGCTGACAGGACAGCTCCATCACTAGTTTCTAGGGAGTTTCTACTTCACCTGTCTCCGGTTTTGATCTTAAGTATTAAACAGAAAGTGGTCAATAAAGGTGGAATCCAAGAAGGGAATTTGATTGACCAGGAGTCAGAAGCTCTCAGAGGTGGAAACAATGGTATCCTCAGAGCTCAGCCAGGCAGGTTTATGGTCTGGCTGATGGCAGTTTGGTTTTCCAGTGGCTTGGTTCTCTGGATTACTTCCATTGAACCAAGGCACCTTCCATAAACCAGTGCTCTTACTTGACTACACAACCATGAAGACCACTCTCAACATTCTGAGTTTGATTGCATGTGATATGCTTCCCACTCAAGCGTAGGCTTTATTATAGTATAAATCCCTCTGTGAGAGTTAATATAGATCCATAAAGAATACTCAGACTGGACCAATAATAGTAAAAAGTATTTCTAAAATGGAAGCAGATGCTTTCTTTGTGCTAGGATTAATTCCATCATTTGTCAGAACACAAACACTCAGGTACCCAGGAGTGGTTTTCATCTCTCTCCATAGCCCCTGCTCCTTGTCGAGAGTTCAGCTTCTCCCTCTCCTCAAGTAAGTTCATGTTGCAAGGCACAGGCACACGTCAGGCCTTTCCTAGCAGAACTGCAAACGGATAAGTGGCAGAATCACCAGTCCTGAACCTCACAGCTCACTGGGGTCACAGTGATGGCACCAAAGACTCTTTATATGAAGTGTGGCACCTTTCACTCCTGTGACTAGATGGAGAACAGAGAGGGGCTTCTTCCTATGAGAAACAAGGCAGCTGCCTAGTTACTATTGCAAGTGATATCTCCACTGTGTTAAATTACAGGTCATAAATGGAAATGAGATTATTCAAACAGGCAAGTAAACCCTGTCCGTTCTCTAGCTGAGCAGTACCCAGCCCTGGCCAGTGCACTGGCCTCCTACACATTCCAGCTCCGGGCACTCCGTGTTAAGTCCTACCTGTCAGGAATGTTAGATTGCTGTGCGTTCTAATCCAGGCAGAATCAATGATTCTAAGCCAGCTGAGCCTTAGTTTCCTGTTTGAGGTTGCTTTTAGTTTGGGGGGGTGGTATTTTTATCCCATTAATTTCTGTTTCATTTTGAAAGTTGGCAGTAGGGAAAACTACAAAGGGAGTTTCTCTGCTTAGGAACGTTCAGATATCTAGTAGGTGAAGTTGTCTGATATCAGCTGTTTGCGGGTAATATATAATCGCAATCCTTCTCAGGTCCTTTTTTGACCCTTTATTACTAAACCTTTTTAAAGGAGCTGGGGATTGTCTTGTTTGGTTTTTGTGAATGCTTGATTTTTTATGAACCCCAAGAATGGTGGTTTCCTTGATTATTGGGGCCTCATCATTTGTCCCAATACTGAAGTAACTTTCCTGCCTACTCTAAAAAATTAACAGTTATGGTGCAACTTTTTATTTATATAATACACAAGAGATTTGATACTGACAAAAATGAAACAAATATTTATTTAAAAATTTAAATACCATTTATTCCACTTAGGAGTGATTACGTACTGTGAAGAGGGAAATTATATTTGGAGTCCACCTCTTAATTTTTAGCCTATCCTTACTTACTGTCTTTGAAAAGACCTGTATTTGTTCTCCCAGGAAATTCCACTACCTATAATTTTTAAGTAATTACTATTTTTTTAAAAGCATACAAATCTGTCTTTGACTTTTTCCTGTTCTTAGAACAAGTCATCTTTCTTTTTTCTTTTTTCTTTTTGGGTTTTTGGTTTTTGGTTTTTTTAAGACAGGGTTTTTTCTGTGAAGCCATGGCTGTCCTGGAACTCAGTCTGTAGACCAGGCTAGCCTCGAACTCACAGAGATCCACCTACCTCTGCTTCTTGAGTGTTGAGATTAAAGGTGTGTGTGTCCACCACCTCCTAGCCACAAGTCACATCAAAAAAAAAAAAAAAAAAAAACCACCTTATATAGTAAGTAGATAGTTAATAATACTGATTCTGTATGTCTTACCACCTGAGTTTTGCACCAGAGAATGGGAATTATTTAAAGGAATAATAATAGCAATAGTTGGGTTGTTTGTTTTTGCAAACATTTAAACTGAGGCCACCAACCCCTGCTGCCTTAGAGACAACTTCCTGTTTGCAACAAAGTGAGAGAGAGATAAAAGCAAACATTGCTTGATGCTGTCTGTAGTCACCTATGGCTTCACCCAGACTCCCTCACCACCACCACCACCACCACCCCAGCCCCCTGAATGTTACCAAGCTTGCTCTTGGCAGCTCATGTTCCAGCTGAGTAGTACCAGGTCCCCAACCCCATGTAGCCTCTGCTTTCAGAGCAGGAGCAGCAGCAAGTCAGCCCTCTTTCCGCTCTCTGAACCTTGTCACGTGTCTTCCTGGGTAAACTGAGGGAAAAGAGAGCTTCGCTTGTATTAGGGTTGATCCTCGTGGGCTATTTCCTTTTCAATTCCTGAGGATAGAACAAGATTGTCTTTCTCTGTCTTTATTTTCTGAAAAACAAGTAATTCATGTTTGTTGGGAAAGTCCTAGGATATAAAGGTGAAAGTCTCCTAATTGTTGTGAGCCTGATAATGTTTTATCCTACTGTAAAACATTTGGGAGTGAGGGTCTATCCATCCCCTTTCTCTGGTGGATATGTGAAAATTCAACAACCCATAGTTCCAAAATATTATCTCTAAAGCATTGCTTTGTTTTGTTTTATTTTATTTTAAAATCCAAGAGTAAAATGAAAGTGTGCCCCTTACTGGGCAGCTTTCCTGGAGTAACTGAGCTGGAATGGGTCTAGGAGCCTATGTTCTCTGTCTGTTCTCATGTGTTATGTTTATAGCATCCCTTCCAGCCACATCTCCCTCCCCGTATTCAAACAACTCCTTGGTCTGAGCTTCTGGCTGCTCTTACCTCTTGCTCTTGCATCCTCACCTTGTTGGTGACTCTAGACTGCCACCATGCATTGTTTTAATTTTGAGCACAATGTTAGTTCTTTCCGGATGTGACTGTTCTGCCTTCTTTGGGTGGTGAATCCATGGATCACGTGCACTTCTCTTCTGGGAAATGAAACCTCTGGTGCTTCTTTCTTTGCCACCTAATTTCCATGTTTCAGGTTTGACAAAAGCACTTACTACATAAGGCAGCTTGACTCATGGTGTCATTTTCATAGACAGCCTCAACTTCATTGTAAGCCTAGTAATGCCAAGAGTGTTGTTGGTAAGAAGTCCTGTTATGCAGAAATGAATAACAAAGAGATTAAGGGGAGGGGTTGCTGAGCCTAACCAATGTGCAGAAAGAGGCAGAGACGTTCCATTTGTTTGGGGAGCACCATGCTATGACAGAAAGTACTGGACTATTCATTCAGTAAAGAAAGTGGCTTCCTCCATGCAGCCTGAATAAAGCCATGATTGGTGTGTTGTAGGAAAAGCGGATCGTGTCCCTGGATTCAGCCAACACAAGACTGATGAGTGCGCTGACGCAAGTGAAGGAGCGGTACAGCATGCAGGTCCGCAATGGCATCTCTCCCACCAACCCCACCAAGCTTTCCATCACGGAGAATGGTGAATTCAAAAATAGCAGCTGCTGATGGCCTTGGTGATACAGACTGTGGGAGGAGGCAGAAGGAAGTTGCCCAGCTCTCCTACCCCAGCCCTTTAACCCTCCAGGTTTACAGAATGTTGCTTCAAATGGCAGTGTGGTTAGAAACTCTTAAAAGAAGAAAGAAACCTTGTCTTTCAGGGCTTAAAGCAAAGACTTCAAGTTCGATGCTTTTCCCCAGTGTCTCTATGTACATAGGGAACTTAGTTCTGGGCCATGTACAGAAATACCACTGTAATATACCAAAAGGAAGTTAATAATATAGATTACCTTTTTAATTATTACTATTTTATTATTGTTTTTCTCTTATTGAAAGCACTGCAGTTGTTAGTGGAGGAAAAGTAGGAGCCAAGTGTGAGTGAGAAATGAGCCTATTGGTTCACTAGGTAGAGTCTATGTATTAGATAGGAGCACATGGAGTGCAATAGGACCTTGTCAGAATGGATTTTTTTCAGGGATTCATCTGCCAGTTTAAAAGCCCCATCCTAGTCCTTACCATTAGGAAAACATAAAAATACCAAGATCTGTACAAAACAGTGATTCATGCCACTGATCAACCAAGATGCTTCTGTCAGACTGTAACCTGCTTTGGAGAGCCACCGTTTGAGAGAACACAGATAAAAGTGCTTGACTGTACCAAAACTAGACTAGTAATGGTTTCTCTTGAACTCCTGTCAGTGTTTATTTCCTCCATCTATAACGGACATTTTCTGTTTTAGATGTGGGGCTTTTTGATTTTACTCCAGCTTTTTTTTAACTGCTCTTTAGAGTTGACAGAACTATAAATACCATGCCTCTATCTACTGTCTTCATGTTCACTTGTCCACTGCCCTTTCCTTCCCATGCTGGGAGAGGTTAGCACCAACAAGACTTACTCTCCCCTGGAGAGTGGCCATTCAAGTATACCACTCATAAGCCATCTGAATAAACACCCTTTTTTCCACACAGAAAAGGGCTAACTATACAACAGAGCAGGAAGCTCTGAATATCCCACTAAAAGCTTTTTTTCCTATTTGTCAGTTGTATTTTTCCTTAGGATAAAGGTTTTATCCACTAGATTAGCAAATCTGTGGGCAGGGTAATTCTGTCACCACTTTTAACATTTGAATTGCTTCCTCTTTCTATTTATCCTCTCCATAAAATTTGGGAAGCTAAGACTGAGACATATCCCTTAAAAATGATGATTAATCTTGCTAGAGAAAACCAAAGTGTGAGGACGGCACATTCTCCTTGTCATTCCACACTCATGGTAGACTCAGCAGGAATGACCCAGCTTATCATTAATGGCTTAAATATAGGACAGAAAATCCATGTTTTTCTCCAGAGTGTGACGTGTCATCTGGAATGCAGGCTTGATTACAGAGCTTTGGAAAGTTAGCTGCAGGTTAAGCAAATATCATATATATATAAATATATATATATACATAGATTTATGCATATATACATACAATGTGCACATCAAAATTGTTCATATCTTCTGTGCTGTCAGATATACAGAGATAAATGTTTAAAAGGGTCTTGAATCTCTTTAAGCAAGATCTACACAGTTTTACAATGGAAAAAAACAGCATTTCTCAAATAAGTTAATGTTATGTTTTTTAAGTTATAAACTTTAAGAATTTTTTTAAGTAAGGGACGAGGGGGGAGACATAACAGAGCCATATGCATGGAGTATGTGTTTCTACATAGCAGAAAACTTATAAGGAAACAAGAGAACATGTGTAATTCCCTCCTATTTGAAGCCCAGGCATAGATAACAAGGCCTCCTTCTCCCTCAGTCCCAGATGTGCATTCCAAGTCTCACTTGCTCCTCAGTTGACCTTTGGGTCTGACCTTGTACTTCAGCCACCTCCCCAGAGCCCTCAGCCTGCAGCCTTTGACAGGGTTTCTTCATAACTCTTGAAAGCAGAGGCATGCCACTCTGCTTAGACCTTCAGGCTCCACACCCACTTGAGCCTTCTGCAGACCCTCAGCAGTTCTTTTACCTCTTATCTCTTCCCTCCAAGCTGAGGTCACAGTGTGGTTAAAATTACTTCCTAAGAGAGAAGGTTATTGATTCTGCAGTAATGCCCTGTATTGAGTGAGTGAGGGTTAAACATAGATCTTTTCATGTTTGTAGCCTAGCAGTGTTTCCTTCATTCTTCAAAATCCTTCAGTACTGCCACACAAAACCTAGTCAAATATTAGTGTTGGTGGCCCGAAGTATATAATGTGGTTAATGTCTTGCTTTGAGGTTGGGAAGATCAAGTGCAGGTTATAGATTACAGAGAACTGGTCAAATAGGTGTATTGATGAATGCAGTTTGACTCTTAACATTGTGGGATCTTCTTAGCCTGTCTGCATTACAAGATTGAATGTCCAAAACATATTCCGAGTTCCTGTAATGTTACCATGAATGAAGAGAAAAAGTAAAATAAGTCATAAGGGGTCAAAAGTTCAGCATTGTTGCCAGTTATTAAATCTTTGATTATCCTTTGAGCCTACTCATATTTTTAGCCTATCAGAAATATTCTGAGCTGGGATGTAACTCAGTTGGCAGAGTGCCAGCCTAGCATACCAGAGTCCCTAAGTTCAAACACCAGCATGGCATGAATTGGGATGGTGGCACACAGGCCTGCAGTCCCAGCACTTTAGGGATAGGAACAGGAGGACTAGGAGCTTCCAGGTCATCCTCTGCCGTAGAAGTTTCCTGGCCTACCTAAGCTACTTAAGACCTTGTCTCATAAATGATAACAAAATGTTTTCTGAGTATTTCTTTAGAGAATGTTGCAATCCTATAACGTTTATTTTGGAATTGTTTGAGTATAGGAGGGAGCAGCAGGCGTTTTCTATGGCATTTCTTTGCCCTAAGTAGGTTTCTTTATCCTGAACAAAAATCGTTTTGCTTTGCTAGGAGGAAATGTGTGATTTTTAAAAAGCTGATGGGTTGAGTGAGTTCCAGGACAGCCAGGGTTACACAGAGAAACCCTGTCTCGAAAAACCAAAAAACAAAACAAAACAAAAAGCTGACGGGTCTTACAATCCCTGTGCTTGTCAACATATCATCACCACGTGGGGTGAGACGAGAGCAGGCTTAG
The DNA here is from genome assembly GCF_008632895.1 of Mastomys coucha. Classification (NCBI taxonomy): domain Eukaryota; kingdom Metazoa; phylum Chordata; class Mammalia; order Rodentia; family Muridae; genus Mastomys; species Mastomys coucha. Next base: position 54,344,542 of record NW_022196891.1, on the reverse strand, counting down.
GTGGGGTCTGGATTTGGATGCAGGTGAAGGCCTTATGGGGCTTTTATCCATTTTATGCCCAAGGACAGTTTCATAGGACCAGAAAAGGGGCTCTTGGTCCCCCTGTGTCACCGGAGGCAAGATCTCAGAACAGCAGAAAGTCACATTTTCATGAGACTAGCATTACTTCAGCGTCTGTCCCCTGTGCGCTGTGGGTCTGGGGCATTCTTTCTCAGAATGCAAAATGAGGCCATTATGCTACTGTAGCTCTTCTTGTGTTTTCACTTAATACCATGTGCTCTCACTGCCTCCTTCTTTCCTCTGCTGTGGAGTCTGACAGTGAAGAAAGCATGAGCGTTTCTAAGATGAAGTGAACATTGTGTGCACTGGGACTGAGCATGACTTCATAAGCAGTCTACCAGCGGCTTTTACGTGGGTTGGCGCGTCTCCAGAGCCCTGGCTCCCGGAGGCTGTGTCCATGAGTACAGCTCTTTGGGAGCAGGGCTTTATTTGAAGTTCCAGAAGACAGTGCCATCAAGTGGGCTTGCATTAGTTCACTCTGCTTCTGTCCAGATTTAGTTCTGCTTCCTCGGGGTACAGTGCCTGAGGCCTGTTGGGGGATTGACCTAGCGGAAGCAGCGGAATTCCTCCTCAGGAATTCCCTAGTCTTCTCATTCAATAGAAGGAGCCCCAGGCTGCACCACAGACTAGCCATGTCACTGGCCAGTTCAGCAACTCTCGCGCCCATCTCACAGCTGTACTTCATTCTCAGCACCTTTCGGGGCTGTCTTCTGCTACACATGAAGCAAGTTCAAGGGACATTCTGCTCTATAGCCCTTGACTCTTTCTAGTCAGTAACTTGAACTCTCCTGCTTGCCTCAGCAGTACAAGTCACCTTCCTACCCCATACCTGCCATACCTTTTTAAATTATTATTATTTTATTTTTATTATTATTATTATTAATTTAAAGGACGTTTGTTTGTTTGTTTGTTTGTTGAGACAGGATTTCTCTTCATAGCCCTGTCTATTCTGGAACTATTCTGTAGACCAGGCTGGCCTTGAACTCAAGAGTTCTACCTGCTTCTGCCTCCAGAGTCCTGGGCTTTAAAGGTGTGTGCTACCACTGCTTGGCCATACGTGTTTCTTAAAGCAAGTAATGATTAAGCCCATTTTATGTTTAAATAATTGTTATCAGTTCTTCTAGAGCATTCTCCTGTCACTGACCCGTCTAGGAAAGCACTTGAGCCTTGGAAGGACAAGGGTGGTGAAATTTGCATGAGAGAGAATAAATTTTTTTCAGAAAGATCCTGAGGAAGACACATGATCCAATGATTTGTTGTTCAGAAGTTCAAAGGAACAAGTGGAGTGGCATCCCCTGGGTCCTCCTAGGACGCATGGATATGTGTGTGTGTGTATATATATGCATACATACATACATGGAAAGGCATATACATATATATATATATATGGAAAGGCAGCTCCTGAGACAACATGGAATATGCCTACAGAAATACCACTCTTAGGGCACTCCTTTAAAAAAAATGTTAATACACTTTGTAAACCAGTAATTCCCAGACTTTCTTGAGGCTTTGTTTTTGTTTTGTTGGTTTTTAGATTTTATAACATTCTATTCTCTTTGAAATGTACTATATGTGTTATATGTATATATAAGTTATAGTGACTTGAACCCTGTTTGGCATAGGTTGAGAACTATTGTTGGTAGTAGCATAAAGTGTCTAGAGCAGCCACTGACTGTCACCGTCTGAAAGCAGGGTACAGAAAGGAGTTTGGTCCCTCAGCAGTTAATGCCCAGGTGCTTGAGCAGCGGCCCAGCCAGCTGCAGTGAGTGCAGCAAAGCCACGCAAGCAGAGGACAAGAGAATTGACCCCCTGTTTCAGCACAGTTTTAATTTTGTACTCTGTCATTTTTTATCAAATGCCCTAAAAAGTCTTGGAACTGAAAACCAGACTGAACTCTTGGTGCAGTGACATTTCCACAGCTGTGCTCTAGGGGTTCTATCCTCTGTGTGTGGTGCAAGTATATAAAATAAATAGCATGGATATGTCATTTCCAAACCCTCAAGGGAACATTATTGGTTTCCACTTTATTAACAGATTAAATGCTGGTTAACTCAGTGCCCACTCTCCTGCAAAGAGAATCCTACAGTAGGCAGTAGAGGTGGGTTTGGCAGCAGAGGGGGTGGGTTTGGCTGGCACGTGGATCCTTCTTAGCTGTGTAGGTCAACTCAAGCGAACAGCAGCACTCTTTACCTGGGTCATACCTGCGAGGAACTTAGCTTCCAAATTTGGTTTTTGCTTTTCATCTCCAGGGCCTTAATAAAAGTGTGTTAATACACATGACTATTTTACAGATAATTCAAAATAATTTATTTTTTATTTGAAGAAAGCAAAATCCACCTTAAAAAAAAAAAACAAAACCCAAGATGTTATTTTATTTTTAAAGCCATATTTTTGTGCTTTGTAGCACTTAGATTGTTCCATATGTGATCCATATCTGCATTTCATTACCTGGGTTCTAAAAAAGATTTATTTTTGTTCTGTGAATAATTTTTGACGGTTCTTGTACATGTACAGATATAGATACGTTTGAGGTCTTTTATTGATATTCCTACAAAAAATACAAATAAACTTTAACTTTAAACATTTCAGACTAAGAGTTGCTGCTATCTTCTGCATACATCTGGGTGTTTAGGCACTCCGAACACTGTAATATTGTTCTGAAGAGGCATTTTACATTAGGAGCATCATGTCTCAGACTTGATAACTCACAGGTGAAATACTTAGGCACAGGGTAAATATCTGGCACTGGCATGTGCTGTGCTGTGGTAATGCCGTAGAAAGAAAGCTTCCTACAGCTTGCCTAAGCCACTGTGCTCCTCTCATAACCCCCCAGGATCTCTCTTGTTTGGCTCAGGGAGTGTTGTCTTATTTCTCAAGCTGTGCTATCTTCAGCTTACCCATCTCATTGTATAAAATCCAAGGATGCGGGTTTCATATGTCCTTTTCTTTTGTGCTACATGTAGGTCTATGCGTACTAGAATATTTAAAGTTATGTCTAATCTTGTGCTTCCTAGGAATTTAAAACACAAAACAAATAAAAACAAAAACCCTACAGACAACCTGAAAGACTACTTAAGAAGGAAGGGAAACCAAGCGGGTGTTTGCTATTCTTTGTTCACTTCGAAGCCGATCCATTTCAATGTGAATTCCTCGTGACCTAATACAAACTTTAGGACTGCTTGGATCTGAAAAAAGACAGAAGTGAGGATATAGTTCAGTGAGATCCAGTCCCTAACCTAGCACAACAGGAAGAAAAAGAAACTCCCAGTGCTACTTCATGACCTTATAATTAGTTCACTTCGTTCTAAGTCACTAATGTACATCTGTACCATCTATTCTTAGCCTTCCTTTACCTGTCTGCCTCTTGTCAGCAGCACCAAATTACTCAGTGGTTCTCAGTCTAAAACTGAGCATCAGGCTTGTTTGGTAAATTTAAACAGACAAACACACAGACACACAGATAAGGGCTACCTCTCAAGTTCCATTACTTCATATTGACCTCTGAACACTATGTGGGATGTTTGTAGCTAGGTCTTTTACCACTATTCCTGAACTTTGGATAAGTAAGCTACAGGTGTTTCCTTACTTTATATTTGGAATTCTAAATTTTAAATGCTGTTAAAACCTCACACATACCTTGTTCTATCAACTCTACTCCTTTTATATCAGAGAAATAAAAAGTCTGTGGCATGCTCGCCCCATAAAGTTCCTTTACCTTGGTTTTCTCTTTCATAGTGCCAGGGACTAATCCCAAGGCCTGAGGGCCATCCCACGTATGGAACAAATACATTCTGACAAAGCTAAGCAGGAGGTGGGATTTAACAATTCAAACTCAATTTTCTCACTGGCTCTTGTTTAATAAAATAGATGCTTCTAGTTTAGCATCTAAAGTTTCAGTCACTAAAGCTTCACTCCAGAAAACACAGAAAAGCCCAGGCTAGAACTAAAGAAAATACCTCTGACCTTAAGAAGTAAACAAAAGCAGAGACCCCGAAACTGTTTCCCCATGTTCCTTGTAGCGCTGTGGTTTTATCACCTGAAATTTACCTTAGAAACTCATCGGGTGCTGATTTCCGTTTGTTCTCTCAGTAGCAAACGAGTCATTCTCCCAATTCCCCGTCCTACAAGCCATTAGCCAGCAGGTACATGAGCCCATCACACAAGCACACAACACTACTGGTCTTTCAAGAAATCCTAAAAAGGACCACCCGTGTGCTCTTTCTCTGGGCCTTTGAATATGTTGCAGAGAACTGCTAAGTAAATGTCAGTGTTTCTTCTTATCTATAACATTGATTTATAATAGATCATATCTAGGGATAAATGATCTGTTGACTACTTTAGCCCTTGAGAAATATACCTCAGGTTATGTTCAATAATCCATTTAATTATAGAGATAATGCTATCAATAGCTAATAATGATTGAATACCAACAGTGTGCCAGGCAGTTTGCTAAGATTTTATACAGAATGCGTCATTTAGTCATGATACCAACCATGTAAATTTCTTAAGAAAACTGGGGTTTAGAAAGACTTGAGTTTCTCGCCTGGGTTAAAAATAAGTGCAAGCCGGGCGGTGGTGGCGCACGCCTTTAATCCCAGCACTTGGGAGGCAGAGGCAGGCGGATTTCTGAGTTCGAGGCCAGCCTGGTCTACAGAGCGAGTTCCAGGACAGCCAAGGCTACACAGAGAAACCCTGTCTCGAAAAACCAAAAAAAAAAAAAAAAATAAGTGCAAAGTCAAGACTTAAACTCGGGTACTTCTGACCATCCTGTCTCGACTAAATGAAGAGCTCAGGAAGAAGTGTTAGGCGACAAAAACTCGAAAGCATTGGTGTAGAGCACAGTGAGCTCAGTCTCCAAAACTTTTCCTTTGTGTCTGGAGGCGTGTGTGTGTGTGTGTGTGCGTGCGTGCGTGCGTGTGTGTGCGTGTGTGTGTGTGTGTGTGTGTGTGTGTGTGTTAATAGTAGGATGAGCATCCTAATGTGTCCATATGCATGTGGAAGCCTGTCTTTCTCAATGGCCCTCCACCACATCATCTGAGATGTGGTCTCTTGCTGGCCTGGAGTTTACCCATTCAACTAGAGTGGACGGTAAGTCCCAGGGATCCAGTGTCCTGATCACTAAGATTGCCTCCACATCTGGCTTTTTTACATGTGTTCTGCAGCTCAAATTCAGGTCCTCATGCTTGCAAAGCATTTTACCAACTGAGACATCCCCTCAGCCCCAAGTCTCTTAAACATATTGATTTTAACAATACTGTGTTGCATTACCGTCACCTGAATGACCAAAATTCAAAAAGCTAGACATCTTACCTCACTCAAAAGTTGATCTTTCATCTCTTCTGGATCCCTCAGTGTTGGGATGGTAAAATCTGCTTTCAAGATTCCAAAGGAGTGCTCTGGATATAAATGGTACCTGGTTCAGAAAAATGTTACCCATTGCCACTTGAATCTCCCAATTCTTGGAAGTTATTGGATACCCATTGGATACTATAGGTGCTCCATGGTAACAGAGGGGTTTCAAAGAGAAATGGCTGAACAGGATAACGCTTGACCAAAATTAATACCACCAACCCCACCCCCAAGAAAGTTGTGTCTTAGAGCTCTCTTCCCACAGCCTGGGCACCCATCAGCATGACTTCCCCCTCTTCTGTGGTCTTCTGTTCCCTTTTTATAAATCTACTATACAGATGTTTGTGGCCTTCTATTCTTACTTGCATTTCACCTGGGCTCACTACCCTCAGAAAAACCCCAAAGAAGTTCTCTGAACTAATAGAGAAATTCAGTCTTTGCTACATGTCCACCATAATCATGACAAAAACTACAGCTTTACAGAAGGATGAGCATAGCTTTTGATAGCTTGCAGTGTTCCTTTGTACCTTGTTGTGTGGTCATAGTATAGGGTAGTTTTTATTGAGCCCCGTTTGAAGATAAGAACAACTTCCTACTTGCTCCCCTCACTACACTTTAGTCGCACAGCTTAAACTAGAATCTTCATCTTCCTTCCTATATCCCTGGTGCCAACATTTCATGTTATCTTTCCTAAGAAGGCCCCCAAGTGTCCTGGTTGGCAGATGGCAAAGTTGGCAAACAGAAGCAGTTACCTGACTCCAATGCTGCTGGTTTCTTTTTAGATTCTGGGTAGTTAGGTGAGCTTAAATGTTGAGCCTGAGTGGCAGTGGTTGTGTCTCCTTTATATGTGCTACTCTTTATAGTGGTCATGGCTACAGGAAGGAAGAATAAAGGGATTATTGTAAATGTAGCCAGGAATCAAGGAATCTGATCCTGGTGACTGACTGAGCCAGAAAACAGGCAGGGGCAGCAGCCCTGCTGGGGCACAGTTGTTCGCTCCTGCTTGTCCTTCATTCTCTTCCAGGCTCTCATTTCCCATCTCTGGAGTTGCTATACCATCATTCAGAAAGTGCTCCAGCATCAGGCTCTGTGAGGCTTGAAGGAATAGCATCACGCTTGCTACAAATAAACAAAGTTCCCGTTTATTTTCTTTTACTAGTACTCAGTCCAGAAAGCCCAGTGTTCTAGCATTACCTGGCGAGCTGTCCTATCCATAGTGTATCCAGAGGGGCCTTGACATCTCCACCAAGGCATACCCCACACCAAGCTCAGCCTCTTCTGAGCATATGCTAGGCACTCTGGCCAGAGACCAGGAGTCCTCAGTTGATGCCCTCTTCAGTCCCAAATCCTGTGTTTCTCCTTTTCTCATAATTGCCCCACCTCCAAATCTGAACATAATCATATTATTTAGAAGTCTATTACTATAAATTGCTTACAAAATCATTTCCTACAGCCCAGCCCTAGGGAAAAAAAAACATTAACAATTTACTAGACAATATCTTTCATGGATTGAATTTTTTATTTAAAATGCAAAATCTACTTTACTCTCAAAGACTGTATGGTAGTTCACTGAGTATACCATGACTGATTTAAGCAGTCTTCTCTCCATAGATAGTAGATCACTTCTAATTTTCAGTACAGTAAACAATGCAGTGTGGGGGGGTACTTTGTATAATGGTTTGTATATGTTTGGCACTATTAGGAAATGTGGCCTTGTTGGAGTAGGTGTGTCACTATGGGCATGGGCTTAAGACCCTCATGCCTGGAAGTCAGTCTTCCACTAGCAGCCTTCAGATGGAGATGTAGAACTCTCAGTTCTGCCTGCACCATGCCTGCCTGGACACTGCCATGTTCCTACCTTGATGATAATGGACTGAACCTCTGAACCTGTAAGCCAGCCCCAATTAAATGTTGTCCTTATAAAAGTTGTCATGGTCATGGTGTCTGTGCACAGCAGTAAAACCCTAACTAAGATACTTTGAATTCTTGTTCCCTTTATGAGTTTCTAAGTGTAGAATGTCTGTAGGAAAGGACATGCCCATTTTAAAGCAGACACACCGTGCCAGCATGGCAGCCCCACCTGACAGCCTACAGTATTGGTCATGTCTGTTCTTCCTACATTCTCATTATCACTGCCTTTAAATCTTTGCCAAACTGTTGTTTGGTGAAGAAATACATTTGAAAATAAAACATAAGTTAATTTTTAAAGTCGGATTTATTTCCGTGGTTTCATCAACAAACAGTTCTTTAAATGTATTTGCGTTGTGTTTCTTGACCCATGTCATTTGTGACTAATCTAGATCGAGTCTTCATGTCGCTCCTCATTTTACCACTGTCTCAGCCTCCTCCCGGGCCTTCTCTCCTGGCCTTCTCTCCACAGCCCACTTTTCCTCATCCAGAGACTTACCAATCTCTTTAATAAGTGAACAAATTGGTAAGATTCAGAAACACAGAAGTGGGGGACATTCATAAACAGTTAAACATTTCCTTCTGGTCTTTATTTTTTAAACCTTGGTTGATGTTTCTCTCACTATTGAAACTGTGTTTTTTATATATACATATATATATGTGTGTGTGTGTATATATGTGTATATATACATATAAATCACACATATTTCACATATATATACACATATATATGCATGCAGAATCCATGCAGTTTTTCTTTAACATCCTAATGCAAACATGGTCCCATGTCACCTACCACTTCTAATAACTACAGGTCTTAGCATTTTACTCCTTTTCTGAAACCTTCTGTTGGCCCTCTTGACAGCAGGTTCAAGGCCCTCAGAATGTGGCCACAGCCCTTTTCCCTTATGCCCGCCACTCTCCTCCAAGTGTAACCTGTTCACTAACAACATCAGTCTGCTTGGCAGTCATTGCACCTTTGTCCAGAGAAGAAGTCCCTTTCTGCTCTTGGTTCACACGTCACACACTCACAAGCTGTTCCAGTTGTCTTTTATCTGTTCCTATCAGCCCGCCTCTGTCTAAAAGCAGAAGGCAAGTCCTGCTCACCCTGGTTGAAACACACAGTATGCACAGTTCAAGGCAAAGCAGGGGTTATTGCAGAAGATGGAGCTCAAAGCATGAAAACGAAGGACAAACAGCCTCTGTCTAGGAGAGTGTAATATACACACAGTTCACAGCTGATCGTCTGTCATCATGTGTGGTGACATGAGCCTGAGCCTTCCAGATCTCTAAGGAGATAAGGACACTAAGGTCACTGGTGAGTTGAAATTAAGATGGGAATAACTATATTTACTGTCTGCTGGAACCAGAAATTGAGAGGTACTGGATCACACTGACTCGAGAGAAATGAGATTCAGTGAGGTTAGGGAAGTTGTGAGCCAGGTGTGGTGATGCATTCCTTTAATCTTGGCACTTAGGAATCAGAGGCAGGTGGGTCTCTGTTAGTTCGAAGCCAGCTTGGTCTACAGAGTTAGTTCCAGGACAGCCAGAGCTACATAGAGAAACCCTGTCTCACAAAGCAAAAAGAGGAGGGGGAGGAAAGTAAGTTATGGAAACAGATGTAGTGGTTCATTTCTGCAATCTCAGCAGTTAGGAGGTTGAGACAGGGTTTCAATGAGTTGGAGGCCAGCTTGAGCTATAGAGTGAGCCTTATCTCAGAAAAAAGAAAGAATGAAAGGGAGGGAAAGAGGAAGAATGAGAAGGGAGAGGGATGGAGGGAAAATTGGTTGTCTAAGGCTGTGCACAGTAAATTACAGAGCCACCATTCCAGTCTTAACTGTCAGACTTCAGCTCTTAGAGGTGGATTTTCCTAAATTGTACCACCTTACCCCATCCTCATCCTTCCTAATCAAGGGAATGGGCTTAGGTGCTGGAACTGGCCAGACAGTTCCCTATAGAGAGGCTTGCAGGGCTGCTGTGGCTAGCCCATATGACTCCTGCACTCAGCTCTTCACTTAGTAATTTGATATTTGGCTGCTGATCCCCAGAGCAACTTGTGGGCAAGAGGTTCCCAACCCCCAATGAAGCACACAAGCACCTGTTGTAGTTCCTGACAGGCTCCCAACTGTCTCAGTGCTGGTGTCCAGGCTCCAGACTGCAGAAGCATTGGGCCAATCTTCTTGGATCTCCGCTGGACTCCCTGAGACAGATGCCTTCGTAGGTCGCTCTGTGGTTTCTGTGAAGTTCCACAGAATCTCTGAGCTGTGGGGACTAGCTGGATGAGGATCCAGAGAATATTGCTAACATGGAAATAGCTGAAACATTGTGGCTGGAACTGAGCCAGGGCCTTGTGGCTACCTCCTCTGTAGCCATGAGCCCACTCTGGGTTGTAGGGACCTGTGGTGCATAGGTTCTGCAGTACCATTGGCAATGGTAACCTGGGGGCTCTGGCCACTTCCTGGTGAACTGACCCACTTTCTTTAGACACAGAACCAGTATGGGCTAGTGTCAAGGGTACAAGATCTAAAGATTTGCTCTGAGCAATGGCTATGAGGCGTTCGTCAAGAACTAAAATACTATCTGGGGATCTGAGATACAAGATGTGGTTCTGGCAGTGACCAGTGGTGGTGTGGACTTTGCTTCCAGAACTCAGTTTGTTCCCCAAGGGCCCAAGGGACAAGATCTGAGAAATTAGCCGTGGTGTCCAAGACCCTTCTCCCAGAACCAAGCTGCTTTCTAGGTTCTTAGGGTCCAAAGACAAGCTCTGAGAAGTGACCAGTGGGCTCGTGAACCCTTCTCAAAACCAAGGTACCACCTGAACGTGCAGAGGTTGCCAGAGGACTTGTTGAAACCATTCCTTGAGGTTGGAGAGATGTAAGGCTCATAGTGGTCAGGGCGGGAGTGGTGGTGTCACAGGTACTGACCACAATTGGTTCATGACTCATTTGGGAGGCATCTGTGGGGCCAGTGCTGGTCCCTAGGGCAAAAGACAAGAGTTACGTGTCATGCACTGGGCGTAGGACCTTCTTCAAAACCCCAGCCACAAGTCAGGAACTCCTAGTATCTCCAGTGGGATAGATCGGAGAGAAATCATAGCTCCAAGCCCTGATTTTCTGCCATACCTGGTGGTATTCACCCACTGAAGACAGAGCTGAACAGAGAGCACTTTCTAAACCTATTTGAGTTATCACAAGTAAACAGTGAGCCTGAGACAACTGGATGGAGGCCAGGTTGGACCTTAACAGGAAAGTAGGAGGCAATGTCTCAAACCAGCTTTTTAACCTAAAGGAATCATGCTTCTATCAGCTCTCAGTGATGACATTGCCACACAAGCATACTGGCAGGTCCTCTCTCCTGCCATCCCCTACCCAACTACCTGCCAACCTCCTCATCCTTCTAAAATCACTCCAAAACTCCTTCTGCTATTTATTACAGTGGCTGGATGGCTCCTGTTCTCTGTGTTCATCAAAGTACCAGCAGCCTTTGCCTGGCTGACTGGGAGCACCATCAAAATGAGCCCTGCATTTGCTTTGTTTGGAGGTCTTTGTGGTTGTATTTGTCCCCATTATTGGATCTTAGTCAGTTGCCATAACTTAGAACCACATCCCAAAACCTCTCCCGGCATACACAGGACCATACTCTAAAAAGGCTAATGGGTCTACTGTGTTGGGCTTCCTTTCCCTGGCTGCTGAACCTCCAAGGCCTCCCTGGTGAGCCAGGATCATCACTCAACCATCTATCCCTCAGGAGGATCACTCAGTCATCTGTCCCTTTGGGTCCTAGGCCTTTATTTCTTCACTTGAGAGACTGCACAGCTTCTCTCAGGTTTCCAGGCGCTAGAACTTCAAATTCAGAAGCCCACAAAGAAGGATGCCTTTGGTAAACCAATTCCTTCTTTTCCTACCTTTGGTTAGCCAAGCAGTATAAGGAGGAGCTGGAGGAGGAGGGAGAGCAAAGGAGGAGGAAGAAGAAAATATTCATTGGTGTTAGTAGTAGTTGATTGCCACACAAGTGGCATATGCCATCTCTCTCTTTACTCACTAGCACCTCAGGGAGGGCTGTTCACTTGATTTCTACCCTGGGTTGCTGCATGTAGACCAATCGTTTTCTCTAGTTTCCTAGGCCCAGAAGACCCTAGACAGAGCCAAAACCAGACTCAATGTACCTGTGTTTTGCCTCGAGGGTGGCCTTGTAGGAACTTCTAAGTGCTGAGTCACTCTAGAGGAGGAAGTGTCGACGAGTGGAGGTATCTCTGCTGACTTCCGATGGCCAATGGAGGAGTCTGTGAGAAAGCAGAGTGTAAAGTAAGCACAGGCCCTGTCACACCAAGCCTAAGGGAAGTCAACAGATACTGCCAGGCAGCCTCCATCAGAGCAGAAGCACTACTGCACACTGGACAGATCACTGGACAGATAGGTCCTCTCACCTTGAATCTTTACAGCTCATCAAGGAGCATTTACGGTCTTACAGATAGTGGCCAAGATTGTCTTAAAATCCAAGAGGAAAAGAAACAGCTACAAATAGACAAATCCAGAGAGACGTAAGTCTATTTTGGCTGCCAAGGGGGAAGTAGGGCATGACCAAGTAGTAAGGACTTTTGAGGGTGATGGAAATGCCCTTAAATTGGACAGTGGTGATAGCTGACTAGCACGCAAACAGTAAAACCCACTGAACCGTACACTTCAAAAGGTTGTCTTAACGAATATAGATTCTCAACAAAGGTATAAAAGAAGGAGGGAGTCTGAAAGCAAAGGGCAAGATAGGAGGGCTGTCACTGAGGAAGCACATTCTGTACCTACAACATCCAGAGTCCCCTGCTGCCCTCAGCTTCATAGTGATCATAGCTGCCATTAGCCAGGCACCTGCTCCATGTCAAGATCTCCAGTCATCCAGCCTTCAACATCCTATGAGGTGGCTGTCCTCAATCCCAATTTGTAAAGTACTTTTTAGATGAGCAAAGGTGAACTCGGATTCTGCCTGTTTTCTAGAAGGTGGTAAAATCTACCTGATTGTAAAGTGCAGGTTCATGCTTACTTATTTCTCTGATGACTGTTGTTGCTAACAGCTAATGTCATAAGGCTGTATGGAATTTAAGAATTACAACTCGCTTATTGTTCTGTTACCCTCAAAGCCTCCAAGTGCTTGCTTAGCTCTACCCTGGGTATCCCCCACTGTCTAATAAATTCATTTTACCCTCAGTGAGCCAAGGACATTCTCACATACCATAGAAACAGATGAAAGGCTTCAGATCAGGGCAAAAGAGAGCATATATCTGAGGTGGGTGATTTGCAAAGGTACGGAGTCCTGCACACAGTCCTTGACCAAACAGAGGCATGTCCTGTAGCCATGCAGGGATGCTAGAACCCTGCTCACTGGACCAGGTCAGATTATTGATCTTTACGTTGAAGTAGAGGCCAATCCAGGCATCATTATTATTTATGATTTTCTTGAGAGTTTCTTTGTCCTTGTCGGTCACTCTCTGCAGATCGGCCAGGTCTGTGTAGTGGTTGCGACAGTAGTTCAGAGCCGAGAGCCATGTCATGGGTTGTTTAATCCGAATGAAGGTCTGCTCACCAATCGTGACCTCAGCTGGAGGCAAAGAGACCACAGGCCTGAGATTCAGGTCCTCTGACCTGTATCATTAAGGGTAAGGTTTGATCAAAACCACTATTTTACAGAGAAACTACCAAGTTGGAAAAATGAGATATAATAGCGGCAGTAGCTGGTGTGGGGTCATTGAAGAGAGGGCTCTTCTTACAGCTCTTTGGTTTTACAAGTTAAATTTATGTTTCCACCACTTCATCTGTCCAAAAATAATAATAATACTGAGTGGGGGGGGTGCACGCCTTTAATCCCAGACTTAGGAGGCAGAGGCAGGTGGATTTCTGAGTTCAAGGCTAGCCTGGTCTACAGAGTAAGTTCCAGGACAGCCAGGGCTATACAGAGAAACCCTGTCTCGAAAAACCAATAATAATAATAATAATAATAATAATAATAATAATAATAATAATAGACACTATTTTAGACATAGTAGTAGGTCATTCCTATGATAGAAGTAAGACAGCTTGGTTTAGGGTTAGTCTCATTTGTGATCCACCATATACATTCTCTCTCTGACTCTGTCTCTGTCTCTCCCTCCCTCCCTCCCTCCCTCCCTCCCTCCCTCTCCCTGGAGAGTGGAATCTCTTAGGAGCCACTGATGTGGATCAGTGCAGATCTGGAAGGGCAGAAAGCAGAGCAGGCTGTTTCCAGCACATCTGCACCTCATGAGCTCAGAACTAAGAGGATAGTCTCCCGTACACACTACCTCCCTTCTACAGGCTGAATTGCTTCAGGTCTCAGAGGCAAGTTCTACCCTGAGAGGCCCCTTCAAACCTCATGCCTCTGACTCCTAGCAATGGGAGTTTTGGAGAGGATGTAAGCCACTGCAGCTCCACCCGTGTTGATTCTAAACATTTGGATAAAGAAAAGACTGTTTGCAGAATCTGGAGTCATATCCTCCCATTCAAACCAGAGCCCCTTCCTACTGTCTGGTCCGTACCTGCTCACCTCAGCCCGCTAAGACACGCTTGTTTCCCTATCTAAATGGATTTTTGTTTTCACTTAATTGTCAGAAGATAACTTGAAGAAATCAGTTGTGTCTCTTTACTATGTGTGTCTCAGGGATTGAACTCAGGTCATCAGGCTTGGCAGCAAGCACCTTTACTCACTGACTGAGCCATCTCACCAACCCCAAAACTAATCTTTTAAAGTTACTCTATATCATGCCCCTAGTATGTGCCAGCCTTGATGTGTGCCTTTGGCCTACATGACTTCTTGATGTTCACTGTCATCCTGAGAACTAGCCATTATTAATCTTATTTCACAGCTTCAGTAAAAGAGGTGATAGTTTGCCCCAAACTCAGTGTCAGGATGTGTCTGGGTGCCTCGGAAGCCTTTGCCATTTCACTCTGTATTCTAGAACACTCCAAAAACAAAGCCTAAATGTAAAGGTATTAACTATTTCTTTCATCATAGAATTTTTCTATACCAGATAAGAAGGAATTTCCTTTTTAAACACCAGAGCCATCTTGTGCAAGGCAGTGTTGTCCAAGGGGCAGGTGTCTTGAGGGAAATACCGCTCTCTAGGCAGAGACCTGAGTTGTGAAGAAGTCCTACCCGCTCATCCCCCAACTCCTAACTCCCAGAGGAAGACCCACTGGCACGCTTGCAACTAGTTACACACTACCAGGAGACTCGGAGCTAGTTCCCCTCCACTCTTCTTTCCAGGCTTGCCACCATCAGTCTTGCGGGTTTTGGCCTGGGGACCCCAAGGTAAAACAACTAGTCAGGCAGAAAAGGGAAGAACAGAGGGAGCCAGAGTCATCTACATCTGCATGCTGGTCCAGGGAGATGAGTCCAAAGCAAAGTCAGTCAAGATCCCAGGACAGGGGAGGCAGAGCCAGGTGTTTTACCTTCCTCTGGTAGAGTGGTCAGGTCCTTCTTGACAGGGGACACCAAGGAGGTGTCGTGTCCTATAGCAGGGTCTATAAAAAACAGAAGCAGACTTCAAATTATGAGGTAGGGAATGACAACTACCCAGGAACCACCAGGTTGGAGCCAAAAGAAGTTCAAAAGTAGCCTCACCTAATCTATATTTAGTAAATATAGATTAAGCTCTTATTGAATGCCTGGCACGACTCCCTAGGAAAGTGGTATAAGCTCAGTAAGCAGAGCCTTTGCTTTTGAGACTATGAACCACCCAGTCCCAACAGAGTGAAAACAGCTGTAGTCAACTGCAGAGAGGAGCTGTGTGAATGGGGGTGGGGAGGAGACAGAAATGAGTCCACCACAACTAGAGAAAGAAAGGGCTGAGCAATGGGGCCAAGGAGACTAGACAGGGCATGGTTGTCTATGAGAAGAATGATATTCCAAGTGCCCTGAAGGTCTGCTGAGGATTTTGTAAGGAAGTTATCTGGTGTCTGTTAAAATTCGCCGCATTCAGACAACAAACGCCAGTGGCCACAAGGTAGACTTAGAGACGTGAATGGCCATTTGGCCCATGCACTCGCCATGGACCTGCAGAACTGGAGACAACCATGTGATAGGTGCGATAGGAGAGTGTTGTAGTTGATTTCTAAGACAATTAAGGAAGCAGCAAGAAACCTATTTCTGCAGGGATTCCTACCCGACTCCCTGGCCACCCCTGGAGATCTTTAAGTTCCCTTGTGCTCTAGAGTTAAAACCAAGGCCATCACAGGCTTCTGTTTCAAGGGCTTCATAGCAACCTCGGCTATGCCTCGGGGAATTGGCAGATTGACCTCCATGCCAGTATCTAGGCAATAAGGGTAGCATAGAATTGTGCTGAGCCTTTGCTGGCCAAGAAAGGCAGAAGTTGGCACTTTTACCAGGAAGCTGCTGCTCTGTCCACAACCACACCTCTGTGTGACCTCTCAGCACTGAGGTGGAGATGCTAGTAGTAGTGTGGACTCCAGGGGGCAGACGGCATGGGTCATACACAAAGATGGGGCGTTCTCCAGCAACCAGCACCATGATGTGCTGACGGCTGATCTCCAGCAATGCCGTCTGGAGTTGGTCCTACCCACAACTTAGCAAATAGCAAAATGTCTCATGGAGCAAATATTCTCTCTGCCACCCGAGTAAGACGGTAGACCGGATCCTGTGCTTTGTAAGTCGAGACCTCGAGGTCTGCTCTCATTTCTGCACAGGTAAATGGGTCCTCCAACCTATCTTTCCCATTTTCTTCCTTGCTCAAATCTTTAACTGGCAAATAGAAGAAGAGATTTAGTGGAACATTCCAGATTTTATTTTCTCTATCCTTATTCCCACCCAGTTCTTTGGTGGGGTATTGGTAACTGAGTACAGAAAGACTAAGGTCACAGAGGAAATATGAAGAGGGAGAGGGAACAGTCAGTACTCTCAGATGTCACACACACACACACACACACCACTCCTCAACCCTACCACACACCCCCCCCAAAAAAAAAACAGTCCTGAAGAGAACAGACCCAGAATATTATTCTGCACACACCTAAATAGCAAATGAAGGGCTTCTGGTCTGTGCAGGAAGCAGCTCCCAGGGCAGGTATGCTGAGCCATGAATACAGAGTAGCACAGAGTCCATCCCGGAAGACAGGCAGGTTACTCCATGTTGGCATAGAAAAGGTAGAGCCACTAGACCAACTCAGGCCAGAGATGCTCACATCATAGAAGAGGCCAATCCATGCCTGGGTGCTGCTGGTGTAGGAGTAGACTGCCACGATGCTCGCTAGGCTGTTCATGCTCTGCAGGTCAGCGAGGTCTGTGTAATGATCCCGGCAATACCACATGGCCTCTTTCCAGGTCAGAGGCTCATCCACCCGATGGAAGGTCTTGCTGTTGCTCACCAGCTGGAGGGCTGGGGCAGAAGAAACTATCATTACACGACTACCTACTCCCACTTCACCCTTGTCCCCAACAGATCTCAACCACACCACAGTAGGTCTCTTTTTTTTCCAATATACCCCCTACTTCTGACCCCCTACTTCTGCCTCCACAGAGGCAACTCTGCCTCTGGACCTTTCCATAGGCTGCTTAGTCCAGAACTTAGTCCATGGACAGGCCATGCTAGTTCCCTGTTATTTTACCCTTTGACCTTCTCCTCTCCTTTGCCCGATGATTAACAGTGGTCATCAGTGTTTATTCCACACGTGGGATATGCCATTTAGCTCACTGAGGTTTTCTGAGGACTACCTGAGATTTTATTATATCTGTTTTACAGAGAAGGACTCCAAGTGACAGAGAGTTGAATAGTTAACTAAGGCCACTAAGTGTGAAGTAGAGGGAGCCAAAACTCCAGAACACTGATGTGTGGCTCCCATGTCCAAACCCTTAACCACAGCAGAGCATAGCATAGCTTCTGTATCCGGAATTCTAAGTGGGATTATACATTGGAATCACCCAAAAGGTATTTCAGGTGTGCTCTGGCCTAGAGTAGGGATATGCTTGCTGGCACCAGCATCTGAGTTCTTCAGATGCCTCTGGGGAAGAGCTTACTCTATTCATGTTGTCTCCATCAGGCAAACTTGGGAGACGGAGCAAGCCTTATTCACCATTAGTTCCTCAGCTCTGATCTAGATACACCAAAAGTGCTCTATGTGCTGAAGGAAAATGGAGAGGCAGAGGCAGAAGATGAGAGGCGGAAAACTCCAGGAATCCCTCCCATGCCCTAACACCCCTTATTCACCCCTTCCTTCCCTCCAGGAATCCCTCCC
>NW_022196891.1:54279634-54326942 GCF_008632895.1 Mastomys coucha | reverse complement strand
ACCCCTTCCTTCCCTCCAGGAATCCCTCCCATGCCCTAACACCCCTTATTCACCCCTTCCTTCCCTCCCTGCCGCCAGCTGCTTCCCGGCTCCTAACAACAGAGGGCTTACCCATGGCTCTCCACCCTGCAGAGTAGAGGGGAATGAGGGGCTTGCTGTTGAGGTCTCGGGGACCCTAGAACACAGAAAACTAGCCTTGAGCCCAGATACCAGACTAGATACTGAGGGCCAAGTGTGCAAGCCGGAGCAGGGACTGACAGGCACTCGCCAGGGGTGAAGTTCTAGCACCCACCAGGGTTGCTGATGCTTCCTGTCACTGAGTACAGCTGGAACATCCCTTTGCCCGAGAATGAAGGAGGGAAGTACTTTTTTCTATTCATATTGGTAGTATATGTGATTCACTTTGATTTTTTTTTAAATGCTACTTTATCTAAACTTTTTTAAAGCTCTTGCTGTGGCCCACTAAATTAGCTTTAGGAGCTAATGGATCACAACCAACAGTTTGAAAAACCCATCAGCCCCTTGAAACGCACAAGCAGCCTGGGGCTCTGTAGAACCCTCTTTCCTATCCCTGAGCCAGGACCCTCATTTTATGGGGTCCTGTCTCAAATGGACCCTCCCACTTTAGTCCCTGGAATCTAATCTCACAGCAAGTGTTGTCAACAATAGCAACAAAAGCTTTCTGGAAGTCTCCACTTCTAACTGTGTCTTCTGCCACTTGGGTCCAGGACCAATAATTTCTGCAGGACCAATGACTCACCTAGCTTCCACCTGGGGTGCTCCACACTTTTGTGCTTGGTGGGGGGGTGTTAAGTGGGGGGCCAACCTGCTGCTCTCATTGTTCTGGGCTCAGTGAGGGTGCCTTCTAAGAGGATCATATATCACTGCCATGCTTGGCCCAGGCCTCAGCCCAAGAAGTAAACCCAGCCCATGTAATGTGCCTGCACTAGTCAGCTGACGTAGATCTGAATCTGGCTGCTAGGGACCTGAGTGACCTCTTCCTGTACTGTTCCTTCCCACCCAACCCACTCCTCTCCTCAGAGAACCTGCCCACCTCAAAGACCCTCATGGTGCCTCTCCACAGTTCCCTCTGGACATTCTGCTTTGGCTACAGTAGTTCTGTGCAATAGAAACTTGTGGGCGTGGGAAAGGGCACCTCACTCCCCAACCTTGGAATGATGGCTGAAACTCACTTATATCTTTCCACTTTTTCTGCCAACCAACCTAGAAATCTGAGAGCCTTTGGGGGGTGCATGGAGCAGAGCACCCTCCTCTGGGCCCAGGTGGGGGTCTCACCTGTTGTGCAGATGGAAAGTAACAGCCATACAGACAGCATGATGGTTGCCCAGTAGAAGCTTCTGGAGTGAGTGACCTTCTGTAAAGGCTGTCCCTAGTGTATTCACTTCACTCTCTTCTCTTTCCTATCCAAATTGACGGATTTTTACTAAGCAAATACTGAGTGCCTGCTGTTTGCCAAGACACAGCCTGAATAGAGCCAGAAGCACGCTTTTCCTAAACTTTGCAGAAGCACTATGGGCCCTACCACTAAGAAGCAGAGGGGTGAGTGGGAGCCCATCCTTGGGGCTGGCTGCCACTGGAAGAGAGGAGTAGGACAACAGAGTGCCAGATTAATAGATGCTTGGTGTCCTCGGGTTCAGGAGGGCTAGCAACATAGAGGACAAGGGAAAGAGGGGACAAAGGAAGAAGAGTTAAAGTCACCACTTCACTGCCCATCTCACAACTACCATACCAGAGAGTCCATTATCATCTCTTTGTCCCCTTGGTATGGGAAAGATGGCTGTGCCTCTGAAATAGCTTGATCAGAGCACCATAGGGCAGAACAGAACAGCGATTCGAGTGTAGGTCACCGGAAAGCATGACATGGGATGATGCCCCCCCACAAGCTCCACACAGGTCGCATCAGAGCCCCATCCCACCCCAAGTCTAAGATCTGGATCCCAATACAGCACAGCCCGGAGACTGAGGAACTTGCTCTGGAAAACAAAAGCAGCTTGCTTGTATTCTGTCTGTCCCACCCCACCATTATTATCCCCAAGATACCTCTCTCTCTCTCTCTCTCTCTCTCTCTCACCCCCCATCCCATCTCACCCTTATTATCCCCAACCCAGCCTAGAAGACTCCTTTCGCCCAACCCCCCTCCACTTTTGTAGAAGCAGCAGCATACATGAACTGGTTTAATGAGTAAAAATAAAGTACAATGCAGATTGTCAAAGCTTGAGCAATGATGTTGTGCCTTCGTGTGTTCCACCAGTGATGGCCTCAGTGGTAGAAACAGCTCGTATCAAGATATCTCTGGACCACTCTTGAGAGGAAAGCTTGACCATCGTGGTCTGGAAAACACTTGCTCTAACACTTTGCTCTTCACAAAGGCTTCTGATCGAAGTGTCTTCGGTGAAGAACACTGCTAAGCACCAGGCTTCTCATGCACAGAGAGAAGTGAAGTGAGGGTATAAGGTCCCAGGGGCATCAAGTGACAATTCAACATGCCTTCTCTTTCCTTTAGACCCATGCTCTTGAGAACAGGGACTGTGCCCAGTTTACAGAACACTCACCTACCCTACTACTCAGTCTTAGATGCCAGAGTCCATCAGCAAAAAGACTTGCAGGGCCAACCAGGAAAGCACTCAAGAATCCAGGCCTCGTTCCTTCCTTAGGGGCAGGTGAAAGTCACTCCTTAACAGGGACATCCCAGTGTGTCCAGCTGTGTCTTAGCCACGCCCCTCTTCCAAAAAGAAACCCTACGCCGCGGCCTAGTCTCAAATGTGTGTTAGCCACATTGTACAATCAGTAGAAGGACAGACATGAAAGAGGCTGGCCTATGGCCACAGCCGAAAGAGGCTGAGGCTCAATGCTGGGGTTCACAGCCTTGAGCGGATATGTGAGGAAGAGCTCAGAAGTAGGGTAACAGGATGTAGCTGTGCCTGGGGCCTCATCAAAGGAATCTGGAAAACCAGAATTGTCCTCTTAAAGAATGAATGTTGTGTGACTTTTTCTGGAGAGATGGGAACAGCTGTTTACCCAATACGGGACACTGACAACGGACCAAGGAATCATTCTACACAGGATAGGTCTAGCTTAGGGCAACGGTGTGTCTATTTGAGGTTCTCTACTTTATCCTGTGTTACTCAAAGGCAACTACATCACTAGGAAAGTTCACCCCAGCATGGGTGACAACTTACAAAAGCATAACCCTGGAGCTGCCTTCAAAACCTGCAGACAGCTTCTTCCCCAGCAGTTATCACTGCTTATGGAACTGTGGCGAAGGCCAGGAACAAGAAGACTGGGGAAGAGAAGTGCGGTACCCCAGGAGGCAAGAGAGACAGGCTAAGGGAGGAAGGGTAGACAGAGCAGAGGGTTTCAGTAGGGAGCAGGAAGGCACAGAAGGGGCAGTCATCAAGACAGAGCCCAAGAGGAGTCTCTCTGATGTCAGGGGCACTGCTGACTTCCCTCCATGTATAGCTTCCCTCTTTCCAGTTCTCTGAGTACTGAGGTCTGAGAGAGACATGTGGGTGAAGTCCGGGATTGTTCTATGTATGAATATTCCATTACTTCTGCACCAGGAACCCGCAGGACCACTGAGAATAGAATGTGTTATCTATAGAGATTCAAACCTAGTGAAGCCAGTTTAGCACACGTAAAGCTCAGGGGATATGTAGACTTAAGTCCAGTCCTAACTGCTGTTTCAATGACAAGGCCAGAGAATGGTTGGTATACTTGGAGAGGTGGAGGAGACAGAGGATTGATCTGGTGTGCAACACATGTGCTGGGACAAGCTAGGCACTCTGTGTGCTGGAAGGGGGTATAACAAACAGCATCCTTTGCACCTAACTAGTACTTAGGTAAAAATAACTAACATTTGTATGTGGGAGATCTGGCTGATGAGTACGGCCTGCCCTGGTGTTAGACTCAATCAGAGTTGTCTTTCATGGACCTCTCTGCTCTGTCTGCCCTTCTTCCCTGGGCCTGTCTCTCCTGACTCCTGGAGCACGGCTCTTCTCTTCCCCAGTCCTGTCACTCCTGGCCATGGCACTTGTGACCTGGCATCTGAGTCAGTTGCAGGATCTTTCACTTGACTTTGCTTCCACTCAGTCACCAGATGAGTCATGTCTCTCATGCCACCTTTTTCCTCAGCTTCAAGTTGGAGCTCAGAGCCCCAGAGGGTTCTCTCATTTATCACATGGTCCAGGAATCTGTCTGCTACATAGGGGAAGAGTGGGGGAAAGTAGGGGAAAGACTCTAGGACAGGCTCAGTGTTTAAAACAGGGCTGCTGGTAAAATGTACTCTAGGATGAACACACAGGGTGTGGAGAAGGCTGTCCTGTCTTCAAGCCAGAAAAAAATGACCTGCTCAGTGAAGGCTTAAATAGAAAGGCACTAGATCCTCTTCTTTGAATGGCCACTCATTTTGAAGTGACAAACCTAAGAATCTATGGATTGTCACTATCCTAAATTAGCCTGTAGGCATGCCCATCAGGGCTTGTCTTGATTGTTCATTGATATAGCAGAGTATAGCCCACTGTGGGTAGCACCATCCCTTAGGCAGGTGGTTCTGAACTATATAAGAAAACTATTAACCCCAGCACATGGGAGGCAGAAGCAGGCAGATTTCTGAGTTCAAGGCCAGCCTGGTCTACAGAGTGAGTTCCAGGACAGCCAGGGCTACATAAAGAGACCCTGTCTCGAAAAACCAAAAAAAAAAGAAAGAAAAAGAAAAAAAAGAAAGAAAAGAGAAAACTAACATATAAACCTACCTGCTGTCCAGCAAAAACATCCTCCATAGTTCCTGCTGAACTTCTTTGGCTGTGAAATGAGTTTCCTGGTGGAAGTAATGCTGTGTGGAATACCAATCGAGACTACTTTCAGGTTTCTGCTTTGAGTTCCCTCGATGATGATCTGTGACCTGGAATTATCAGCCAAATAAACCCTTTCCTCCTCCCCCATGTTGTTCTTTGTCTTAATTACTGTTCTACTGATATGATAAAGTGCCATAGCCAAGGAAACTTTTTTTTAAAAAGCATCTAATTTGGAGGCTCATGCCCATCATGGAAGGAAGCAGGCATCAGGCAGGCAAGCAGAATGCTAGAGGAGTAACTGAGAGCTTACATGTTGAGGCAGCAAATACAGGGAAGGAGAGGCAGAGGGAATGGGGTGAGCTTTTGAAACCATCAAGCCCACCTCCAATGAGACACTTCTTCCAACAAGGCCACACCTCCTAATCCTTCCCAAACAGTTGGACCAACTGGGGACCAAGCATATGAGCCTGTGGGGGCCATTCTCACTCAAATCTGTCTTTGGACTGGATGTTTTTTTAATCATAGAAACCTAAGTGAAACCATGACAGTTACTAAATAGAAGTCTATAGCATTTCCATAGGATATGTCCTCATGGGTCCAACAGGTACAGGACTTAACAAAGATCTACAATTAGCAGGTGCATACAAGTACCCATCCTTGGCCGGTTTGCCTGCTGGGAGGGCAACAGCCAAGGCAAGACTTCCAGCACCTGTCAGAGCTACATTAGAGAGGAGCTGACTCCGACGCTACATTAGAGAGGAGCTGACTCCAACGCAGCTGATGGGGAGAGCTGACACCTGCTCTCCATGCACCCCAGCATCAAGGAAGTTTCTTCATGGTAGGACTGGGAGCCTAGCAGTTGCCCAATTCATCTTCAGCTCATCAAAGTGAATTTGGGTGTGTGATTTTGGGCTCTGTTAGGTCTGAACCACAGACCTAGCAGTAACACAGCTTAGCATTAAGTACAAAAGAAATCTGGAGTCTATCGCATTCAAACTCCAGAAAGCCAGACAACCTCTTTGTGAGTGTTCTACTGCTGCCAGGAGAAGGAAAGAGTCTCCAGCCTGCATAGAGCTCAACCGTGCGATAAGGAGCAAGTTTGGTCAGGAACACCTAATTATTTGTATGCAGAGTCTCCTATCCACAGCTCTGTCACCTGGAGAAACTTCTGGTTGACAGCACCTGTGCTGGAACGCACCCACCCACTCTCTGTGTGTGTGTGTGTGTGTGTGTGTGTGTGTGTGTGTGTGTGTGTGTGTGTCTGTCTGTCTGTCTGTCTGTCTGTCTGTCTTCTCCTTCCTCTTTTGGCCCTCTCTACAGTGACATTCAGAACTTGACATTGGCTCCTCTGACTCTAGTCACCTGTAAATGTTAACTCGGCTCTTGTGACTCTGGTCTCTACCACCTCCTTACCCTTCATTACTGCCATGACTTTAAGAAAGATGTTCTCATGGTGGGACTGATTGTTCTGGCAGCATGTGTATGGTAGGGGATTGCAAAGTCGATCATCAATGGGAGGTGAGGCCCTTGCCCCAGTGTAGGGGAATGCCAGGGTCAGTAAGTGGGAGAGGGTGGGGTGGCAGGCATGGGGAGAGGGGAGGCAACAGGGGTTTGTTCTTGTTGTTTTTGTTTGTTTGTTTGTTTGGTTGGTTTTTGGAGGGGAAACTGGGAAAGGAGAAATCATATGACATGTAAATAAAGAAAATATCTAATAAAAAACAAAACAAAAAAAGATGTTCTCCAGCCCAGCACAAGCCCTAGAACCCCTGCCACGAGAATATGCCTCATGCCTTCTGGAATCCTTCAGACCCACTCACCCTAAGGTGCTAAGGACCTTAGTGATAGAATGTTCTAGATAATAGGATAATTCAGAAGTGAAAGTCAGTGTCCAAACTGATGGACAGGAAGCCAGCCAGCAGTCAGTTTTTCTAGGAATGACTCCTCTCTAGAACAGATCTAATGTGTGTTCCCCTTTGGCTCCCACTGGCTATAAGAAATAGTAAAACTTCTCATCCCAGCTCAAACTCTCTTTTTCTTCCTACTTTTCCTGCCAAATCAGAGACTAGTGTGGAGCATGGCATGTGTACACCTATTTCTCATTATAATTTGTCCTTTGCATTCCAAATTCTTTCTGGGAGACTAAGGGTCTTGCTTGTATGTATCACCCAGAGCAAAGACCCCACAACGGCTGCCACGGTCTGCTTACAGTCTCATCCTTTATGGGCTACTTTCATACATTCAAATACATCCTTTAACCTGGCTACTTTAGGGGAATCTGTACTCACATGACAGACCCACCCACCACAGAGGCAGGCCAACGCATATAGAGGAAGACGGGCCGACTTGGGGTTCTCCCCAGGGACACTCTACTCTTAGATGGCAAGCCTTGGTTATATGTCTTATCACCCCATAGCAGGGGGCATGCAACTGTCACCATAGCAAAGAGACATAACATACTATCACCCATGGGAGAAGGTAGCCACCCCAGGATTGTCCTTGTGAATTCCGCCCCTCACAGGAACACATTCCCATTGCTCACCCTGTCATCCAATGGCAGAGACAATGCAGTCACTCCTGACAGACTTATACCTGCTTCTGTTTAGGCACCAGTTGTGGAGACATGAACAAACGTGGTCTTGCCTCAGACAAGGCATCGATCAATGACAAATCAAGAACACGTCTACCCAAGTCTAGCTTAGTGAGACAGGGAGTTCACTGCAGCACTAACAGGAGCACAGGCAAGAGCGTATTTATAGGTACATGGGTAACTTAACAACAGCTGCATACTGAAAAGTCGATTTTAACATGAGGGGTGGCACAAAAGCTGTACCCATGGAGATCTTTGCTAAGCTAGCAGACACCTCTCAGGATTCTCTTATTCCTCAGCATTATTTATATAACCTCAGGGGAGCATGGATTCATATTTTGGTAACCTTAGGCTTCTTCGGCTTAATAAAGTTCATTAGCTTCCTTAGTCTTTTTAATATATATTATATAAAAATATGTATATGTTTATAGTTACATAAATATGTTGATTATATTTAAATATATAAAAATAAAATTCATATTTAAATATATAAAATAAGTATGTAAATATATAAATAAAACTATATCTATATAGAGAGAGCAATATATGGATATTTTGCCTGTGTGCTGGTCTGAGTATCACATGCATGCCATATCCCAGAGGCCAGAAGAGAGTACCCTAAGAATGAAGTTATAGATGGTTGTGAGCCATCATGTAGGTACTAGGAATTGAACCAGGGTCTTCTGTAAGAGCAACAAGTGCTTCAAATAGCTCTCTCCAGCTTTAGTATCTTTAGTCTTAAAAGCCTCTCTCGTCCCTCGAGGATTGAATGCTGCTGTTAATAGAAGTCCCACCTTATGTCTCAGACAGGCATTGAACTCGTGACAATCTTTGTGCCACTTGCCAAGTGATGGGATTACAGGCATGAGCCACCCCACTCGGTTTCTTCCCTCTTTCTTAAGGGAAGCTTGACCACATCTCCTTTGTAGTCAGCTATGGCCTCTCAATTAAGTTTCAGCCCCAGGACGGACATGAATGTGACTGTGAAAGGTAAGCAGGGTTGCTACCAGGACAAAGCATGGCATCCTTCCACCTGGCATCTTCAGTGAACACCACGTGAGACAGTCCCTTAAAGCCTAGTCCAAAGATTGCGTGGTGCCACTCATGTTTGTTATTTCAGAGACAAATGGGAATTCCAAAGTGTCGAGGGTTAAAAAGAAGTAGGGACAGGGACAGCAATGGTGAGCTTCCAGGAAGGAGCCTGAAAGAAGGAGGACAGAAATAAATGCCATATTCTCCTTGGATCCTGTCCAAAGACAGAGCATTAAGTCAGGAGGCCCCAGGAGTCACACTTGGCAGGGCAAGCTCTGGTGGCTCTGTGTTACCCTGCACCATCAGCTGTTGTGGTTGGCGGTGGAGCAGTAATGGTTCCCCTGAGACCTGGAAGACCTGGCAAACCTCCTCGGCCTGGTGGATACACAAACGCGAATAGCCAGCAATCCTCACAGGACACCTTGGCTGTGAGTTTTCACCCCTCCTCAAGTGCACAGAAATAGCTGGGGATTTACAATGATCTGTGTACGCCATACTTATTTCTTAAATAGTTCAAATAAACAGCAGATAGAGTATTTTTTTTCTGCAGAAACAATGTAAGCAGAAAAAGTTTATCTTAACAATAGATAAACTATTTATAGGAAAGATCAGAAGTTGCATACTAAATCAAAGTATAGATGATAAAAGATATCTTCACACAGTTGATTCATTCTTCAAGGACAAACCAGTAACAATAATGATGTGTTTGGGTGCACCATGAGAAAACACAGCAGTATGTGTGTGTGTGTGTGTGTGTGTGTGTGTGTGTGTATGTGTGTGTGTGTGTGTGTGGCTTGTTTTTTACTCTATAAAGCAGGTTCCCATTCACTCAGAGTGATGGTTTTCTATCTACTCCTCTGATTACAGTCTGGTATTGCCCATATGTGTGCGTGCTTGGCTAGAAGGTAGCTCATGTAATGTCTGCCCTGCAGAGCCAAGGGATCTTTACTCTCAGTTCTCTGATGCTCTCAAGCCAAAGGAAAAAGAGATAGCCATGACTACAGGCCTGGAAACTCTTCAGCTGATCTGTGATTCATTTTGGGGGGAAATGAGGCCCAGACTGCTCAGCCCATACTCCCTCTCCTTGCCTGGGTCAGCATGAAGCACACCATTCTCCTTTGGTTGGAAGTGAGTGAGCTCCAAGGCTGTCAGTAGGAGTCACCCCCTTGGAAGATGTATCTAACATGGCTGTAGGTGCTTCTGGAGGAAGTTGACCCTGGGAGGACCTAGCAGCTGCATGAAAGGAGAAGAGTCAATGTGGTGAGTGGTATCCGGGGTGGTGCATAATTCACACATATCCTGGGTTACTTCATGTACTGGTGGGCTACCTGCCCTCAGAATGCTCAGGCTGGCTTCTCTGTGCCCACTGTAACCCTTGAGGCGAGAAAATGGAATCCCTAGTGAGGAAGAGAAATCAAGTTCCCCAACCCAGATTCTGAGTCATGTGAGGGCCCAAGAGATGCCACATGTGCCTCCAATTCTCCGTGTTCAACACAAACCACAGTCACCCTCTGTGTTTCACACACACACACACAGTCTTCCTGTCTGAAGCACTATTCAATTTCTTCTAACCCTCTTCTGACATGAAAAAAGAATCAAGAGAAGAGACAGAGTAAAGGTGGACGTGTGGGTTATAGGAGTGAAGAATTGGGTGCCAAGAGGAAGACAGCCTTGTGCAACAGCTTCTCCTGGCCAGCAAGTGAGGCCTCCTGCATCAGGAACCAAAACTTGACTTCACCCAAGGTGTGTGTCTTAGGGTTTTACTGTTGTGAGCAGACACCATGACCAAGGCAAGTCTTATAAAGGACAACATTTAATTGGGGCTGACTTACAGGTTCAGAGGTTCAGTCCATTATCATCAAGGCGGGAGCATGGCAGCATCCAGGCAGGCATGGTGCAGGCGGAGCTGAGAGTTCTACATCTTCATCTGAAGGCTGCTAATGGAAGACTGATTTCCAGGCAGCTAGGATGAGGGTCTTAAGCCCAGGCCCACAGTGACACACCTACTCCAACAAGGCCACGCCTCCTAATAGTGCCACTCCCTGGGCCAAGCATATACACCATCACAGTGTGTGTGTGCTTCTAAATGGCTGGCTGAGGTCCTCAGCATCCCTAGGCTTAAGGCCTTTTGGCTTTGGAACTTGGTAAGAGCCTTTGGTCTCAGAGGCAACAGCAGACAGAGCCAAAGCTGGCAACACTCTAGGCCAGCATACAAATCCTGGCATTGTGACCTCAGCTGTTCTGTACACAAAGAGGTGGTCAACCTACCCTTGCCTAAGCCTTTAAGTTACATAGGTCGGTGGCCTGGTCCCAAGGGACTGTTGTGGGGAGGTTGGGAAGTTGAAGAACACCTGGCCCTTCCATCATGTTAGCCAAGAAGACAGAACTGAAGAAAACTAACCTGGTAAAGGAAGACTGTTGCTAGACACGGTAGGGCCTCTGTGGGCTCTTGCTGAATGGAGGCAGGACAGAGAGGCTACTGGAAGCCATCCTGTGAGCCTTCCAACTTTCTTTCTTTGTTCAGGGCACAAAGCAGCCTCTTGCCTGGAATAGGTGTGAAACTGGCTCCTGGCCTTAGGGTGGGAAGGAAAGAGGCCCACACTGCTCCCGTGTAAGATCCACCGCTCTTCGTGGCTGCTCACAGTCCAGGTCCCCGCCAAGGCCTGTGTCTAACTGGTGGATCTAAAACTCAACCTTGACAGATTAGGCCCACTTTATAGATGAGGAAATGGAGGCCCTGGCACTAAGATGCCCACATTGGTCTTAAAAGAGTGGACAGCTGAGATTAGAACCCAGGTCAGTCTCTTGAAACAACCTCTGGGGCTCTCCTAAAAGTTGTTCAAAAGCTCTTTCTCTATCTGCTGGATAGGTACACGCATGCTCATTAGAAACAGATAACAAGACCAGGTTCAGAGGCCAGAAGCAGACAGCATGCTGGGACAGTGTGAGCCTGTACTCTAGTGCAGATCACAGAGTTGGCTACTAGGGGGCCTTCCCCCAATCCTGATTGTGGCCAACTGTGGCCTCTTCTCTCTGCAGAAAAAGAACTACAGGGCCATTTGCATGGAACCAAAGCCAGAGCTGACACAAGTAAGCTGTTTTGAATTTATGCTAGCAGCCAGGTCTTAGATTCAGGGAGAGGTCATTGAAGACAGGGCCAGCTTCTATTCTTGGTGGCCAAAGCCTATCTTACATGCTGGGGTACATAAAAGAGATAAGTTCCTTGTCTTCATAATTCTTTACCCCGGCAACCAATGAGGCTGCGCTGCCTCTGACACTGAGAACGACTATTAGGAGATAGGAGTAGTTTGCTTTAGACAAAGTGATTGATTGGGAAAAGGCCTCCCCTGTGGGGGACCAGCCAGCGGGCCCACACTCCGTGGGTGCTCTCGGACTGGAGATCTATTGAGAACCTGTTGAAATAAGCGGGTGGGAGAGACACAAGAGAAAGGACACCAAGTAAGCTTTATCAAGGTGTGTCTTTATTTGGGGAAACTGGGTCTATATTGTAAGGCAAAACCCTGAAACCATAAAGGAAAACCAAAACCAGCAATAGTCAAAGCACCTAACATAAACAAGAGACCTGAGGAAGGAACTTCAAAGGCAATTTCGACAGAGGTGAGATAGTTGTCAGCAGTCTTTGATCTGTGGCAGTCAGGGATTCGCTCCACAGGTGGCATCTGCAGTCCTTGGTCTCCTGGCAAGGGGAGGGAGTCCACACTCCCCTGAAGCAAGTACAGGAGGACTAGATGCTGTCAAAGCAGAGGCTGAGAAAGCACCTTCTAGATTTAGGGAAGCAGCAATCTGAGGTAGGAAGAAGCTTAATTGTGCTGGGGAGCAGGAAGGGCAAGAAGAGTTGAGGCCCACTGAGCCAAAGGAGGAGCAGAACACACAGAAAGGGTTGCCGGGGCCTTCTGCATAGGCCACCAGATTTTCTTTGTGTCCTGTCTCCAGAGAGGCACAGGATTCAGAGTGGTCTCTCTAGCCTCTGTAATTCCACCCACATTCAGTTTCCAGGGCTTCTGTGTTTCTGTTTCCATCCCCAGATATGTGATTGGAAAGGATTTAAACAAGAAAGGCTACTCATCAAAAGAGGGATGACGAAGAAGCTGAAGGTCGGTGTTTGGGCCCCTGTGGCTTAGGGACAGATCAGAGTGGTGAGGGGGTGGCCAGCCAGCTGACTTCTGAGTGCTGGTACCTGCCACTTCACTCACTCCAGGGCTTACTTTTTTTTTTTTTTTGGTTTTTCAAGACAGGGTTTCTCTGTATAGCTCTGGCTGTCCTGGAACTCACTCTGTAGACCAGGCTGGCCTCGAACTCAGAAATCCGCCTGCCTCTGCCTCCCAAGTGCTGGGATTAAAGGTGTGTGCCACCACCGACCGGCTCAGGGCTTACATTTTAAACATGTTAGTTTGAAACTATTTGAATTACCTAGAGCAAAGAATGGCATAGTGAAATCTAGTACACATTTTACCCAGTTTGTGATAACTCTATTCTGTTTCTGTCTTCCTTTCTACACATACATATACACAGAAACACACACACACACAGAGCCCTCCATGCCTTTAATTCAACCAACCTGTGATTTAAAATATTTGATAAAACATTACAGATATTTTTCCATCACGTTCTAAACTAGACTGTATAACAATCATTTACATAGCATTTACTTGCATTGTATATTTGAATGATTCAGGAATGATTTAAAGCGTATGGGAGGGTGTGTCCAGGAGGGAGGGGATGTCAGCATTGGCAGATTTGGATATCTGCAGGATTCCTAAAGCCAGTTCCTCTCAGATACCAAGGAACTGCTATGGCACTTCAGTCTTCCTCGTTCTGGATAGTGGGTGGGTATCTGACTGTATCTACCTCCCTTTCCTACACTCGCTCTTCCCTTGGCCTTCATCACAGAGAGTACTGATGGATTGGCTAATCCTCCATGGATACCCAAAACTAATGACACGGTACATTTTCTGAACCATTTGGGATTTAAGTTTTCCTAAATTTTTAATGTATACTTTCTAAAGTCAAGCATGTTCTCTAACACATTTTCGTGTGTAATTATCCAAATTAAGTCATTAACAAAGCCTTTATTTTGCTGTTACTAGCTGTCTCATTAACAACAAAATAACTCTAGTCCCTCTCTCTCTCTCATGTGTGTGTGTGTGTGTTTGTGTGTGTGCGTGTATATGCATGCATGTTTTGCCAGTGTAAAGTTGGAGTTACAAATAGTGATAAGCCTCTAGATGTAGGTGTTGGGAATGGAACACAGGCCCTCTGATAGAGCAGCAAGCATTCTTCATCGCTAAGACGTCTCCAGCCCCACTGTCTCCTCACTGTGAATTGCCCTTTTGGTGACTATCTTCCTGGAATCCAACAATTATGAAGCTTTATTTAACTGAGGGACCCTTTCTATTTGTTGTAATAAAAGATAACTTTTATTCTCCTGATATGTCATCTCTGAGGCTTACTGCTTTAGTCTGTTAACCTAGGCCTAGTCCTGGAAGCTTCTAGCCTCCATACAATTTTATCAAGGCCTAGAATGTTCTCAGACTCTGAGACTTATGCTAAATATGATTACTCTTTCCTATTGGCAGGCTGGTTCAACTCAGCTGTCCTGGCTCAAACTCTTCCTCTCCAAGCCAACTGATTCAATCTGGCTTCTCTCTCTCAGCCTCTCCTGAATTGCTCTGCTTGGCCTCAAACTAGCTCTAGCAATCTGTCCTAATCTTTTGGCTCCTTCTCATTCTCTAGCTCATTCTGTCTTTACCTGTGTGTAACTGTTCTCTCTTTGTGACCCATCTCTCTATCACTGTCCCTGTAAACCTGCCTCCTTTTTTCTCTCTGCCTTGTTCCCCTAAGTAGCTTCCCTTTCCTCTCTTCTCCTGAGAGTTGGGCATATCCTATTCTGTCAAATCTTTCTCCGATTCATCACTTCGTCTGCCACTCAATTAGCTATCACTATGCTTCCTTCTATAGACTATCTTTACCTTCATTGTTTGGGATTAAAGGTGTGTACTAAGGGTGCATCTGTATTTCAGCCAGAGGGATTAAAGGTATATGCTAAGGGCTGAGCCACACCACAACTAGAAACCTGTTTTTTCAGTAAATAACACAGTCTCCAGTTTCACAGTGTGATGATCAAATATCCTGCCACAATTTGTCTGCTATTTCTAGGTTTAGGCTGGGTGCTTTAGGCAAGCCTGCCAAAGCTCTTCAGTGTGTCTCCTCTGCAGGGCTTCCACAATCCTTTCCTCTGTTTTGTAGTGCACCAAGGACCTGCCCTTGTTGACTTCAACGTGTGTCTCTCACATTTATTTCCCCAGAACGAACTCAGGGAGGTGAGAGAAGAACTCACAGAAAAAATGGAAGAGATAAAACAGGTAACAGAATAAGGCTCCAGCCAGAGAAAAGAAGCAGAGCCTTGAGGCAAATGGAATCGCTAGCTCTGAGTAGAAAGGCAAGCAGGACTTTCCTGGAAAAGCAGAAAACCTAAGTCGCACACAGTCCTCATAGTGTTTCACCCCTGGTCAGATAGAACACTCTTTCTTCTTCTGGGCCTAAGTCCACTTTTCAATTGATTAAGGACTCCTCCTAGTGTTCAAAGGTTGGTCGTGATAGAACTTGATTCAGCAGTAAGAGTGAAGAGGGGCTGGCGAGGAATTTGGAGACAGTTGCTGATTAACTAACTTCTTTAAGCATCTTATTTCTATGACACAATCACCAATAGCTTACTGAGAGAACAGGGCATAAGCAAGAAGGTGTGGATTCAAGCTGTGGTCTGAGCTCCACAGGGAGTCCTGTCAAAGCTGACGACGGCAATGGCTTGGTGGTAGCTGTACCAGACCCTTCATAGACTTCTCAGAAGAAAGTGGGTTATATAGCCTACTAGTCATCTCTTCCTGATATCCCCCTGCTGTCCTTTACTTAAAATGCCCAGAAGGTTCTCTGGCTTCAGTAACACATTTTATGCCTTGTTAAATCATGCTCTTCTTCCTCATTAGATAAAGGATATAATGGACAAAGATTTCGACAAACTTCATGAGTTTGTGGAAATTATGAAGGTAAGCTTTCACTGTATGTCTTCCATGGATCACCTGGGAAACGATAGGAGAGAGGCCAGGCCCCTGCCCTTGAGGTATCTGTAACCCACTAGGTAGAACTGGATGCTAAGTTACAGACTATCTGTTAATTAGGGGTTTAGAAGTAGGAGTAATGAGTGAGCGTGGGGGTTAGGAGAGAAGTCCTTAGAGAAAATGTGAGCCTTAAGGCTTGATGATTATGTTGGGAGCTTAATATAAATATAACGAAGGCCTAGTGTAGTGCCCTTTTGACTCAGAAAATAAGAAGGATAACTTGGACCATGGAGCAATGGTTTACAAATGTTAGTCTGTTTCAGAATGATGTACAGCAAGAGCCCCAGTTGTGAACATTCAGATGGGGCATGAGTTCCCCCCATAGAGCCTTGAGAATCCCTGATGGAGATGTTCAGGCAGGCAAAGGCCAATGGCTCATGTGTTTTTCAAGACTTCTAAAGGACACTAGGCTTACCAGATAATTAAAGTTAATGATAAATCCAGAGTCATCAGGGTGGGTAATGATAAGCAGAGAAATGGATGTGCATCCATAATTCTAGGATGGCTTCTTTGCAGCTTAGGATGGAGGTCCTAAGGACCCCCCCAGGAGCACGTTAGAGCCATCCAGACACCCAAACTCCATACAGACCAAAAACTGAACCAAAATTTCTCCAAGGAGGAGTCGTTTAAGTGCCACAAATGATTTTAAAATGTACATGTGTGTATCTATATGCGTCTATGAATGTGTGTATGTAAATAAACATATACATATTAAGATAGTCCTTGTAGCACATGCTGACCTCCAGCTTTTGATCACTCCTGCCTTACCCCCTAGTGCTGGGGTTGCAGGCCCACCTCCCACACTTGGCTTCTTCATACAGGATCTAAATGTGTCGTCTCCCACGCAAACCAGGTTCTTCATTTTTAAAAATGAACACATCTGCCAGCCTGCACATTGAGACGAGGCCAGACAGTCCTGTCTTAATGCCCCCAACCCCCCAGCTCTCCTCACAACAAGCAGGTCAGAATCTGTGAGGGTAAGGTCCCAGCAGCAATAACCTAAAGTTCTTCAAGGCTGAGAACCAAGTTTCCATAAAGTTTTAAGTATGATAAAGGTTTTTTGTTGTTGTTGCTGTTGGTTTTTGGTGGCTCATGGGACTGGATC
This sequence comes from Mastomys coucha, assembly GCF_008632895.1. NCBI lineage: Eukaryota > Metazoa > Chordata > Mammalia > Rodentia > Muridae > Mastomys > Mastomys coucha. Next base: position 54,310,268 of record NW_022196891.1, on the reverse strand, counting down.
CTGGGGTCCTACAAGCTAGGCAGTCAGTCATTTGACCACTGAGCTGGATCCAGCTCTGTGATAAAAGGTGGTTCTCAAATGTCAGTGAGAAGAGAAGGGATATGTAATGACTTAAAAACATTGCTTGACTCTATGAGGAAAAACCAATCCACTAGCAATGTATGCTGAACTGGCCTATAAAGTAAATTTAAAAACTAAAAAGCAGTAAGGAAGAGTTATAAATATAATGGGTGAGATGGCAAAATATTGATTATATTTGCCTATTTAAACATGTTTTAAAGAATCAGGATGGAAAAAAATATACAGGATTCAAGAACAGGTTGAGGAAATAGATTTCCTTAATGTGGTAAGGGACAAATGGTTTTTAACCTATAACATATAGATCTCATACAAAACAACCAGAAATAAATGAGAAATGGGCTTGGATGGACAAGCCAGCAGGAACAGAACAAAGACACAGAGCACACAAGCAGTTTTGCTCCCACGAGATCAGATCTATGCAACTAAGTATCACGTAGCTGGGGCAGGAGGGACAGCTGAGGGATCAACCCACTGCTCTTGCAGTACGTCTCATGTGGTTCCCAGCACCCACACTGAGTGTCTCACATCTGTCCATAACTCCTGCACCAGGGGGATCTGATGTGTCTGCCCTGGGGAGGCCCCTGGACAAGTGCACATACTACCCCCCCACACACACACACATACACAGCACCTAAAAAGACTAAGTAATGTAACTGTCACACTCAAATAAGCCAAGTGTGGATTTCTGACAATAAACTATTGATAAAAATACTAATCTATTGAAGAATGGAATAATTAAAAATAGGCACCACTGATTCAATTCTGTTTAATTCAATATTAAAACCTGTCAGCATAAGTATGTTCATTTCAGAATTATTGATAATAGCAAACAGGTATAACCACAATTTCCAACAATAGAGGAATCATTGAATTATGGTTTATCCATACATTACTGTTAGGATCTATTAAAGGTAAAGCTTATAAAGCATGCTTATCATGAAATATGAGTAAGATTAAGAGGCTAATCTCAACTAGGTAAAAATGTAAGTATATAGGAAAAAGATTGGGAATATACCAAAAGCAAAGGGCTTGAGGGGGACAGGAGAAGGTTCATTTTTTGAAATATTCCCGTTTTATCCAGTTTGTGCAAAGGGCATGTGCTATTTCTCTATTAACATGCGAACACCATAAGCATTTTTTCAGTGGCCACTCTGGGTATGGAAAGGCACAAAGAAAGCTATTTCAGGCAGGGGACAGCTTGGGCACAGCAGCGGGGATGGCTGTGTTTCCCAGTCTGCAGGGAGACCAGCCACGGTAGGGTCATCTTGGGGAAACCGGAAAATAAAACTGCATAGCCACACAGTGAACAATGATGGGCTTTTAGAAACAGCTGGCAACGCTGGGACTCATCTCAGGAGATTCCTAAAGAACACAGGGCAGCAGCTGCTGGCAAGGTAGCCTGGGGGATGCGAGCGGATGGGGAAGGTCTGGAACCACCCCGAGCGAGCGAGTGAGCAGTGCAGTGATGGGGGGGAGGGGGAACACGGAGAAGGAGGCCCGGGGAAGACGGGAGAAGTCAAAAGGATGCGAGCGGATGGGGAAGGTCTGGAACCTCCCCGAGAGAGCGAGTGAGCAGTGCAGTGATACGGGGGAGGGGGAGGGGGGCAGAGAAGGGGGCCCGGGGAAGAGGGGAGAAGTCAAAGGAGGGAGATGTGGTGGTTCTTGGTGACAGAGTCGGTATAGTGAAGTCTTAAGAGCGTCCATGGTAATGCCAGGGTTTCCACCAGGATGGACAAAGGCTGTGGAAAAAAGGACATTCACCGTGAGGATTCGGGCTGATTTAGAAGCAGAAGGAGAGCTTGAGGTTAGGGTTAGGAGTAAAGGGCGCTGGAGAGTGCTCAGCCTGAGGGGCGTGGCCTGAGGGGTGTGTCTGACCTGAAGGAGATTTTGAAGCTGTTCCCAAGTATGTTAACATTTACAAATGCTCACACTGCTGTCCTCAGGACACCCCCAGCCCACCTCCTGTAGTGTGAGTGCTTCATCACCTTCCTACACCAGATCAAACCGGTTCAGAGTCTTTTTTCATTAGAATCACCGTTCACTTGGAGTAAATTATTTTTTATTCATATTTTATGACAACCAGTCCACACCAGTTCTGTTCACAATGAAGAATGTCAGTTACAGCTTCTACACCTTTAGGGTTTCTCCCTGTCTATTGTTATTTCTGTCTGGCTTTTCCCAGAGGTTATTTTTACTTTCTTAGTTGTCAGTGAATAATAAATGAGCTGCCTTGTTTTAACTACTGTCTTCTATTTCATTTTTATGGTTTATTTTTATTATTTTAAATTAGTGTGTATACATGTGAATCTGTGTGTGTGTGTGTGTGTGCGTGTGTGTGTGTGTGTGTGTGTGTGTGTGTGTGTGTGTGTTGGCCGGGAGGGGCAAGTGCACAAGGTGGCCAGAAGCACTGGCTCCCCTGGAGTGAGAGTCCTAGGCAGTGTGTGAGTGCTAGGAGCTAAACCTGGGTCTTCTGCAGGGGGCTCTCTTAGCCACTGAGCCACCTATTCACCTCTAGCTTGGCTTTGCTTGTTTTGTTTTTTGGTCTTTCTACTACAACTGTGTTGTTCTCAAAGGGTGTGTGTGTGTGTGTTAAATACTGAAGTCAATGAGTCTATGAGGTCACAATGTGTTTTCTTAGCTGCATTGTCTCCGAGGCATCAACTCAAAGCCTCATACCTGGGGTCGGACAGAACATCCCCTGGCCTCTGGCTGGCCTAGTGGCCATGGCCAGTCTGGTATGCCTCTGCCTGTGCTCCAGTCTCATCACGGAATGGGGGTGGAAGGTGTCGGTCAGGGGCATGCATGCATGCTCCATTCACCACCTCAGCCAAGGCTAGAGAGGATTCTTAAAGTCTGAGGCAGAAGTGGCTTGGAGGGAGGAGGGGTCTCCAAGCTCTTCAGGAGAGGGATGGGTTCTAGCCTTGGGTTCTCTCTTGAAGGAGATGCAGCACGATATGGATGAGAGGATGGATGTTTTAATTAATATTCAGAAGAACAACAAGCTGTAAGTGTCTTCCTCATCCCTAGAGGCCCCTCCCTTCACCTTGCTCAGTCAGTGCACAGGGGTCTCAGAGAGAGTGCACTCCTCAAGGAACTATCTTGGCTTCTGCCATCACAGTGGCTGGAAGTCAAGATCTTCCATGCCCTGTGCACTGGTAGAAACAGTCTCCCCAAATCTCTGCCCCTCCCAACCCACCAGTCCCTTTCAAAACCAACCAAAGGAGCAGCAGAAATGTGGGCAGATAGGAAAGATGGACAAAGGCTCCCAGGTCATGACCACGGAAGAACCCGTTGGAGCACAATGTGACAAGATGGTGGTGCCACCAAAACCACTGGAGTCCTTCCATTCATGTCAGAGTTGCTGCGTAAGTGAACTCCTGCCCACCTGCACTGGCTCTGGAGCCCCCGGGCTGCTCCTGTCCTGACTTCCCAAGAACTCTTGCCTCATCCTATTGCCAGCCCTTGGGATGCCTCCCTTAGTCTAGAAAGCTTCTGTAGTTGCCTCGCCTTCTAGGCTCTGGTGAGTCTTAAGCCACGATTGTGCAGTCAACCCTTGGAAGTGCCTGCTCCCGAGTTCTCAGTTACTCTGTCCTTTCCTATAGCAAAGCCTGATTGAGGTACCCAGCAGGCTGGCCAACTCGAACCAGGAAAAAAATGAACTTTCTTGTGCCGTTTCTGTCCTCTGCAGGAGAAATGTTTGTTGTGTGCTCTAAAGACCAACTGCAGTCGGGGGTAGGTAGATCCACATGAGAAGTGCCTTCTCTCAGTTGGGTGTCTTGTGATAGACCAACTGCAGTCAGGGGTAGGTAGATCCACATGAGAAGTGCCTTCTCTCAGTTGGGTGTCTCGCAATCATCCCAAAGGGAGTATGCTTCAGCTTCCTATTGCAGCAAAGCCCATCTGTGGTTGTATAGGGAATAGGGGCTGTAAGTGGATTCTGCCACCCAGCATAGCCACCCAGGCATAGAGGATGTGGCACCAGGAAAGAGGATTTGGGTAGCCAAGCCTAAGGTTGCTGTCCACAGGCTTGCTTGGTGGGGAGGGTATGCCCTTAGCCGCAGCCGCAGCCTGGCCCCAGGTCCCCCACATTTCTTCTACCCAGCAGGAGACCTTCACACCCTGCCTGGGCACCTTTTTCACATTTGTCGCCTGGAGCTGCTTTCTGATTTACCTGTACTTCAACCTCAACGAGATGGAGTTCGTGCTTCCAACCTAGCACAGCCACGGAGCCCAGCAGCAGCTCTTCATCATCTCCTGCCTCCTGTGAGCTGCACAGCAGAGTTTTTCTGCCCTCTTAAACACCCTCCAACCCCCACCCCTGCCCAGGCTTCCACCTGGAGATTAAAGAGTCTTTCATTTAAAGCAAAAAAGACTGTCACCATTTTGAGCACCTGCCCAACATTTGCGTGCCTGGAGCATCACTTTTTTGTTGTTGTTGTTCTAAATCAGCATATTTCGAACACCAAATCCTCTTCTTCTCCCTGTTGGCTAGTGCAACAATTCTGAATGATCTCAGGCTTGCCTCTCTCTCCATTCCACTGGGCCCTAAAGAGTTCTAGATCATAGCCCCAAGATACCCCCAAAATACAGAGCATCAGCCTGTCTAGACTCAAGACACTCACCTGCTGCCCTGCAAACTGATCCCCACAACCTCAGCCCCTGCAGTGTTTCTGGATGTCATGGGCAACAAAGACAACCTCTGAGCCTCAAGTTGACAGGACTGTGAGCTCCCCTCTGAGGTGTTAGCACTGAGCAGTTTGGTGTCCTTCTTGGGTTCTGGTGAGGTTCACCTACTTATGCCCTTTGACTTTTTTTTTTCTGCCTCCCTCCCTCTCTTTCCCTCTCTCCCTCCCTCCCTTTCTCCCTCCCTCCTTCCTTCCTTCTTCCCTACCTCCCTCTTCCACTCCCTTCCTCCCTATATTCCAAAGGAACAGTGTCCTTTCAAAGACCTTCACAAATTGGAGAAGGGCTAGACACAGCAGTGCTTTCTGGGATCACGTGGGAGACCCAAGTAGGTGGATTTTTATGAGTTCAAGGCCAGCCTGGTCTATAGAGTGATTTCTAGAGCTAGAGCTACACCATGAGGTCCTGCCTCAAACGAACAAGCTGTGCCCACCTCAAGTCCCTAAGTAAGGAAAGATAAAACCGCTTGCTAGCTTGGAATGAGAACACGGTAATTTAATGTTTATCCTACGGCGGGTCTCACTCTTTGGCTTTGGTTTGACAGGTCTCTGTGTCCACTGCACACCAATCCTTCCATCTTTTTACTTTGCTGGATGCTTCCTCTTGTAGGCAGCTTGTTAATCAGCTAGCTTTGTAAAGACAACAGAGTAATGCAAACATGCTTGGTGCCTCAGGTGTACATTTTAAAACAAAAGCCAAATCAATGTGGGTCTTGTTGTTCCAAGGAGTTTGTAGTCTGAAAGGAGGCTATGGTAATCACATGACACATGCTATATATTATATATAAATAAAAAAATCCATAATAAAGCATGGTAGCCAAGCATGAGGCAACAGGAGACAGTAGGGCTAGCCTGGTCCTTGTTCCTCCTCCTCCTGGTTAATGTAACCACAACTGGAATGACACAGCAACAAGAAATGGGTGTGGCTCTGCCAAGAACAAAGTGTCACCCGAACTTATGGACTTACGTTACTGCCGGAAAGAGCCTTTGGAGAAGCCTCCTTTGTCTTTCCTATACTTAGTGGCTGCCTCCATTTCTTAGCCAGTGCCTGCCTCCCATCCTCAAAGCCAGCTATAGCTGGTGGGGTCTGTCTCAAGTGGCATGATGCTAACACACCTCACCTCCCTTCGTGTCTCTCTTAAAGAGCCTCGTGATCCCATTGGACCCATGCGGATAACCCAGAATGTTCTCACTGTATAAGTGTTTAGCAACCTCAGCTCCTCATTTCTACCTAAAGGAACCAAAGGCTAGAACTTGTGTGGTTTGGGAGGGCAAGTCTGTCTACTAATGTGACATATCAGGCCCTAACCCCTGCCAAACAACCAAACCCATGACACTGTGGAATGATGCGCTGTTCTTGAGGGCGGTGGCTTTAAAAAAGGCCCACACACTCCATTGATACCTTTCACTAAAGGAATCTGTCTCCCCTAGTGGGCTAGGTGCGGTCACTAATCAATAGGACGACCCCTGATAGACTAGATGTAGTCGCTAATCAATAGGACGAGGCAGAGAGATTGCAGGTGACTTTGGAGATCCAGCGGTTTCCTTCCTTCTGTCTTGCTGCCTTCGGAAGCCAGTTGTCATGCTTTGAGGACACTGAAGCTGTCCTTTGGCAAGGGACTGAAGCCTTCTGCCAAGAGCCCCCTAACAGACCATATGAGAAGCAGGTCTCGAACTGGGAATGTAGATCAGTTGACTGTGTCACGTGCAGAAAGGGCTCAAGTCCTCCATACAGCATAAAGCTGGCCTCATTCACTCATGAGAATCTCTCCAATGTCTCTTATAAGAGCACTCCACTCTGTTCACAGGGGCTCTGTCTTCTAGACAGTTTATTGCCTATTACACAGTAATTGGAGAGCTAATCAACTTGGAAGGCCTCACCTGCACCTTTCAGGTGAACATCTAAACCGCAGCATCACTCTGCTTCGGCACTGTGGATAACCTCGAGGCTCTACCCCATGACCCTTCACTGTTTTTCACGGACCTGCTTCTCTTCCTTCTCTTCCTTCTTAGGATACTGAGGGCTGAAACAGTGTTTTTCTCAACCCCGAGGCCCCAGAATGAACACCCTGCTCTGAGTGAATATGTGGTATTTGTTCAGCATCAGTCTTCCGAAGGGCAGAAGTTAAAACTCAAATTAACACTGAAAGAAATCAGACTGGTTCTAGTCTAAAGTCTGTATTAATTAATGGCAGGGAAGAAAGCTGACCTGGAACAAAAGAGAAAGACCCCATGACCCTATAGCAACCCCCCCCAAGCCCTGTTCTTCATTAAAAAAATAAAACAACCTTCCCCTGTGAATCAAGCGTCTATAATCACAACTGGATTAATTAGGAAATGTTTCCCTAGCCCTCTGCTTACTAACATGCATCTGCTAGCTTATTCTTCCTCGGATGGCTGCCGAGAAATATAAAATTGGAATATAAAATTGTCTGAGAGGAGCCAGCGTTAACTTTACTAGAGAGAAGAATGAACTTGAACGGTGATCTCAAATCACAGTCTCTGGCAGGTGACCTTAAGCCTCAGGATTCAAGCCCTGACCTGTCCCCCATCATCTATCCACCTGTCTCTCCAGAGCCTCCCTGTCCTGTCACACGCCACACAGTTAGGAATAAATTGTCCCACCAGTGTCCCCAAATCTCTTTTTGGCCCAAAGTCCCAACAGGAGTCCTTGTCCCCTCTCAGTTTTCTGACAGACGGAGCACAGGTGGATCCCTGGCCAGCACCACTCGGTCGGTGGTGCCCAGCAAGATTTCCTTTAGTCCATCTGTTCACCTGTCTACTTGGTGCCCTGGGTGAGACATTCAGGAGACCTGGAGTGCTGCATAGTGCTGAGTCCCCCAGAGCGGCTGGGCCCAGCACTCCTGTCCAGAGCTCTTGGGATTATTCTGAGGATTGCTGAGAAGGTGAATACAGAACAAAGCCCGGCATGAACTTGTACGGAGCAATCCTTCCTCTCTATCATTCCATTTACCCTTTTGCCTCCTGCATAACTGAGTCCTCCACGCACACCTTTGCTGAGCAAACCCAGGCTCTCACAAATGACTAGAAGGCGCTTTCCATTGAGCTACATGCCAAGCCCAGTGAGCTATCTCTGAAAGCTCAGAAGGCTTTTTTCTAGAAGTGCTGAAATAAGACAGGAACAACACAGAACTTGCTGGTCACTCCCCACTTCTGCTGTTGTTTGGTTGTTGTGAATGAATGCATATCTTTGCAAAGCATGTTGGCACCCCTTGCTCATTCAGTCTTGGCATTTTCTCTCTTTCTCATAGCAAACAAGTTCAACAGAACTCTCCCTACCCATGTTTTGGTTTTGAGACAGTGACTTATAGAGCTCAAACTAGCCAGAGACTTGCTATGTTGGCAACTGAGGCTGGTCTTGAACCCCTGGTCCTCCTTCATTCATCTCCCAGATGCCAGGATTACAGGTACGTGCCATCATTCCTGACTCCATGGAATCTCTTAATATTTCATATATCTATTGCCAAAGTTCCCCCCACATGCACATATAAACTTTAATCCAAATTCTAGGCATCTATATTCTGAATTACAACTGTTTCTGGTTCATTCCTGTCACCTCAGTAATTTTTACCTCAGAGCTTGCAATCCTTATGCTTAGCATTGCACTAACCGATGCTTTCTGTCAAGTCACCCCCTTGCTCAAATACCTCCAGAGCCCAAGGAATATAAGACAGTGGTGTTCTCATAACTTCCTTCTCAATACCTTCCATTTCTGACCTTGGATTTCTGCACTGCTCCTCCTCCCCCACTCCTATCTGGATCCTTCCCACATTCTTGCTTTGCTTGCCTCATCGTCTGACCTTTGTAAAAATCCTTAGCTTCCCTCTGTCTCCACTCAGTATGGCTATCTCTGGAAGGACTCGTGTTGTTATCCTCTGTCCCCAGCATAGAGGTCACACCCGTCCTTAGCAAGTGCCGAGGGAGGGAGTGTTGTCTAAACGTTTGCTGCCTAGTTTGTGAAGCTCTTGTGTCAACTCAACTCTTCCCCCTGCAACTGGAGTCTGTTGCCTAAACACCGTGGGCATTCCCAAAGGAGGTCTGGATCCAGCCTTCTACCATAGGGAGCCCTCTCGGACCTGACAAGCTTGGGGAGGTCCCACGAAAATTCTCAGCTACCCAGGCTTTCATCCTAACATATACAACAGAGTCCTGCGCTCAGATTGACCAGTGGGATGAGGATCTTTCTACTCGATGCCAGTTTTAAGAATTAGAGGAGAGCCATCAAGCCAGTCTGACAACGAGTTCAATCACCAGAATCCGAGGGGTAGGAGAGAACTGACTCCTGCAAGCTGTTCTCGGCTCTCCACATTCAAGCTGTGGCATGTGTACATCTACAGGTGCACACAGAAATAAATGCAATGAAAATGTATAGGGGAAAAAAAAACTAGAGGTCATTATGGAAATTGCTGCCAGGGGCACCCCGGGCACCATTGCTTCTGTGTATCTGCTGTGTAGTCCTTCCGGTTCTGAGGATAGTTAGAGAACAGGGAGGGGCTCTCCCTGTCCTTTGGCCTTTCCCAGACTTTCCCACACAAACCCCACAGCATCCAGCTCAAGGGCAGCAAGACAGGTTTCTGTTGAAAGGCTACACCTTCCTGGCTGTCCAACAGCTGCTGTGTGTACCTTAGGGAGTCACAGTGGCTATTCCTGGGGACACTGTCCCTGGGACACCTGTGCTGATTAGTGTATGCCTTTCTGTAAGTCTCAATGTCACTTCATGTGGAGTGGAGTGACACTTAACTTCTTGTTCTGTGCAGACAGTGTCTCAGGGGACATCTCTCCAACCAACTTCCTGCTTCTTTGTGCTCAAAACCCTTGCTCTCCTGAACATATCTAGGACCCACATGATGGTCAGGTGGTATCTTAGTTAGGGTTTTACTGCTGTGAATAGACACCATGAGCAAGGCAACTCTTATAAGGACAACATTTAATTGAGGTTGGCTTACAGGTTCAGAGGTTCAGTCCATTATCATGAAGGCAGGAACATGGCAGCATCCAGGCAGGCATGGTGCAGGAGGAACTGAGAGTTCTACATCCTCATCTGAAGGCTGCTAGCAGAATACTGGCTTGCAGGCAGCTATAATGAGGGTCTTAAAGCCCATGCCTACACCCACTCCAACAAGGCCATAGCTCCTTCCAACAGTGCTACTCCCTAGGCCAAGCATGTTCAAACCATGACAGGCAATATTGAACCCAGTGGTCCACTTGGATTTCTTTCCCTGGGAGTAGGATGAAGTTGACTCCATTGGCCTGCAGAACAGAGAGCTGGGAACTCAATTAAAAACATACAAAACAGAACAGACAAAGGTTGTTGTGATAACAATGAGGAGCCAAAGGCCTTCCATTCAGTCTCACCTTCCTGTGTTTACCTTGACTAAGCACAGCTATGCCAGGGCAGCAACAAAATAAGCTCTGCTCTACTTTAATTTAGGAGAATAAACAAATGACCTATGGCTGTTTGGGGGAAAACAAGAAGGCTATGTGTGCCAAGCAACATGAAAACACCCATGCTATGGGGATGGCCATTGGCTAGTGCAGAAGATAGGGAAGGGTCCCATGTGACATCATCTTATGCCTATAAGCTCAGTGACAATGACAACAGAGTAAGGAGTAACTGGCTCAATCCATCCCACCCACAGCAACAGGTGCTGCAGCCCCAGGCCCTGACACAGGCATCATCAGAGACATTTAAGGTGAGTCATTTGAGAGCAGTTACAGAAGGAGGGCTGGGCCCCAGTGGGGAGAGGCCAAATGGTGTCAACCATTCCCAGTCACTGCTACTGACCTGGCACAATACCTCCCCCTAACAATCGCTCTTCTGTCACAAGGTGAAGAAGGATGAGCTCAAGTTCCCATCACTGCATCCTCAGCCTAGACCCCTCTCTACCCCAACATGTCTGACTGCACCCCATCTCTATGAAGATCGGGACCCCAACTATCTAAGAATCGTTTACCCAACAGGCCTCCCTCAGGGGTTCCTACCCTAGAGACTCCATCAACCCACCCCAGTATTTCAAAGACCATATACCTTTACCATATACCATATACCTTTATCTGTGATGTGGTATATGGTCTTTTTTGTAGCCGTCCAGCAGCCACAAGTATGAATGGGTTTTCTGGAATGGGGTCAAGGTCCTGGAAAACCATTTTGGGGTACCGGAACCGTGGGAAGGGTTTGTAAAAAATTCAGACAAACACAAGGCTGTGTTTCAATCTGACATCTTTCATTCAATTCCCTTTGTTACAAGTGAAACCAGGTAGAATAGGGAAGGCAAAACCCCTCCCCCAACTTCGTCAGCAACTTGGCCCAATCAGCAACTTCTCCTTCAGTCTCTGGAGGCGGGACTTCCGGCGTAACTGGAACTTGGAGAGAGGCGTGGCAATTAGCAGGACGTGGGCAGAGAGGCGTGGCAAGGTGGCACGTCTGTGGCAAGGTGGGGTCTGAAGACTCAGCCCTCAGATGTAGGAGGGCCACAGGGGTAATTTTGGGATGTTTCTACTTTAAAACAGAATACAACAAAACCAAATTTAATTACCAGACCTGAGATTGAAGAGTGAGTGTAAGAACCTGCCTCCTCACCCGCAGAGGAACCAGCAGGAGCGGTGTGCCTCAGGAGGATGGTGTGGGTGCCTTAAGGGAGGGAGGTCCTACCCATCTGACATTTATTCTATTTATTGTTCCTTTGAGAGAGAGTCTCACTATGTAGTTCTGGGAGTCCCAGAACTCACTATGTAGACCAAGCTGGCTACAGGTGCTGGGGTTAAAAGCATGTTCTACCACACTGACCCACTTGGCATTTCAGTATTGATAACCTCATAGCCAAAGTCTAGCAAACATTCAAAGGGCTTTTACTAACACTTCTCAAACTCTTCCAAAAATGCTGAAGAAGAGAGGATGATTCCAAACCCGTTTTACAAAGCTAGCATCATCTTGACAGCGAAATCATAAAAAGACAAGAAAAGGAAATCACAGCCAACATTTCTTTTTTTAAAAAAAGATTTATTTATTTATTTATTTATGTGTATGAGTACACTGTAGCTGTACAGATGGCCGTGAGTCATCTTGTGTGTGGCTGCTGGGAATTGAACTCGGCCCCGCTTGTTCCTGTGCCATTCACTGTAGCTGTCTTCAGACACACCAGAAGAGGGCGTCAGATCTCATTACGGGTGGTTGTGAGCCACCATGTGGTTGCTGGGATCCAAACTCAGGACCTTTGCAAGAGTAGTCAGTACCCTTACCCACTGAGCCATCTCGCCAGCCCCACAGCCAACATTTCTAAAGAATCCAGATGGAAAATCCTTACCAAAATCTAGCAGACCAAATTCAATTGGTTCACCATAATCAATTGTAATTCATTCCTGGGAAGCAAAGATGATTGAATAAACAGGTCAATAAATGTCGTTCAGCCACTATATAACACAAAACAAGACTTAGATGATCATCTGAAAAAATGTAGAAAAAAAACAGTTGGCAAAATTCAACATCTTTTATATAAATGAAAAAGGTCTGAGTGATATAATTCAATATACTATTTAGGCAATGTATAACTCATCAGCCGATATTATACCAAATAGGGAAAGTAACACTTTTCCTTTGAGAAGAGAAGCAAACCAGGAATACTTGTTCTCATTGTACTGTTAAAGATTCTAGACAGGGGCTGGAGAGATGGCTCAGAGGTTAAGAGCACTGACTGCTCTTCCAAAGGTCCTGAGTTCAAATCCCAGCAACCACATGGTGGCTCACAACCATCTGTAACGAAAGGTCTGACTTCTTCTTCTGGAGAGTCTGAAGACAGCTACATTGTATACATATAATAAATAAAATCTTTTTTAAAAAAAGATTCTAGACAAAGCAGTTGGGAAAGAAAAAATAAAGACACACAAATAGAGAAGAATAGAAAATCGTCTCTGCTGCTATCAGCTTTCAAAAGTGAGGAGCACAAAGGGTTGCTTATTGTGGGCAGTAGCTAAGCAGAGAAGAACAGCCCTAGAAGAGATTCTAATACAGTCTTTCTGGGGGCAATTATAGACTATCACATGCCCTAAAGACATGAAAAAATGTGTGTCAAGACCTTACTAGAAGGTTCATCAGAGTTATTCATTATATATATTTAAAAGTTTGAAACAGCAAGAGGGGTGCATGCCTTTAATCCCAGCACTTGGGAGGCAGAGGCAGGTTGATCTCTGAGTTCAAGGCCAACTTGGTCTACAGAGTGAGTTCTAAGACAGCCAGGGTTACACAGAGAGACTCTATCTCAAACAAAACAAAACAAAACAAAACAAAAAGTTGGAAGCAATGTATGTGCACACCAGATAAAAATGCTCTATTGATACTAAAAATTATATATACTGAGGCAGATGTGGTGGCACACTCCTTTGATCCCAATACTCAGGTGGTGGGAAGGAGAGGCAGGCAGATCTTTGGGGTGATCCAGCCTGTTCTATATAATGAATCCCTAACAGCCAGGGCTGCTGCGTAGTGATGTGAATGTGTGTCTCAAGATGTAATATCGGTACAATATTCAGCTATTAGACTACCTCAGGGGAGCTGAAGAGACAGCTCAGCAGTTAAGAGCACTTGCTTTTACAGAGGACCCGGGTCCAGTTCTTAGCATCAACACAGAGGCTGTAACTCCAGTCACAGGGATCTGTTGCTCTCTTCTGACCTCCTCAGGCACCTAGCACACACGTGGTGCACATACATACATATAATAAGCAAGACACTCATACACATAAAATAAAAAGTCTTTAAGAAATGGCCTTTGGAGTCAAAGTCCATGTTGTATGAGCACAGAGGCATGAACTAAAAAAAAACCAGCACGATGCGCAAAAACCTCAGCAGCCGTTTTCCCTAGAAGTCAAGTTACGATGATTTTTTTCTGTTGTTCCGCACTCATAATTTCTACTGCTTTTATAGCAAACATAATAGTTATGTAATAAAATGTGGTGGTCTTGATATTTTTTAAAGGAAAAGAAATATGACGAGAGGAGTCTCTTAAGAATGATGACAATGTCTGTTAAAACCTTCTTAAGTATTTTTGGATGGAAAGTACCTCAGATTCTTTTATTACCTGAGAGTGGCCCCTGGAGTGTGGTCTATCCACATCCAACCAGAAAGAGGGCACAAACTAACTCCTCTACATAGGTATAAGGGACAACAGAAGACAAAATCAGCTCAGTGTTTAGAGCCACGGATGTTGCCTGTCAGCGCTGCAGCCACCTTCCTCTCTCCCTGGGATCAGGGAGTCCCTGGCACCGCATCACAGCCAGCTGCAGTTGCCTCTTCTTTCCCATCCTTAGGTCAGGTCACCCTTAAGCTCAGAAGTTCCCAGTGCTGCTTGCTTGTTTGTTTGTTGTTGTTGTTTGTGGGTTTTTTTTTTTTTTGGTTGTTTTGCATTTTTAAGTCAGGGTTTCTCTGAGTAGACCAGGCTGGCCTTGAATTTCGGATCCACTTTAAGAGCACTGCCTCTGCCTCCAGGGTGTTGACATTAAAAACACACGCTGTCCCCACCACTGGTGCTCCCCACCACTGGTGCTCATCCGTCTCCATCTTCACCACTCCCAGCCTCCCTTTCTGGCTCTAGCCACACTGTTCTCTTAGCATTTCTTCAAATGTATATGTCCACTCTTGTTTCAGGGCCCTTCTCTCTCCTCCGCTGTCCCCACGGCTCCCTCACAGGAAATGACCTTATTTATTGTATGTAAATACTAGTCCTCTCTTCCAGCATTCCTTGCCTTCCTTGGCCTGCCTAGCCTCTCTCCCTGGAGGAGGACTTGTCACCAACTCTGCAGACAGCATAGCCTCCTTGGTTCGTGGTTCCGGTCTGTCTTCTCTAGAGGGCAAGCTCTTTTAACAGCACAGTTGCTCTTGTCTGCCTTATACTTGGGTGATCCTGACAGGCGCCAGGTGGGAATGTAAACGCAATGTATCAATAGTGTGGCAGGCAGACAGGCTGAGTACACATGTGACAACTGGCATTACTTCACTTTATTATTTAAAAAAAAAAAAAACAAAAACTATGGTATCTCCTCTCATTCTGTGAAGTCAATTCAAAGGATTGTGCCTTTTTTTTTTTTCTTTTTACACAGAACAAACAAGCCACGAGACAGGTGAAAGCAATTCCTTCGAAGGTCATGTCGCAGGTAGCTGAGCTGGGATTTGAACCCGGCGCGTACTGATTTGCGATTTTGTCTCCGCTCTTGCTTCTCAGGGCGAAAACTAGGACTGATCGCAACAGCGCTATCTGAGCACTTGTCAGAAGGTCACTTCGCTGGCTCTGTCTCGGACTTACAGAGTGGGAACCTGCCCTGGACCTGCACTCTAAGAAGCCTTGCCTGGTGACTCTAAAGTGCAAGTCAGCTGTGTGGATGGGGCCTCTGGCTGAGCCTCCGTGCTCCCTGCCCTTCAACCAGGCGCAAGCTAATGCCTGCTGGGGGAGGGGAGGGTCTAGCACTGACCAACCCTTTGGCTTTCTGTCCCCCTGTTCCACCAGCGCAGCCCTGCTTCTGTGCAAGAACCATCTCTGAGTTCTTTCTCCTGGGGAGAGAAACATCTCTTGGTTTCCTTAAGGGACGACGGAGCAGGCCCCTCAAACGCGTTGGAAAGACCATCAGAGGGACATCGCTGAGCCTGGAGTAGAAGTCTTTTTTTTTTTCTATTTGAGGCTTTTTGTTGTTGTTGTTGTTTCTTTTTCCCACAGACCAGAGAGGTTGTCGACCCTCCTTTCATTCGGGTTCTTGGTAACCAGACGCTGCTTCTGGGCTCAGTTTTATTAGCATAAACCACTTTCAGATTTGGCATTGACAGAGGAAAGGGCTTAAGAGTGAGACCAGAGCCTTTTCCTAAGCCCATAATAAAACAAAGGCCTTGTATTCCCAGGCTGGAGGGAAAGGAGGGGAAAAAAAGCAATCATGAAAACACGCCAGCAGAGGGCGCCACAGCCCCATTAGTCTCTGCCCATTGAACTCCTCAGAAACCAAACTGCCAGACTGCTATGGGGTCTGGACAAACTGGAAGTCTAGAGCCTGGGTACCATGTCAACCTCACCTTTGGAATTTTGTAGGTCTCCGGGCGCCTGATGACACAGGCTCATGCCTACGAGACGTTAGCTAATGTTCATTCTCAGAGAGATTAGTCCCAGAAAAACCCAGTATGTGAATCTAACAAGAAAGAGATTGTTGCCTGACCCAGCCTTTGCTGAGTGAGTGTGTGAGCTAGGCACAGGGCTACAGAGCATATCCTCAGAAAATAGGGTTATTGTGGTTAGGTGCTAAGGCTGGTCTCTTAAAGCCTTTTAAATATTTAAATGGGGAGAAAAGAGCACTATTTTTTATTTTAACTTTTAGACTGAAATAAAAGCCATAAAGAACGGTGGAGAAGAGAAAGTGTGGAGAGAAAAGGAAGAAAGAAGATATACGGGAGTTGGGGACAGGAAGATAAATCACACTTTTTAAAAAAGATTTTTATTTATAATTATATGTAAGTAAGTACACTGTAGCTGTCTTCAGACACACCAGAAGAGGGCATCAGATCCCATTACAGATGGTTGTGAGCCACCATGTGGTTGCTGGGAATTGAACTCAGGACCTCTGGAAGAGCAGTCAGTGCTCTTAACCATTGAGCCATCTCTCCAGCCCCGATAAATTGCATTTTAATTAATTTCTTATAAAATTCTAGACAAAGTCGGGCTTTGTCAACCTCCCATTTCCCCTACTAGACCCTAACTTGGGGCTCACATCTGCAGATCTACTCCAAAATTCAGCACGTGTAGCCTGGCTGGCTGGCTGTCGGAAGAGCCACTCTCTCAGCTTCCCACACAGCACTCCTGTCTGCACCCAGGGGTGTTCTGGAGGGCAGTCTTAGATACTGTCCCATCCGGATGCTCCACGCTCCAGGCCTCCCAGGAAGATGTGCAGTTAAAATCCTGACTAATCTCCTGGATCAGCGCCTAGACAGTGGGCTCGTGGGCGTGGCGTCTGGCTGTTTGTGTGGGAGATGTTTTGGGAGTGGTCTCTTATTCTCTTGGCGAAGTGGTTCTCAGCTTCAATGCCGCGACATTTAATACAGTTCCTCATGTTGGGTTACCCCCCCCCCCAACCACATTATTTTTGTTGCTACTTCACAACTGTAATTTTGCTCCCATTATGTGGAATGTGAATATCAGTCAGTGTTTTCCCCGGCCCCACCATAGGGGTCACAACCCCCAGATTAACAACCCGCGTCTTAGATGGAATAGCTTCGAGGGGAGATCCCTGAGCAGTCCAGTGCTTGCAGATCAGGGCTAACTCTCTAAGCAGGTTTGAAGGGCATGTCAGCGGATTCTGTGCAGTTTTGTGTGTGCACTTGGGTGAGACCACAGAGAGGTCAGCCCAAGGAAAAGGATGCGCGGTCAGGCCTGACTCTGGAGAACTGCTGATCTGGGAAGGACTGCCTTGCTGTGACAACTGCAGGCTTGGCTCTCTGGGGACCCCCGCTGAGAGCCTCACCCCCAGCCCCAGCCCCAGCCCAGCGTTTTGTGCTGCAGTCTGACTGCCCACGCGACATTGTCCTGGTGTCAGAGGTCCTGCTTGGAAAGTCCTGTCTCAGTGCTGAGAGGTGGGCTGAGGTAGGGGCGGGGAGGTACAAAAAGACCACCAGAACCAGATCAGACCACCACAAAGACAAGATCCTTCTTCCCCATCACATTCCACCCATGAGCAGGATTCCCCTCTGTGCTGCGTCCTCATTAGAATGTGCTTGCTGGCAGGCATATCTATCGAAGATGACAAGAAGGAAGGAGTATTCCACCATAAAAAGAAAGTGCTAGACGATTCTACAGTGTCCATGAACTTTGAAGATACTCCACTTACTGAAAACAACTGGTACGCTCCCTTAATCCCAGCCCTAGGGAAGCAGAGGCAGGCAAGTATGAGTCTGAGGCCAGCCTGGTCTACAAAGTGAGTTTCAGGACAGCCAGGGCTACATATGGAAACTTTGTCTGAGATAGATGGATGGATGGACGGATGGACGGATGGATGGATGGACATGGATAGATAGGTAGGTAGATAGATAGATAGATAGATAGATAGATAGATAGATAGATAGATAGATAGATTATATAAATCATCGAGATAGAAAGTGATTGTTGCAGGCTGGTAGAGAGGAGCTGGGATGACTGGTAATTGATATGAAGTATTTGGGGTGTATGTGAAGAACTGGCCTGGAATTTGCTGCTGGTGATGTTTGCCTAACTGTGACTATGCTGAATAGCATATTGTATAATTTAGTGTGCCCTTTGTTCCGTGTATATTAACTCTTAATTTGTTTTACATTTAAGTGAAGGCTCCCCAACTCTGTGGCTATGAATTCTTTCTACAAAATAATAACATAAAACAAACATAACAACATGTCTCAGATAAAGTCCCGCCTCCTCCAGGAAGCCTCCATCATCGCCATCCTGAACTTCAGCAACCCGACATCGACACTCACTTCATCCAGTCGCAGAGCCTGACTGCCTACAGGTCCTGGAGAGGCC
This sequence comes from Mastomys coucha, assembly GCF_008632895.1. NCBI lineage: Eukaryota > Metazoa > Chordata > Mammalia > Rodentia > Muridae > Mastomys > Mastomys coucha. The sequence continues at coordinate 54,291,970 of NW_022196891.1, read as the reverse complement.
TTGCTGCAACATTCCCTGGGAGCCATTGTAACAAGATACACCCGTGAGCCTGGACAGTGGCCACAGAAGGCACGCAAGCTCCCGGGACCATCTTTGCTGGTTCCACATTCACACACGCTAGGTCTACAAGAACAGCCCTACTCTGACTTTAACACCAGGAGACAGACAGAAATAGGAAGGGATTTTTGGCCACATTAAAGAGTATAGAATTCCCAACCGCCAGGCAAGGTCTCCATATACCCTTTCCTTTTAGCTGAAAGCAACACATGACTCTTGAGTTGTGTTTCCCAATGTACAAGATGAGGCTCGTACAAACTCTAGGATTGGTTTTGTTTTCTTTGAGACAGAGTCTCTCTGTGTAGGCCAGACTGACCTCAGATTCTCCATTCTCCTGCTGAGGCTCCTGAAACTCATCGGGGGCCCTGTCTCTCTTGAGAAATGCACACCCACCCTTCTTGACCATGTACAACTCTCTATTTCCTAAAAGTCAGTCTTAATCCCTCCCCCTTTCTCTCTCCTCCCTCCTTCATGCGTAAATCTACAATAAAACCTTTTATTTAAAAATATTTTATCTTTATTATTTTTAAATTGTGTTTGTGTGTGTGTGTGTGTGAGTTTACAGAAAGTGTATGTCAACTACAGACTGTAAGATCATCAGCAAAACATGCAGGAGACACACCTCAGGGTTTCTACAAGTAGATTGGAAAACACAGGCCAGAAGAATAATGCAGATTAGTGCACGATAGAACAGACACTACCTACCAGTGCAAGCATCTAAACTGAACTGGGAGTCTCTAATTCAGACATGGTGATGGTGAGGCAGTAAGGGACCGTGAGCCCTAAGAATTGTTCATTTGTTGGAATTGTGGGGAACTGTGATTATCATACAACGCCATTCTTCCGGAGTGATTTTACTAACATTTACAGAAGGCATAAATATGAAACCCAAGGTACGCTTCAAAACAATACAAGATTGGCTAAAGCAATGGGGGTGGGGAGTGCTGGCTCGGCCCTGGTGGGGCGGGGGATGGGAGGGACACACTGTTTCAGGATGCTATTCTGTTTACCTCTGTGCATGTTCAAAAGCCCAAAGCACATGAAGCCAAAACAGAGATGAGAGGTACAAAACAGGTAATAATATATGATACATTATGAACTATTGACTTAAGAGAAGTAAATATATACAAAAAAAAAAAGAATTTAAGGATCCCTTAATTGAGTAGGAAAAATAAAGTGCAGTGTGGTTCAGTGGTTAAGAACTGGTGTCACGGGGCTGGTGAGATGGCTCAGCGGGTAAGAGCACTTCTGCTCTTCTGAAGGTCCTGAGTTGGGATCCCAGCAACCACATGGTGGCTCACAACCACCCATAATGAGATCTGACGTCCTCTTCTGGTGCGTCTGAAAACAGCTACAGTATATTACGCCAGAGCGAGCAGGGCCATCCTAAGTTCAATTCCCAGCAGCTACATGATGGCTCATGGCTACAGTGTACTCATACACATAAAATAAATAAATAAATCTTTAAAAGAAGAAGAAGAAGAAGAAGGAGAAGGAGAAGGAGAAGGAGAAGGAGGGAGAAGAAGGAGAAGGAGAAGGAGAAGAGGAGAAGGAGAAGGAGAAGCAGAAGGAGAAGGAGAAGAAGGAGAAGCAGAAGGAGAAGGAGAAGGAGAAGGAGAAGAAGAAGAAAGAGAAGAAGAAGAAGAAGAGGAAGAAGAAGAAGAAGAAGAAGAAGAAGAAGAAGAAGAAGAAGAAGAAGAAGAAGAAGAAGAAGAAGAAGAAGAAGAAGAAATAGAAGAAGAAGAAGAACTTGTGTCACAGAAGACCTGAGCATCTTCATCAAGTGGTACACAACTGCCTGTAATTCCAGCTCCAGAGGGGATTCTGCGCCCTCTTCTGGCCTGTGAGGGCACTGCAGTCACACACATGCTCCTCCCTCCCAGCGCACACACATTTAAAAGAAGAAAATAATCTTTTTAAAAGAACAGTAAATATTTTTTCTTGTTTTCTATCTATTTTTCCACACCCATGTTTCTGAAATGCAATAGCTTGCGTTCATAGGTGCTTCAGACACTGACTCTAGACTCACTGTCCAGAGAATTAAAACGTAAATGTTACTAAAGTCTAAGAAGAGTTAGAGGGAAAAAAGTCTATGTGAATCAGAAATGAGCATCGCTCAAGGCCACCAATGGAAGGCCTGAGCCAGCTGCAGGTACATTGGTGTCTGAGTCAAATGTGAGCGTGGAATTCAAGTCCTGTTTAGCATCCCTATGTACACTCCAGGGTCAGAGATGTGGTCTTGGCTGCCCACTAGAATCCTCCAGGGCATTCTGGAAGCTGTGAACACAAAGGCCCACGCTAAAGCAATTGAATCAAGCTCTCTGCTGGAGGCCTGGGTCAGCCGAGGTTCAGCTGACTCAAGTCCACAGCCTGAGGGAACACTCCTGGGACAAGGGGTTTAAACACAGCAGGGCAAATGAGCACTGGTCACTTCTGCTGTAACCTCTCCTGGGTGCGAGGAGAACAGAGCCGCCAGGGAGATAGTAAGCAGCCATCTTTGTCCTGTTTGCTATGAGTCACTTGAGGGCATTTGGAGTCACTTGTGTCCAGTCTGAGTCATTTCTCTCTTGGGTGCGGCTGAGAGCCCTGAGGGGCCAAACTTTGGCTTTTCTGGGCCGAGATGGGGGCTCCTTTGGTTGTGGGTTTTTTATCGAGTACATATCAAGTATGGATAAACAGCTGGTGTGAATAAAGCCTCAGGAGGGTGAGGTCGTGGGTCTATGAGGATGGACCTCCTGCTGAGCGCTGGGCCAAGATCCAATCCCAAGTGACACCCACTGGACAGTGATTCAATCCCAAGTGACACCCAGCACTAACCCAGCAGCCCAGATTCCAACCCCATGCAGCAAATCCTCCCGGCTGGATCAGTGTCTGGCAATGAATGGTGATTTCCACCAGTGTCACACTAGGACATTCAGCTGGCGAGTTGGGACAGAGATTCAAACATAACTGTCAGGAGTTATGCCCAGTTACAGGGGCTGGGCTGAAAAGCAGCGTATCAATGGTGACATTGTTCTGGGGAACTGGCTCACTCTGATATTTGCTCTGGCACTGGGCAAGGTCTCTCCCACAAGTATCTCCTCACCTGGCCAGCAGGAGCCTGTCATTTGCCATCACTAAGCCTGCCTTTCAGCCCTACCTGTGAGCTTTGTGCCTAAGTAGGCCTTGTACCCTGTCCTCCCTCTGCTTCAGTGTGAGCCCACCTCTGAGCCCACCTCTGCCTCAACTCCATAGGTTTGCCTGCTGTCCACCCCCCAGCTCAGTGATGCTGGTGGCTCTCTAGCACTGGGTCCCCTTGGATCTGCCTTTTTGAAGAGCTTCCCATAGGTGTGGCTATCGCATAATGACAAGGCAGGACTCTCTAGCCACGTAGCCACTAATCAATGAAAGGCTGCAAGCACATCCAACCTATAGCTAGAAACCGGACCTGACACAAAATTGTAAACTGACCTAAAACCTTGAGGGTTTTTTTTTTTTTTTTGTGATTTTAAAAAAATGACCTTTTTTGGCCTGTTTTCGGGGCACAAACTTGGTGATAATGTCATGTTATAATGGAAAAGGGGTGGACAAATCTAGAATAAGCAAGCTGGGTCCATATAAAGGCAGGGCAATGAGGCCAAGATCTGCCGGCTCAGAACTGGGACTATCTCAGAATATGAGGAGGGCAGGACCAGGCAAAGCAGACACACAGAGTCCAGGTTTCGCAGTGAGCGACTGGAGGGCCCGGCTGCCCTTCAGGGATGGGCTACTGAGAACTCTGAAGGTAGGAGATGCTCTAAATATTTAACCGTGGACTCTGCCCCATCAGAATTTGAAAGGGCTGACTGGGCCAAGTGTAATCATTAATTGCTGGGTTGCAGAAACGTGGTGGTTCCGGGAAAGGCCCAGGGAAATACTAGCTGTCATGGGTTGGGGGCGGGAGCCTAGGGCACCAACTGTTTATCAAGTAGTGTGAGCGTGGCTGTTTAACTGTGGGGTGGTAAGGGGTACGCATCTTGGGATGTCTGTACTTGTGACTGGGCACTGACCCAGACTCACATCCCAACCTTGACCTGTGAGTGAGTGCAGTAATCAGAGAGACAAACCACACTTTTGTCTGCAGCACGCTCGAGAGCTCCTGTTTATCTCCCTTCTTGAAAAGATGGTATGTCCCAGGGCAGTACAGAGGCCCTTAGTGCCCCAACTTATAAAATGCTGGGTGTCTATTCTGGCCCAACCAGTCACTTCCACCAGCAAGCATTCCAGGCCCCACCCAGGAGCAGCTCTGAGCCTTCGAAGTGGCCTCGGGGTCTGAGACTGTCTCCTTTGTGAATCTGTCTTTGCCAGTCTTAGTGAAGTTGAGAGGAATCCCAGTAATGCCAGGAGCATGAATCTAGACTTGCAAAGCTGCATTCAGGGCCAGAAAAATCACAGGGTTGTCTCTGGGACATGATGGTGGTTGCTCTAACCTTTGTAATTAGACATGTCCTTTACACAGCCCACTGCCAAGAGGCTCCAAGGCTTTGTGAGAGAGAAGCCTTCCTCCTTGCAGAGAGTCCCGTGATTCACCGGGAGCCACGGGCCAAGAGTCCTTCCTGCAGGAACAGAGGAGAAATCCAAACACTATTCTCACATAGCAGCATGAGTTTGTCTGTGTGGAGAGCCCGGTTCAGCCCATGCTAGCAAGCTGACTTAGCGGGAATGGAACATTCTAATACAGAGTCACCAGAACATCATCAGGGGAGTCTGGCAACCTCAGTGGGGACACATAGGCCCCGGGACAGACTGGCAACACGAGAGGTAGGCAAGAATATGTCACAGAAACGCAGTAATTAAGATGGGATAAAGAATGTTGCCAGGGGCTAGTGGCTAGTGCTGAAAACAGGTCTTGCTCCTGACCTTGATGGCTCACATCCCCACTTGGATTGTACAGGATAGGAACTCTTCAATTGTGCAAGGAAGGGGAGAAGGGACTGGCCTTCAGGACTCTCGTGCAAGGGTTCTTTCAAACAGAAGGGCTAGAGAGATGTCTCAGCAGTTAAGAGTGAACACTGCTCTTCCAGAGGATCGGAGTTCAGTTCTCTCCCAAACAGAAAGACAGCTGGAAGGCACACAGCCACAGTGAGAGTGCCCCCGTGTGCTAGAGAAGCCGTGTGGATAACGGAAACGGGGATGTGCTGGTCTTGTCTTCACACCTGGAGAATATCCAGAGTGGCGCAACACCTCACAGCTGAGAAAAAAGGTGTGAGGCTCTGAGTTCATCTTCCTGACCCTCATGGGGCAAAACCAACCATAGAACTGCAAAGGTAATGCTTGCAGGGTAGGTGGCTGAGAGGCTGTGTTCTGCACACATACTGCGAATGTCTTGATTCTTAGCCCTCCAGAGAGACGCAATTCCTATCTTGTGGAGGTACTGCATCAAAGGTCAAGAAATGCAGTATTGCTGGGCGGTGGTGGTGCACGCCTTTAATCCCAGCACGTGGGAGGCAGAGGCAGGTGGATTTCTGAGTTCAAGGCCAGCCTGGTCTACAGAGTGAGTTCCAGCACAGCCTGGGCTATACAGAGAAACCCTGCCTCAAAAAACAAAAACAAAAACAAAAACAAAAAAGAAAAGAAAAAAGAAAGGAAGAAAGAGAGAGAAAGAAAGAAAGAAATGCAGTATTATGTGGCAGGTAATGGAGGCTTTCTTCCTACCAGTGCTGGTGACTGGTGCAGCCTCTGAAGTGGGACGGGGTAGGGGCACATGAATACTCTGAAGTTGTATGCAAAGTGTCACGACTACCCACTCGACATTTGTGGAACAAGGTCAGTGTCTTCCTGGGGTCCTCTGAGGAGAACATTGCCTAAGCATTACTCCATCCCAACCCCGGAGAACTGATAGAATGCCTAATGATTTGCCTCCACACCATTGTTCACTCTAGGCCTGGTGTCCCCTCTGCATCCCGACTAAAGGGATGATCTCCGCGTGGATGTTTATGAGGTATCTCTGAACACACTCAAACTGGAGGTTGTCATTCCTCTTTCCTGGCAGTAAACCCCACACATTTCCCATCCTCCCTGCCAGTTCTGTCTCAGGTAATAACATCTTTCTTTTACCAAGAGGGAGAGCGAGGTGGGTGAGATGGCTCAGTGGGTCAAGGTGCTTGCTGCCAAAGCTAAAAGCTTAGGTTTGAACCCCCAGGACCTCCATGGTAGAAGAAGAGAATCACCTCTGAAAAGTTATCCTCTGATCTACCATGCCACACCACGGCACACACATACCTTCACACCTAAATGAATAAATCAATAAAATGAATAATTAAATAATTGTAGTTTTAAATTTTTCAAAAGAGGGAGCCTGATGTAGCAGTACTCTCTTGTAATCTCTCCAGCTGATAGCTGTGTGACTTCATACAAACTTTCTGTGCCTCAGTTTCCTCCCCTGTAGAATGGGGACAATAATAGTTAGCTCATAGGAGTGCTGTGAAATTTAAAGACTTAAAAAATACGCAAAGGGCAGGACAGTGGTGGCGTTCGCCTTTAATCCCAGCACTTGAGAGGCAGAGGCAGGCGGATTTCTGAGTTCAAGGCCAGTCTTGTCTACAGAATGAGTTCCAGGACAGCCAGAGCTACACAGAGAAACTCTGTCTCAAAAAAACAAAAAACAGAGACAAAAAAATATACAAAGGGTTTTGAATTTTATCTGGCTGACAGTGGATGTCAGTTTGTGCTTCTCTTACTCAAAATGCCCAGGACAAGTCATCGATCGGGTCCTTTGATTCTTCTTCCCTCATACACTACATCCAAATCCATCAGCAATTTCTAGTCTTCAGATACGAACCCCACCTGACTCTCAACGGCTTTCATGTGCGTGTGTGTGTGTGTGTGTGTGTGTGTGTGTGTGTGTGTGTTCATTGTTTGCACATATATGCATGAGCACGTGGGAGGTCAGAGGTAGGGGGAAGAACTTGGATCATTGGGGTGTATTCTTAAGGAGACCCTAGGTCCCCAGCCTACCTCCTCTTTCTCTTTACCTTTCAGGGTCATGAAGGAGGAGAGCAGCTTTTGTCATGCGATGTCATGTTGCTTTTCCATAGCCTCAGAACACAGCCCCACCTGTGAAGGCCCAAACTTCTGAAACAGTTAGCAGAACGAGTCTTTCCTCTTGAGGCTCCCACCCATTGTAGAACAGGATGAAAACCTCAGGATACCAGGTAGAGTGGAGCTCTAGGCCGGCTCTCCTCGCTGAGTGCCACTCTGACCGCCGGGTGGCGCTGCAGCTCATTGGGGTGTTGCAGAGATGCACCTGAGGCTGCCTGTGTTCCGGTGCCAGCTGGCAGCACCCTCTGACTAGAGGATTCCCTCCTTTTCTCTGCTCCCATAGGTAGGCAACGTTAGCAACATAGAATAACCCTTCTCTTGAAGGCTGAAAAAGAAAAGCCGGGAGCCTTGGCGTGGCCACCCTTGCAGGAGGCAGGCGTGGGTGGATCGCTTCCGCTCAATGGGCATCCAGGACTAGAGTAAAGGGCAAGGACAGCTTGGGGACGAATCGCTGACTCTGTGCAATGTTTAACCCACGGCTGCAAGCTTCCATGTGGTAATAGTCCTGAAGACGTCCAGCTCTACCTTGGGCTGCCAGTGCCCTGGCCGAGGACATGGGAGGTACGGATAATTTGAAGTGTGCTGACATGATAAGTGTCACTAGCTGTACTATTGGCATTATCGCCATTGCTGTTTCTTTTCCCTGGAGGCAAGGGAAGGCTTTTCAGGAATAAAATTGGTTTATTCCTGGCCTAAGAACCAGAGGAATGACAGTAAGCCTAGAGGGAAAGTGCTCTGGGTTCTGGGTCACTGTTCTCAATGGGTTGTGCCCTGGGAGAACCCCGGGAGCAAAGCGTGCATGCAGTTCCGGTATCTCCCACTAGGTGGCGCAGGCCCCTGTGCTCTGTCCTGGGATTACAGAACTGACTTAGTTGGGCCTGGCCAGTGAGTTAAGTGGAGCATTAGACGGGCGTTTAGGGTCCTAGGCAAGTGAAGAGCTGTCTTTTTTTTTTTTTTTTTTTTTTTTTTTTTTTGTCCTTGTATTTGAGTCTCACAGAACAGGCACGGAGACCATGGGTTTGCCTAGGCCTCAGATGGACCAGAAGTGGTTCAGGAGGGTGATGGGGTGAGATGCCACAATGGATCTGTAGTCAAAGCCAGACCTTAGGGTCAGCTTTTGCTTTGATACCCACAGTAGTTGGAGTAGTTTGGAGCCCACAGTAGTTGTACTGATCGTCTTGCAAATCCTGGGAGGGTAACAGTAAGGAGGAGGGAGCAGGCAGGTAGGGTCTACTGGATAAGAGACTTATCCTTCTTCTTCCTGGGCATTACCTCTAGAAGGTCAAATTTTCTAGCACCCTCCCGGAGTTGCTTAAGCTTTCTTTCACACGCGAGAACGAGCTTTTCTCCAGGTTTGGTTTTGTGCTTGTAAGAAGAGGGACAGTTGAGGTGGGGCCTGCAGGGCAGACAGGACCTAGAAATGGCGGCCTGCGGCTGCCTTTGGAGACTTCTGGAGCACGGATCTATTGGCTTTACGCACTTACTTCCAGAACACCATCTCTGCGTTCTGAGACTTCTGGATCCACTTACAGCATTTCTGTCCTTTGCCTGAGCCCTGGCAGTTTCCCACGCCTCCCTCTGCCCCCTGCTTGGCTTCTCTGGAAAGTTGTGAGTGAGCCTGTCAGAAAACAGTTTCTTTATTAGGGTTGAAACCTCCAACACCGAATAAATCCTGCTGTAAGGACCCCCCCCCCCATCCCATTCTCAGAACCTGCATCCTGGGACTTCAATTCTTTTTAATTTTTTTTTCTTTTTATTCTTTTCTTTTCTTTTCTTCTTTTGGTTTTCCAAGACAGGGTTTCTCTGTGTAGCCCTGGCTGTCCCGGAACTCACTCTGTAGACCAGATTGACCTAGAACTCAGAAATTCACCTGCCTCTGCCTCCCAAGTGCTAGGATTAAAGGCGTGTACCACCACTGCCAGACTCAATTCTTTTTCTTAAGTGAAGTTTTGCTCTGAGTCAAGTCTTCCCCAGTTCTCTGACTGAGCCTCAGAAATCCCAGACCTCATGGCTGCCAATCACTATTTCTTTAATCAGCATACCTTTTGAGGAATTAGAATAGATTTCCCCCACCCACCCCACCCACCCCTTTGGGTGGCGGTGATGGACGCTAGGGCCTTCTACGTGCTAGGTAAGCTATACTCAGCTACAGCCCCAGGTCTTGACTTTTTTTTTTTAAGTTAGAAAATACCTAAATATCTTTATCTATGGGCAAAAGTTTACGTGCACTTGTCTAACCTGCCTTTCCCTCGAAGCAGGATCTTCCTTATAGAAGTGGAGCGTTGGCTCATGAGCCAAGACTGCTAGTCTTGGGGATTTTATTTTCGCATGTTGAAAGCAGTGTTGTGTCTTGGCCCTGATAGCACAAGGCGTGATCTTTGGGGAAATGAGTCACCAGCACCTCCCTCCTGGGGGAGGTGACTGTCCTCCCACACCCTAGGACTGGATGCACTGTACAGGAGGGAACAGCATTAACAATCTGGAGGGTGAACACTTCAGAGACAGAATGCAGTAACTAGGCCAGACAGACCTGTTGGTTTCACGCTTTGAGAGAGAAGTGAGAAATGCAAACCAATCTCTTCACCTTCCTCACAAATACAAGGCCTTGTGCTAAGTCTCCTTGATTTCACCTCCCTGGACACAGGCTGCCCAGTCGAGTCAAATCCAAACAAAAACCCTTATTCTTAGTCATAGCATTCAGGAGATAACCGTCCACACAGCTCCACCAGGACCCAGGTTCTCTCAGTACAATGAGAGCTGGAGCGGGGAGGGGGAGGGGAGGGGGAGGGGTCACGCCCAAGCTGTCACTTCATCTAGAGCCCTCTGGTAACACACTTGGGGTGCGGTTCAATCACACCCCAAAACTGTGTTTTGAGGTTAAACTCGGTGCTGTTTCTCCAGTTTTTTAGTGGAGCTCCAGGAGAGAGAGAGAATACGTGGCTATCTCTGGTTTAAGGGTGCTCAGCTTGCTAAGGCTGCTGAGAATGTTCTCTGTGGCTCCCTCCCAGGCTGCAGCTCCTCAGACCCCACCACAGGACCACACCTCCTTGCACTGACAAACTGCTAGGTGCCAGCCACATACACAATGGTTTAGCTCCCAAAACTGTCCCAGGGTCCCTGTTTGCAGATGAAGCCCAGGCCAACGGAAGCTTTTATTTATCGCCTCCACACAAGCTGGAAAGAGGGAGTCTAGATTGAGAAAGAGCCTCTGTCAGATTGGTCTGTAAGCAAGCCTGTGGGGGCATTTTCTTAGTTAATGATTGATGTGGGGTAGCCCAGCCCCTCTGGGGGTGGTGCCACCCCTGAGCAGGTAGTCCTGGGTTGTGTAACAAAGCAGGCTGAGGGGATCCATGGGGTGCGAGGCAACGGGCCAGCATTCTTCCATGACTTCTGCTTCAGTTCCTGCCTCCAGTTCTGCCCTGATTTCCCTCTGTGATGGACTGTGACAGGGACGTGTAAGCCAAATAAACATTGTGCTCCACGAGTTGGCTTAGGACAGTGTTTTATCATAGCAACAGAGAGCTAAACAAGGACATAGGCTGGCAGACTGGCTCCAAGTCACAGTGTCATGCTAACTATGGTATCATTCACCTGGGTGTCCTGGGTATCTAGGACATCAAACGTGATGGTGGGTAAGTGTGTAAACAGGGGAAGAGCAGGCCCCAGGAGAGCCTGTCTAACTGTGGTGACTCACAGTCCACACCCTCACTGGTCCATCATAACCTTCAAAGCTGAAAAGCCAGGGCAGGGCTAGGGTGTAGCTCAGGGACTGAGCATTTGTTTGACAAGGACCAAACCCTCGGTTTAATCCCAGCACAGAGAGAAAAGAAAAGAACAGGACACCCAAGAACTACCGTGTCCCCACCCTGCCTGCCTCCACTCTGAAGCTGTTTAAGCCACTTATCATTCGTACCCTTCACCAAAGAATAAACTCCACGGTTATGAGCATAAACAGTGTAGTTCTGTCTTGTGGTCCAGAATGCAGGCTAGATAAGCAACTAGGGACAGCAACAGGGGACCGCGGAATCTACTTTCTAAATTACTGAGACAGAATCTCAGGTTGGTGTTTTAGAGACAGAGAACACAAACAGGCCCGCTCCGGTTTGTCAGAACAGAGGGAATGAGCCAGGGGGAAACCCTGGGCCAGGTCTGCAGGAGGAAGTGGAGAACGAGAGCCTGTATTGTATAGAAAACTCCGAAGCAACTTGTCTCCTGGACAATGATTTGCTTTGGAAACTTCTAGAACAGCCATAGTAGGCCTTGACCATGGTAGGCCTAAAAAGCATGCTAGAGACTGGGGTTGGGGAGATGTCAGTGGGTAAGGGAAAGTAAGGAAATTTGCTGCTCTTGCAGAAGATCTGGATTTGGTCCAGAACATCCATGTTGTGGTTCAGAACTGCCTGTAATCCCAGTCTTAGGGGATCTGACTCCTCCTTCTTGACTCCAGACATTTATTCGGCATACTTACACGCAGGCAAACACTCATACCCATAGAAATAAAAACCGAAAATTCATCTTTTTTTTAAAAAAGAAGAATTTAGAAACCATTAAAAATAAACTTGAGAGACCGGGCTGTGGCTCAATTGGTAGAGTGCCTGTCTGGCATGCAGGGGGCCTTGGCTTCATTCTCTCAGATGGCATGAGCTAGGCGTGATGGCTCGTAATCTCAGGACTCAGGAGATAGAGGGAGGAGGATGAGATCAGGGTCATCTGGGACTTCAAGGTGAGTTTGAGACCCTATCTCAAAACAAAGAAGACCCCCAGAAAAATCTTGAAAATCTTCTAACCACACAAGTGGTATTGCATTTCCCCTTAAGTGAACATTCCCTCCACAAAGGAGAGGGAGGCTCACTAAAATCTTCATGTCTGGAAACTGAAATATGCAAGATTTAAGAGTCCCCTCTCCTGACACCCCAGCTTTAGTAAACGACCCGTGGAGGAGGTTGATGTCTATGCTGTGAGAAGTGATTCTCCTGAGTGGCCTGCAGGTTGTTCAGAGAGCAGGGGTTGCTACTTGTTTTTGAGCTGTCACTCCTGCTGGGTGTTGGGGTGGGTTTTTCTGTGATGTGGTTGCTTTCTAGCCATCCCGCCCCTTCCAGTAGGTAACCGTAATAAAACCTCACTGGATCACCAGGCTGGGCTTCAGTGCAGTCATGTACCATGTTCTCTCTCTCTCTGCCTCTCTCTCTCTCTCTCTCTCTCTCTCTCTCTCTCTCTCTG
>NW_022196891.1:54269623-54279495 GCF_008632895.1 Mastomys coucha | reverse complement strand
TGTGTATGTGTTTGTGTGTGTGTATATGTGGGGGGGTGGGTATGTGTGGGGGTGGGTATGTGTCAAGTTTCAGCATCTCATCCAGGAAAGTCTCTCCCACAGCAACATGTGATGGAGGGTAATATTATGGGGTCCTCTTAGATCTAACACAACTCAAACACCAGGTCAAGGCAGATGACAAAAATGTATTGTAATCAAGCTTCTACTGATCAGTCAGGGCCATAGAACAGACTCAGAAGCAGAACTGTGACCCGAGGACCAGTAATTCACACAGAATTTAAGCTTGCAAACCACAAATATCTATGCCAAGTTATTGTTATATTTTCCACCAATCAGGATTTAGAGATGAGGGCTTTCCTTGTGCTGTTGATCTATGTCAACTCATACAAAATATAGGTTTTAGAGTCCATCCAATCAAATCCATTTGTTCTTTTGTAGTTAGGAGCAAAGGAGGGGCACGAAGGACGGATAACAGGAGCTGTGGTCAGGAACAGTCATGTCCTGGAACAAAATGGCAGTACTTAGAACTGGGCTCTCATGCTTGTTCCCAACAGTAAGAGCAAGAGCGGCTATCTCTGCAGCTTGTCTTCAGTTTGAGGGTCACAAAAATGAATGCAGAGCAGACTTAGTTCTGCCTAGAATAGCTTTTTCTTGCCAAATCTCAAAAGGAAAAAAAAAAAAAAAGATAATCAAGGAAAAACACATGACATTCCTGATAGATGGACAGCTCCTGGTGCCTGGAGACTGGGTTCAGGACCACCTTCTCCAGGGAGGCTCTTAATACAGTGCCAGTGTCTGGTTACATTCCTGCTTCTGGGGTCTCTAAACTGTCAAAATATAGAGAAGGTCAGTCACGTTCCACATCTCTCCAGTGCACTGTCTGGAGTCGGGAGCCGCAGCTCATCAAGAAGAAAAAAGATTCCCAGCAAGCATTGTTTAGACTTCAGCAGGTAGAATCCTAGCCTTGGGCTATGTCTCAGTCAGGGTTTCTTTTCTTTTCTTTTTTAAAGATTTATTTATTTATTTTATGTATACAGTACACTGTAGCTGTCTTCAGACACACTAGAGAGGGCATCAGATCTCATTACGGATGGTTGTGAGCCACCATGTGATTGCTGGGATTTGAACTCAGGACCTCTGGAAGAGCAGTCAGTGCTTTTAACCACTGAGCCATCTCTCCAGTCCCTTAGTCAGGATTTCTATTCCTGCACAAACATCATGACCCAAGAAGCAAGTTCAGAAGGAAAGGATTTATTCAGCTTACACTTCCACACTGCTGTTTACCACCAAAGGAAGGCAGGACTGGAACTCAAGCAGGTCAGGAAGCAGGAGCTGATACAGAGGCCATGGAGGGGTGCTGCTTACTGGCTTGCTTCCCACGGCTTGCTCAGCTTGCTTTCTTATAGAACCCAGGACTACCAGCCCAGGGATGGCACCACCCATAAGAGGCCCTCCCCACTTGATCACTAATTGAGAAAATGCCTTACAGCTGGATCTCATGGAGGCATTTCCTCAAGGGAGGGTCCTTTCTCTGTGATAACTCCGGCTTGTATCAAGTTGACACACAAAACCAGCCAGTACAGGATAACACTTTCAAAAGTCATGTTCACAGTCTTCCCTTATAGAACATTCTCCAGGAGTTAGTTCTTCATAGGTTCCTGCCCACGTCTACCCTCCCTGGAGTGAACTACATTGCCAGTGTGCTCACCCATAGCTCCACAGAACAGTAGTTCTAATGGGTTAGAGCCGCTCTAACAGAACACCAAAGGCAGGTATTTTTAAACATCAGAAATTTATCCTTAGGTTTCTGAAGCTTGAAAGTCCATGTTTGAGGAATGAGCAGGTTTGCTGTCTGGTGAGGCTGTTCATTTCCAAGATGGTGGCTTCTTGTTGGATTCTCTGGAGGGGACAAATGTGGTTTGAGGAATGAGCAGGTTTGCTGTCTGGTGAGGCTGTTCATTTCCAAGATGGTGGCTTCTTGTTGGGTTCTCCGGAGGGGACAAATGTGGTATCCTCATATATCTGAAAGGACAGAACAGCAAAAAGAGTCCAGTCTCACCATCTCTACCTTTTTTATGAGTTCTCATCCCATTTGTGAGGGAAGGGTGCTCACAGCCTAACTCCTACAACCACTGTTTTGAGACATGCTGTGGACTGAATACCAAGGACCATCACCCTATGCACTCACTGTATGCTGCTCCCTGGAAGCTACGTACTGGACATTGGACAGGGCGGTCCAGGCTCACATTTCTCACTTAAAAGGCAATGCCAGCAGAGAGTAGAGGAACAAGGAACACCTTATAGGCTGAACTTGCTGGCTTGGAGTGGGAGAGGTGAAGAGAGACGAACAGGCATGTGGCCCTCCATTGAGTTTCTGCTTGCAGGCCTCAGAGACATTCAAGGCAGCCTGGTTATGTCTTAGCGAGCTCATCATCCATCAGAGCTCTGTAATTCTCTGCTGTTGCTGTGACTCACCTGGAGCCGAGAAACCGAACCTCCAGATAATGAAATGCCTAGTAAAGTATAAAAACAAAACCATGGCAACTCTGTAAATAAATAAGGTATGGAAAAACAATGGAAACTGTAGGTCCTTATAATGAATTCAGACCCTGCTCCAAGATTAAATTAATTCAACTGTAAGGCAAAGAGAGGGGTGGGGGCAGGGGGCGAGGGCGGCTGATGCTGAGCCAGAGGTGCCAGCCTTTACATACATTCTTGTGGTAGCCTGTGAGATGGTGCTCTGCTGTAGCATTTTCTGTCCAATCACATTAGGGCAGTGACAGGCCTGTGACTGGACAGGAATAGAGAGGTGGATCGAGAGTTGGAGGAGGAGAAGGGTCAGGAGCAGGAGGGAGGTCGGGATCATGGAGACAGAGGACGAGGACGAGACTGACCCCACGAGGTTATACAACCAAGCAAAGGTTTTTACAAAATAGATTAATTGGGTTAGAATATTGTCTTTATTATTTGGTTCTGAGATTATTGTATTGGCATCTTGTAAATTGTGATTTTATTAATATTATATAAATCTGATTGGATATTAAGGCCTTAAGAGTCATGCTTTACTTACCAGGTCTTAGGCACTATTTAGATGAATGATTGTGGGGGTGTATAAAGAGTTGCGTGCGAGTGAGATGTAGTTTGCTGGGAGAAAATAACAAAAACCCGCCAGAGCTTAGTACTGAGGCCGAACAGTACCAGCTCAAAAACGTGGCCCAGTGGGAAAGCAAGTTTATGGTGTGGATTCATCTTATATAATTCTCACAACATGTTTCTCTTGTTTTTAAGCTGCTATAACTTCATTCTCTTAGATCCCACCCTTTAAGATGGGGTAAATGTTGCCAGGCATGGTGGCGTGTGCCTTTAATCTCAGCACTTGGGAGGCAGAGGCAGGCAGATCTCTGTGAGTTTGAGGCCAGCCTGGTCTACAGAGTGAGTTCTAGGACAGGCAGGGCTACACAGAGAAACCCTGTTTTGAAAAACAACACACACACACACACACACCAAACAAACAAACAAACAGAAGATGTGGGTTAATGTGTCTGATTTGTCTGAATGGAAGTGTTCTTCTACACCACTAAAGAAATGAGTAACGCAGAGGATGAGGCTGAGCAAGGAGAACACTAGAAGAACCAATCTTTAAAGGACCTTACCAGGACAACTGTTGGCATGCAGATGTCGCACTGAATTATACAAGACTCACAGGCTCTTTGGAGAAGGGTGAGCAGGATTGCTTCCTGGAAATCTGTAGGTAGCAGCTCACATCCCATCACAACCAAGTCCTGATGGCCGGTCCTTGGGGGAAGGCAACATGGGTCAGGTGTCTGCTCCACACACCCCTTGTTCCAACACATGGGTGAAACATTAGGTGTGAGCAATGATGCTTCACAGCTGAGCAGGGTGGGGTCCCCAAGTGCTCTACTGGAGTCACCCAGTTGGACGCCGGGTCAACCAAGTGTATGTTTTAAGATAAATCTTAAATGTGTGCATACGTGTGTTTGTGTGTGTGAATGTGTGTGGGGGTGTACGTGCCATGTTGTTTGCTGATTGTATGGATCAGGCTAGCTGGTCCATGAACCTCTGGGAGCTTCCTGTCTCCACCTCCCATTTCCCCCAAAGAGTTCTGAGATTGCAGATACAGGTCCTCATGCTGGTACAGTAAGTTCTACCCACTGAGTTCTCCTACCATACATATACACATATATATTCTCTTGATTTTACTGAGCTCAGATCTACTCTCTCTGATCTGGGTTTGGTGAGTTGCACTTCAGCAAAACAATATGAAAAAAGTTATTATCCAATTAACTATTATCCTATATTATGCAATGAATGAAGGAGAAAAGTTTTGTGGTGGAATATCCAGTCTAGGCTTGGAAATCAATTATCCAAAGACAATTCTTATTTCCAGTTGTAATGTGGTGTTTATTATGTCTGATCAAGGACGGAACCAGCACCCCATTCGTTAACCAGCCCTTAGGGAAGCTATTAGCCAGCCGGCGTTCCTGATTCATATGGAAATCTCGCCTTTCACTGTCAGGATTGGGCAAGGGTGCTCACTTAATTACGAACGAAATCTGTGGAAGGGAAAGTCCGTGACCTTTATAATATTACAGGCAAACGCAAGCCAAAGAAAATTGGTTAATTTTCTAAATGCTGACCTGGGTTCCCCTTGAATAACCACCAGAACAAGGTTCAAGGGATTATGCAAATACGTTGTATCCTTTACAAGATCTTCTTTTTAAATGGTAACTTGCTCTAACTAGTAGCTATAATAAGGTCCAGAAATGGTTGAGAGAAGTGCTTCCACCTTTTTTTTTTTCAATGTTAAGGATAAAACACAGGGCCTTGCCCAGGCAGTTTGTGTTGACCCCCGCGCTGCAACCTAGCCCCCAGCTGCGGCAGCCGCCGCTGTAACTACAGAGAATTAGCTCCACAGGTGAGAAGGCAAGTCAGGCCCTACTAGCTTTGGAGAGATTTATTTCTTAATTATTGTTTTAAAGTATATATGTGTCTATGTATGGGTATCAGATCCCTGGAGCTGGGGTAACAGATGGTTGTGAGCTGCCCGATGTTGGGTGCTGGGAACCAAAACCAGCACGTGCTCTCAACTGCTGAGCCACCTCCCCAGACCCCAGGATCCAGCATATTTTTAAATTGCAAGTAAAACATTGTCACCTTCTAATCTGCAAAAGCATCAGAAAAAAGGGAGGAAGGAAGGAAAGAAGGAAGAAAGGACAGAAGGAGGCTACCTGAGAATGGAGGCAGACACAAGCCAGAAGGTGGTATTGGAAATGGTGACTGGGCGGCCACCACTGTAGGTGACCTACACCAGGAATCATGGTCCCACTATTTATACCGAGGGTCGGATGATCAAAAGCACACTCTGGAGAGACACAGGGAAAAGGCCAGACAGGACCAAGAAGCCCCTCAGAGAGGAAGAGCAGGCTACGGAGGCCAGCATAGCTCTGGAGACTGCTCTGGCTGTAGGAAGAGGGGAGGAGCCAGAAGAAGGCGAGCTGCAGGCTGCAGGCTGCCCGGGGATTAGCAGCTCCTCGCAGGTCCCCTGGTTTGTTTTTTCTTTTATCCTCCTGCTGGCTCCAGCTGCCCCTGCTCCTCATAGAAGCTCTCATTTGAGAGACAAACCAGGGCTATTCCCTGGGAATGAACGCTCAGGTTTCAGTTTTGCCCTGACCTCATGGCCTATCTGATATAGTTACCAAATGTGAGCGGTGACAGATTCCTGGAGAGGAGAAGGCTTGAAATGATGGCTGATCCCAAAGGCCGTTTCTTAAGTCTGGGATCTACTTTCTGGTAACAGCAATTGAAAGCCGCCTTGACTCCACACGGGTTGGGACTTGGCTACTGTTTATGGAGATTTGCAAAGCAGACTGGGACTACAGTATAAAAACTATTCACCTTCCCTTGTTTGGCTTCTGTTTTGTGACAGCCTTGCTCCATGGCCCAGGCAGGTCTTAAACCTGAGATGGTTTTACCCAAGCTTCGTAAAGCGCTGAGAGATTACAGGTGTGTGCCACTCTGCCTTGTTTTTAAATATGAAAAACATTAATTTTCTTTTGTTGTCCTTTTACATTAAAGTCCGTGTCATTGCGGGTGGGACTCTTGAGCCTTAGAGAATCGTTTTACTTCAAGAACTTCACTTTAATCCTGTTGAGTGTGTCTTGTGCTAGGTTCGGCTAAAGTGCCTGGTTCAGGGCCAGCTGGACTGTGGTCTGATAGGTGCTGCTGGTGGCATCATTGCCTTCACCAAGGGAGGGGACCTGGACCTCCAGTCCAAAGACCTCATAGAAATAAGGGGTCCTTGCCAGAAAGAGCAAGAGATGGGGGTGTGGTCCCGATGACTGACTTTTTTTTAAACTAATAAAATTTATTTTAAAATATACAACTCAGTATTGACAATTTTTTTAAAGTTTTATTTATTTATTTTGTTTGTTTGTTTGTTCGAGACAGGGTTTCTCTGTATAGCCTTGGCTGTCCTGGAGCTCACTCTGAGTTCTGGCCTCGAACTCAGAAATCCGCCTGCCTCTGCCTCCCAAGTGCTGGGATTAAAGGCATGTGCCACCACTGCCCGGCTAGATTTATTTATTTTTATGAATAAGTACACTGTAGCTGTCTTCAGACACACCAGAAGAGGGCATCAGATCTCATCACAGGTGGTTGTGAGCCACCATGTGGTTGCTGGGATTTGAACTCCGGACCTTCAGAAGAGCAGTCGGTGCTCTTACCCACTGAGCCATCTCATCAGCCCCCCAGTATTGACAATTTTTAAGTCATCAAAATAATTTATAATAGTTAAATGCCTCTTAAATATACACAATATCTTCTGAAGCTAAAAATAATATGCACTCAACCATTTTTTAAAACTTATTTGGAATATTAAATGGTAAAAATAGAAAAAAATCTTTTTTTTAAAAGAATTATATTTATTTATTTAATGTATGTGAGTACACTGTAGATGTCTTCAGACACACCAGAAGAGGGCATCAGACCCCATTACAGATGGTTGTGAGCCACCATGTGGTTGCTGGGAATTGAACTCAAGACCTCTGTAAGAGCAGTCAGTGCTCTTAACAGCTGAGCCATCTCTCAGCCTGAAAAAAAAAAAAAAATTTCTTATGAAGTCCTCTATGAAAGGAAATTGTGAAAAGTTCCTGATTAGACAGAAACTGTTCCATCTCCAAGGGAGAATATTCAGTGTAAATGTGGCTTCATAGAATGGACTGGGTAGTGTTCCAGAAGCATTGGAAGATATTGGTATTAGATCTTCTTTGAAGGTCTGATAGAACTTTATACTAAACCCATCTGGTCCTGGGCTTTTTTTCGTTGGGAGACTTTTAATGACTGCTTCTATTTCTTTAGGGGTTATGGGACTGTTTAGATGGTTTATCTGATCCTGATTTAACTTTGGTATTTGGTATCTGTCTAGAAAATTGTCCATTTCATCCAGATTTTCCAGTTTTGTTGAAGATAGGCTTTTGTAGTAGGATCTGTTGTTTTTTTTTTAATTTCCTCAGTTTCTGTTGTTATAATTCCCTTTTCATTTCTGATTTTATTAATTTGGATACTGTCTCTGTGCCCTCTGGTTAGTCTGGCTAAGGGTTTATTGATTTTGTTGATTTTCTTAAAGAATCAGCTCCTGGTTTTGTTGATTCTTCGTATAATTCTTTTTATTCTACTTGGTTGATTTCAGCTCCAAGTTTGATTATTTCATGCTGTCTACTCCTCTTGGGTGTATTTGCTTCTTTTTGTTCTAGAGTTCTCTCCAGTTTCTTTTTAGAGGCACTTAGAACTGAGTTTTCCTCTTAGTGCTGTTGTTTTCATTGTGTCCCATAAGTTTGAATATGTTGTACCTTCATTTTCATTAAATTCTAAAAAGTTTTTAATTTCTTTATTTTTTCCTTGACCAAGTTATCATTGAGTAGAGCATTGTTTAACTTCCATGTGTATGCAGGGTTTCTGTTGTTTTTGTTGCTATTGATGGCCAGCCTTAATCTGTAGTGATCTGATAGGAGGTATGGGACTATTTCAATCTTCTTATATCTGTTGGGGTCTGTTTTGTGTCTGATTATCTGGTCAAATTTGGAGAAGGTACCATGGAGGTGCTGAGAAGAAAGTATACTCTTTTGTTTTAGAATGAAATGTTCTATGGATATTTGTTAAATCCATTTGGTCCATAACTTCTGTTAGTTTCAATGTGTCTCTATTTAGTTTGTGTTTCCATGATCTGTTCATTGATGAGAGGTGTTGAAGTCTCTCACTATTATTGTGTGAGGTACAATGTGTACTTTGAGCTTTAGTAGAGTTTCTTTTATGAATGTGGGTGCCCTTGCATTTGGAGCATAGATATTCAGAACTGAGAGTTCTTCTTGGTAGATTTTTCTTTTGATGAGTATGAAGTGTCCTTCCTTATCCTTTTTGATAACTTTTGGTTGATAGTTACTTTTATTCAATATTAGAATGGCTACACCAGCTTGGTTTTGGGGGACCATTTGCTTGGAAAATAGCTTTCCAGCCCTTTACTCTGAGGTAGTGTTTGTCTTTGACACTGAGGTGTGTTTCCTGTATGCAGCAAAATGCTGGGTCCTGTTTACTTATCCAATCTGTTATTCTGTGTCTTTTTACTGGAAAATTGAATCCGTTGATGTTAAGAGATATTAAGGAATAGTGATTGTTGCTTCCTGTTATTTTTGATGATATTTTTATGTTTGTGTAGCTGTCTTCTTTTGGGTTTGTTTTTGTTTTTTAGATATTTATTTATTTATTTATTTTATTTAATGTATATGAGTACACTGTAGCTGTCTTCAGACACCAGTAGAGGAAATTGGATCCCATTACAGATGGTTGTGAGCCACCATGTGATTGCTGGGAATTGAACTCAGGACCTTGGGAAGAGCAGTCAGTGCTCTTAACTACTGAGCTATCTCTCCAGCCTCCTTTTGGGTTTGTTGAAAGATTACTTCCTTGCTTTTTCTAGGATGTAATTTCCCTCCTTGTGTTGGTGTTTTCCATCTATTATCCTTTGTAGGGTTGGATTTGTGGAAAGATATTGTGTAAATTTGGTTTTGTCCTGGAATATCATGGTTTCTCTGTCTATGGTAATTGAGAGTTTTGCTGGGTATAGTAGCCTGGACTGGCATTTGTGTTCTCTTAGGGTCTGTATGACATCTGCCCAGGATATTCTAGCTTTCATAGTCTCTGGTGAGAAGTTTGATGTAATTCTGATAGGTCTGCTTTTATATGTTAATTGACCTTTTTCCCTTACTGCTTTTAATATTCTTTCTTTGTTTAGTGCATTTGGTGTTTTCATTATTATGTGACAGGAGGAATTTCTTTTCTGGTTCAGTCTATTTGGAGTTCTGTAGGCCTCTCTATGTTTATGGACATCTCTTTTTTTAGGTTAGGGAAATTTTCTTCTATAATTTTTTTTTTTTTTTAGTTGATAGTGAAGTAAGACCCAAGCCTATATTTCACTCACTCAGGTCTGCTCTACGGGGCACATGAAAACATGCAGGTCCCAGCGGGCTTGCTTTGTTTTCTGCTGTTGGATTGCCTGAGAGTGCATAATTAATTATTTCTGGGCACTGAGACATCCAAGAGCATGGGGCTGGCCATGTGAGGGCCCTCATGTTCATCATTCCATGATGGAGGGGAGGGAGAACAAGAGAGGGCAAGACCAAGAGAAGAGGGAGCTGCACTGGCATTCATTCATTCATTCATTCAGGAAGGCAGAGCCCTTGCAACTTAATAACCTCTTGTTAGGCACCTGTACTAGCTGGTTTTGGGTGCCAACTTGACCCAGGCTGGAGTTATCACAGAGAAAGGAGCTTCAGTTGGGGAAGTGCCTCCATGAGATC
>NW_022196891.1:54268968-54269202 GCF_008632895.1 Mastomys coucha | reverse complement strand
CTTTCCTCCCCAAATTGCTTCTTGGTCATGATGTTTGTGCAGGAATAGAAACCCTGACTAAGACAGCCCCTCTTAGCTCCATTGTACTGGGGACTGATAGAGCTGATACGGAACTGTGGGGGAACACACTCCAGCCACAGGAGCAGTGCTCATCCAGCAGTGATGGTTACTGTGCTGGAGACATATACACTGAACTTGGTTCCATGATGAACTAGGAGTTGGGCATGAAAGGAA
>NW_022196891.1:54216926-54268958 GCF_008632895.1 Mastomys coucha | reverse complement strand
CTGGAACTCACTTTGTAGACCAGGCTGGCTCTCGAACTCAGAAATCCGCCTGCCTCTGCCTCCCCAGTGCTGGGATTAAAGGTGTGCGACACCACCGCCTGCCAGGGGGAGTAATCTTAACTACACCCTCTTACAGCCAGGACAGTAATTCCACAATAGGATCTTTCCCTCGGAGCGAAGTCTCCACAAGTACCAACGTGCCTGGAAGAACTTGCCTGGGAAGAGCTGGTCCAACTGTGTCTCAGATTTTGCTTCATTCCCATGAAAAGACAGGTGGGCTAGGCCATGGCTCCTCTCCAGCTGAGCCACCTCCCCAGCCCTCAGGATCCAGCAGGCTCTGGATCTCTCACACAGGTTCTCTCCCACCTCATGGTGGCCTCTGTGAGATAGGAAGAGCATCTCCATTTTTTTACAGTATAAGAGGTTTGAAGAGCAAGTGGCTCTAGGCTAATTTTATGGTTAATGTGAGGCCAGCCAAAACTATTAACTGTGCCTTCTCGTTCCAAGTTATTTTCTGTCGTTCTTCTTCCCTTTGTTTTGGCCTGTTCTGATCCTCTTTGTTCTCGCCTTCCACAGAGATTTACTGCCTGTGTGCTGAGCGATGCTCTTTGCTTAGCTCACCAAGAAACTCGGTCACGTAAGGCTGAAGCCTTGGGAGACTCATGAAGTCCACATGGCCTCTTTCTATCTTGAGGTAAGTTGAGGCCAAATGAATCTTTCTCAAAGGCCAGAGGGGTCTCTTCAAGCCATCGCCTGCCTGCTTCCAAATAAGGAAGATCCAGAGTTTCCCTTCAACTGACCTCATGTCATGGGCTCTCTTTGTGGTATTGACACCTCTATCCCCTGAGGTGCGGTGGCCTTCATCTCTATTGGTTGTTCCCTTGAGGACTATGTGTGTTTGATTTCCAGCTGGGGATTGTGAGTGGAATAGGCAGTGGCCAGGGCAGCAATAAGGGGGCTGTGATGTGGAATTCTAGAGGAGAATCAGAGATAAACTGAGGTAGAACATGACCATGTGACATGAATCCACTGCGCTTGCTCCTGTCCCTGATGGAAGCTCAGTCCAGTATGTGCTATGTACTGATGGACTTGGTGTTAATGGAAAGGGATGGCCATGTGTGACTGAATAACTAAGATGTGGCAGGGACCACCCAGAGCTTAGTGCCATAAATGTTACACCACGAAGGTCTCGATAGACAAGAGGCTGATGGGGGCCTAAGTCAGCAAGACGTGGCTCCCTTGAGCTACAGAGACAAGTCTTTCAAGAAGCTCTGTATCTTAGTTAGGTTTATATTAGCCTGATAAAACACCATGACCAAAGCAAATTGGAGAGGAAAGGATTCATTTGACTTATGCTTTCACATCACTATTCATTCATTGAAGGAAGTCAGGACAGGAACTCAAACTGGGCAGGAACCTGGAGGTAGGAGGCTGGTGCAGAGGTCATGGAGGAGTGCTGCTTACTGGCTTGCTCAGCCTACTTTCTGAACCCGCAAGCACCAGCACAGGAATGGCATTACCCATGATGGGCTGGGTCTTTACCCACCAATCACTAAGGAAATGACTTCAAGGTTTGCCTACAGGCCAGTTGTATAGAGGCATTTTCTTAATGGAGGTTCCCTCCTTTTAGATGCCTTTAGCTTGTATCAGGTTGACATAAGACTAGCTTGGTGTCCATTCCAAACCATTCTTCTTCTCCTTCAAATTCAAGTCTGTTTCTCCCATGAATATGTTGAGTGCATGTATCAATGTCAGATATTCTAACTCATAAAACAAAACACACTAGAAAAAGGAGCTTTAGAGGAGTGGGGGTTGCAGAGAATATGACCAGAGTCCAGGGAAACCATGGGCCAGGAAGGCTGCAGAAATAAATTATGTGATTGCAGATCCTGGGACTGTGGCCAGAGGAAGGAGCTGTTGCCCTGCAGAAAAGGCAAAGAACAATTCCCTGAGGCAAAACAAGATGAAGTCAGCAAAGGCAAAAACGATCCCATCTCCTCAGGGCGTGACTTCTGATTCTAACTTGCCCCCACCTGAAGCCCCCACGTAAAGCCCCCAGCCCTGAGCAACACAGCGGTGATGGCTTTCATACTCAAGTGGTACAAAGCTGTCAGCACAGTTGACTACCCTCAGCCCCTCCTGCCTCACATGGAAACCCATCTCTTGTCGGTGACAAGGACACTCCCACCTTTGACAGAGACCTAGCCCAGGCCTATCTTCTCAGGGAAGTTCTTTCTGTCTACACTACTCACACCATATGGCTGAGTTAGAAACACATCCAGCGTTACCCATAAGCATCAACAAGAAAGTTTCCTTTTTATCAGCTGCCATGTAGATTTCAGAAAGCATTTTGTGTTTCATTTCACCTGACATATGAGAAAGTTGTTGCATGCCCGCTGAGCTGTAAGATAAAGCTGCCTGTGATAATGGGTCCTGGCTTAGCAAAGACAGCAAGGTCAGCTGACTGGGTTCTGTGTTCTGCAAAGCTATGTCCACCAGGCTGGTTCAAGATCAACTCTTTGTTTTCACAAGGACTATCAGATTGTCACCAGGGATCAAGCCCATGTTTCATGACAGTTAATCAGCAAAAAACCCTACAGATACTTATGGGATGAATAGATTCAAACAGGCAAGTTGGTATTTGTAATGTATTCCAGATAGACAACTTTGCATTGAACCATTAGCCTAAATTCAGTATTTCTAGCTCTTCCCAGATGGGCCTAGAATTTTTTTCCTGTGTAGTGAGGAATGCTTTGCATAGAAAATGTTTAAGATCTCCAGCCTTGTGCCAATTAGAATGAGTTAGATAAGCTACAGCATCAAACATCCTCAAATCCTAGAATGGATATGACACCAGCTTAACTCATTTTAGTTCACACGAGATCTTCTGTGGGTTCAGACAGCCCTTTAGGGCAACTTCCCTTGTGCGCTGATTCAGAATCATAATCGTTCATAGATCTCTATAAGTGTACACCTCCCCGAATGCCATAGCAGAAGAAGAACAATTAAGTGTGTCCCCCTAAGTGACATGTGCCATATTTAACTTGCAAAAGCAAGTCCCCTGACCACACAGAACTCCAAGTCAGCATGTCAGCTATCAATTCGTATAAAAACAAATGACCAACAAAGTTACACTTTTGACAACACAGTTTCTAATTTTGCATGACTTGTGAGTTTGCTGGACTTTCCTGGGCTCACATAGACAATGGATTCTAGCTGGAGGATTAGTGGTTTGGTTGGCTCAGAAAGGCCACAGGATCCTTGAACACATGTGTAGCCCTTGCCGTTGCCTGTTGCCTGGGTACCTTGAAGTCTTCTCATCCTCTAGCAGACTCAGTTAACACCTCCTTACACAAAGGTCCCAGGACAGTGTTCCAAGAAGACAAAGCCAAAAGCTGTCAAATCTCTTGAGCCCAGGCTCCAGAATTGGTACAATGCTGCCATGTTTTATTGGCCAAGACTGATAGCAAATCCAGCCCAAGTTCAAGGTTTATGGAAATGATTTCCTGGTGTAGTTACACATATCACAGCCAGGCTTTGGCCTATGAAATCGGGTATGTACACAACCAATTCCTGTTGTTCACACTCTACAAAATCACTGTGAACTCTGAATTAAATAATGCCGAGTCATGGCTTCTGAAGAAATAGAATGTGTTCCTACAAGCCTCTGGCACAAAACCGCCATAAACTAATCATAATCTAACCCTGTTTTTCATCCACTTAAGGCTATCTTATCTAATGCATACCATTGATTTGTAAACATTGAACTCACAGCCAACTCGGAGCCCACAGGATGTTCAGCCCACTGAAGTCTCACCCCATTAGAGCTTCCTGACAGGCACTTGCTCAAAAGGCATACCACAGCACTTATGAGCTAAGGAGCATCAACCGTGAGCGTTATGTCACCAACCGTACTCCACGGACACTCGTTAAATAGGAGCTGAGTCGAGATGGCAAAATATCACTTTGTTATACACACAGCTGTGTGTCTACAGCTCAATTTGTTACCCACTCTACAGTCCCCCCCCCCAAAGACCACAAAAACAACGTGAGTCATAAGGATTGATTTTGAGATCACACATTAACTTTTGTAAGGAGATAAGCCCACAAGAATGGAACCCCAAAATAATAGGAATCAGTTGTACGGGGAAAACAGATAATGGTGGGAAATGCATCATATTTTCTTCATTTGCTTGACTAGTCACCTCTGGTTGAAAGTGGACACTTTATTTATTGTGACAATTCTAAAAGTCCTATAATCAAATTCCTCCACCCACCTTGGGTTTGCACTGATTACTATTAGTCTAGTCACTGTTCTGAGCTGGGATATATTCTCATTTTCCCTCTCCCTCTCTCGATATCTCTGCCTCTCTCTGTGGGCAGAGAACCTAGAACCTCAAACATGCTAGACAAATGCTCTATGTCCCCAGCCCCTGAGCCTGAGCACCCACTGTCACATGTACCCACTGAAGTCTCTGCCCAGTTAGCCAGTTGGTGGCATGCTGGAGAGTTTTCCTCAAACACTTGGAACCGATCAGTCTCCTGATCTTGCCCATTGGCTGTGTTTGAGCACTGGAGCACGCCATGGACAGATGCCGACCCTGACCCTTCTGCTCAGGTCTAGAGTCCCATGAGCCCACCTACTCCACTTCACCCTTTTTCTTTGTCAGTTCTTTTCCTTTACCCTGGATAACTCTATCATCAAGAACTCAGCGTGTAGGTGCACATTGTGATTACAAATACCAGATGAGCTTACAGTTCAGCTGCGGCTCCCTTTCATGGTGCTCAGAGAACACACTCAAGAGAGGGTGTCAATGAAACTGCAGTTCCAATCAAACAGAAGCCCAGTTGAAGCCTGCTCACTAATACAGCACATTCACAGCCACCTAGAGAGAACCCACTGTTCTGTGTGCAGTTTGAGTTCATTACAAAAACAGAGGACTTGATTCCAGCAGCTGGTGTCATTTTAGCTCTGTCTAGTGGTGGATGTTTGAGGCCCTCAACTCATGGTTGGACCTCAGGGTTCCCAGAGGGAACAGCTATCTGCTCCTTACTTCAAAGTCAGGAGCCTCCCCATTGCAATGATAAGAGCTTACTCTTCAATTCTGGTACCCCTAAATGACTTGTTCTGATACCCCTATACGCATACCCGTGTATTGGCATGCTCATGCACATGCATGAACACATGTGCACAAACACAGGGATAAATATGTATATGGAGAAAGAGAGAGAGAGAGAGAGAGAGAGAGAGAGAGAGAGAGTTCCAGATGCCTCTGTCCCCTCCTTAGAACATTTTTCAGGCTTCCCCACAGATCTTTCTATAACTGCTACACTTGGAATTTTCTTCTATCCAGTATAATTAATAGATCTTGGATAAGAAAAAAAATCAAGTTTAATTTTTTTTTTTTTAGTTAGCCATTTTAAGATTTTATTGAAACTAACATTCTGTAAGATGATTCCGATCAAACCGTTAGTGTTATCTCCTCCAAAGTCTTTAGGGTCGAATCCACATGTGTTGGGCAGGAACCAGTCATTTTGAGGGATTCGTGTTAAAAGAACCTTTGGTTGGTGGCGTATTCGCACAGTACTCCCGTGGTTGGTGGCGTATTCGCACAGTACTCCCGTGGTTGGTGGCGTATTCGCACAGTACTCCCGTGGTTGGTGGTGTATTCGCACAGTACTCCCATGGTTGGTGGCGTATTCGCACAGTACTCCCGTGGTTGGTGGCGTATTCGCACAGTACTCCCGTGGTTGGTGGCGTATTCGCACAGTACTCCTGTGGTTGGTGGTGTATTCGCACAGTACTCCCGTGGTTGGTGGCGTATTCGCACAGTACTCCTGTGGTTGGTGGCGTATTCGCACAGTACTCCTGTATGAATCCGTTTTCCTTAGTTCCCCATAGTGGGCTGCCATTTTGATTTCTCACTGGTATTGCTCCATCTGGGCATTCACATGTTTGAAATATAAAACACAGACTTTATCAAAGGACCTCCTTCATTCTCAAAGATAAAACTTATCTTTTCATTGCTGTGAGGAGACACTATGACCAAGGCAACTCTTGTAAATGGGGCTGGCTTACAGTTTAAGAGGTTCAGTCCATTATCATCACGGCGGGAAGCATGGCATCATTCAGGCAGACACGATGCTGGAGGAGCCTTCAGTTATGCATCTTGATCTGCAGGCAGCAGCAGGAGACTGTGTGTCCCACTGGGCATAGCTTAAGCATGTATAAGATCTCAAAGCCCACCTCGACAGTGACACACTTCCCCCATCAAGGCCACACTTCCTAACAGTGTCACTCCCTATGGGCCAAGCATTTAAATACATGAGTCTATGGGGATCATTCCTGTTCAAACCACCACAAACTCTATTGTCTCAGTCTTCATAATGACACCTGGATAAGGGCAGTGTGTCTTCAGAACACCAGGAAACACAATCATTTTAATAAATTACCAGGGCAGAAAGGGGCTCTCCTGGTGCAGCTGGGCACCTGGGAACCCAGATGTGTTTCTTTTTTCTTCTTGGTTGGATTTATTTGTTTGCTGTGGGTTTTTTTGTTTCTGTTTTCATTGTTTCTCTTTTTTTGAGACCAGGTTTCTCTGTGTAACCCTTGCTGTCCTGGAACTCTGTAACCCAGTTTGGTCTCAACCTCAGAGAACCACCTGCCTCTACCTGCCGAGTGCTGGGATTAAAGGCATGCACCACTACCACCAGGCTCAGGTGTTATATTTTCAAATAGCCATAAACTCATCTGTAAGAGGTAATGAAGCTGATGTCATAGCTCTTTATTCAGCTTATTCCCAATGATGACATCTTGAAACCTATAAAACGTACGTAACACAGTCAAGATATTGACACTGGTACAATACATAGATCTCAATCAGGTGTCATGGCATCCTATATGCTCATCTGTGTGTATGCACATACATGTACTTAGTTGTAATTACTTTATGACAAATTGTGTGTATCAATATTTCTCATTCTTATGTTATTTTAGTAACCCTACTTATTTTCCTTTTGTTGATGCCTCTATCCTCCAGCTCCAACTCCTACTGATGGCTAATCTGTTCTCTCTCACCCTAACACTGTTATTTCAGAAGGCCATATAAATGGGACACATGTATATACATATGGCATATACGTATGATCTCAACTTTTTGGAATATGGGAGCCCAGAATTTTGAGGCTATCCTGAGCAACACTGTGAGACCCTGTCTCAAAAACCTAAAGGTGTCATTCATATACATGAAAAAGTAGGCTATGTTACCTTTTGGGGTTGTATGTTGTTACCTGGCTTTCATTGAAGCCCACCCAACTTTTTTCATATATCAAAGTTTCTACCCTTTTCATTGCTGAGTAGTAGTCCATGCAGTGCCATCTTAGGCTTCTTAAAGGATTTTCTGTTCTGTTTGTCTATGTGTCTATGTTTGCACCAGGATCACTCTTCTGTTTCTGTAACTCTGTCCTTTTGTTTGAAGTTAGGTAAAGTGACACCTTTCATATGTTGCTCAGGACTGTTTGGCTGTTTGGGTCTTTTGTGTTTCTGGATACATTTTAGGATTTTTCTTCCTACTTCTGTGAAGAAGGTCATTGAAATTTGGAAGAGGCATAAGATTTTTTTTTCTTTTTCCATATTCATGTCTATGTGTGGTATGTGTGTGTGTGTATGCATATTCATATGTGTGATGATACATATGTGTGGGTGTACATGCTCATATGGAGGCCTGGGGCCAATATCTATAATCATCTTCCATTATTCCTTCACCTTATTCATTGAAGCAAGGTCTCTCTCTTTCTCTCTCTCTCTCTCTCTTTTTTTTTTTGAGACAGGGTTTCTCTGTATACCCCTGGCTGTCCTGGAACTCACTCTGTAGACCAGGCTGGCCTTGAACTCAAAAATCCAACTACCTCCCAAGTGCTGGGATTAAAGGCGTGCACCACCACCACCACCTGGCGAGGCAAGGTCTCTTAGTCAAACCCAGAGCTCACGGATATTGGTGAGCCATGCTAGGTAACTAGCTCTGGCGATGTCTTGTTCTGCCTTACAGGTGGGCTGCCATAGCCGCCTGGTGTTAACATGGCTTCTGGGAATCTGAACTCTGGTTCTCATGCTAAAGTTGCAAGCAGTTGAACCACTAAGCCATTCCCCTGGGCTCATCATGAGATGTTTTTAATCAAAAATTTGAGTTATGGTCTAGAGGGATGGTTCAGCATGTACTGTCCTTACAAAGGACTCAGAGTTCAGTCCTAGCACCCATGCCAGGTGACTTACAACTGCTTGTGACCCTTGCTCTAGAGCAGTGGTTTTCAATCTGTGGGTCACAACCCTTTTGGGAAATCAAATGACCCTTTCATGGGGGTCACCTAAGATCATCGGAAAACACAAATTTTACATTACGATTTGTAACAGTAGCAAAATTACAGTTGTGAAGTAGCAACAAAAATAATGTTATGGGTTGGGGATCGCCACAACATGAGGAGCTATATTAAAGGGTCACAGCATTAGGAAAGTTTAAAACCATTGCTCTAGGGGGTCACTTCTGGCCTCTATGGGTACCCTTACTCACATGTACAGAGTCACACACAGACACAGAATTAAGATTAAAAAAGAAAAATTTTCAGTTAAGCTATGATGGGACTGAGGGCACACTTTTGTGAGCCAGGTACTTACTTGGCCAACATGTATAAGAACCAGTATTCAAACCTTAGCACTATAATAGATAAAAATCAATTAATTAAATTATGGGGAAAAAAAAGACATGTGGGTATTCTTTTCTGGCTTTAGCAGAATGAGGAATCATATATGCCAGCTGCTTTGCTCTGATCTGCAGGAGGCCTGGACCCTGGGTAACTCAGGCTCCATCCTGCATTCAGTAAAGATAATTAGGAAGCTCAGTGTCCCAGGCCCCTATTTGTCTATGACAGACATTTGGCATTCTTACCAGAAAATAAAGATTGCTCTTGTTAAAAAAGCAGGGACCCCGTTGCCTGAACACAATTGGGAATACATACCATGGTAAATGCTGGGGCCTGCAATCCATTTGTCCTTGTTTCAATTTCCAAAATGTAAGAAAAATAAGAAAGATCGGGCAGATGGTGGCACATGCCTTTAATCCCAGCACTTGGGAGGCAGAGGCAGGGGGATTTCTGAGTTCGAGGACAGCCTGGTGTACAGAGTGAGTTCCAGGACAGCCAGGGCTATACAGAGAAACGCTGTCTAAAAAAAAAAAAAGAAAGAAAGAAAGAAAGAAAGAAAGAAAGAAAAGAAAAAGAAAAAGAAAAAGAAAGAGCTAACAAATAAGCCATGTCTGCCTGGGCTCTCTGTGCTCCATACAGTATGTGTGCCCCACACAGCACATGCACACAGCAAACACCTTAGTATGAAAACCCTGCATCCATCCTCACAGAGTATCCGGGAATTCTAGTATGGTTTATTCAAAGCAGCTTCCATCAAGGCTATAAATAGCAGGCATGGGCCTCTGTAAGCACTGTAGCTATTTATTTTTTTAATAGGGGTTCTCATGTTACAAGGACATCACAGATAACTGAATAATTTATGTAATGGTAGATGGTATGGACTTCACTTTTTGCCAGTGAGCTCATTCCCAAGTGTCTAAAGCAGATACGGGGAGCAAAAAGCTACAGCCCGGGGCTGTACAGAACCTGGGGCTCTGTGAGCTGTCAAGTTTTTTTTGTTAGGAAAAATTCGCCACTGGAGTCTTATGTATATTCTTTATTGAAGGTTACCTCGGCCGTAGAGGGCATATACACTGCAGGCAGTACCTTAGTCACATTGAGCTAGCTCATAATAATGCATAAAGCACAGCTCGAAGCAAGCTGCCTTCTCTAGGCTTGGTGATCTTAACAAAAGACAGTGGCGTGTAGGCGGATGTTTGTTCTCTAAGGAAATATAGGGAAATGAGGGAGTTGGGAAATGGAGACAAGAAAAAATGACCTGGACGGCTATATTTCTGGGAGCCTCCATTGTTATCTTTTCAGACTTGAAGTATAAAAATAATCCACCTTGTGCTTTACAGACCTTCAGCTGCACACAGTAATCAGGAGAGCAGGTGCCGCTCGCAAGTCAAGCATGCTTTTCTCTCCCATGTGATTTTAATGAAGATGAAATTTCACCAAAAGAAAAAGGTTTAGTTCAGCAACAGGAAGACAGCCAAAAATACTCAAACAGACCCATAACACGAGAGGAAGTCAGGTGGCTCCTAACCGGTAGAAACTCTCCTGATTTTACTCAGGAGACAGCAGAGTGCAAATTGTGCCCAGCATGAGACCAGAGCTGCACCTGAGCCCTGGACTTGCTCAAGTTTGGTACTGGGCAAGAGCTAAAGAAGCAGGGTGGTGGGAACCCCTGTAGAGTCTAAGGTGAAGCAAGAATTTTGGTAAACACTTGCTCATATCATTCAGCTACCCTAAGGCAGTGATTCTCAACCTTCAGGCTGCGACCCCTTTGAGGTTCGAATGCCCCTTTCACATGAGTAGCTTAAAACCATTGGAAAACACAGATATTTACATTATGATTCATTACAGCAACAAAATCACAATTATGAAGCAGAGATGAAATAATTTTATGGTTAGGGGTCACCACCACGTGAGGGTCTGTATTAAAGTGTTGCAGCTCTGGGGAGGTTGAGAACCACTGCCCTAAGGTGTGACTCCTCCTGTGTCCACTGTAGGGAAATGCCCTGGAACTGGGGCATTTTAACCTGGGGAAGGGGTCAACACAGGGAGTGCTTACAGGAACATAGTCCATAGATGCCACAAACTAGAGACAGCTATGTGCCCACCAACATAGAAAGGGTCAGAGCCGGACCCACTCAATGATGGGCAAAGCTGTAAGCCTTGATTGAATATATCAAGCTAACAAAGCTAACCTCTTGACTGGCTGGTTTTGTGTCAACTTGACACAAGCTGGAGTTATCACAGAGAACGCAGCTTCCCTTGAGGAAATGCTGCCATGAAATCCAGCTATAAGGCATTTTCTCAATTAGTGATCAAGGGTGGGAGGGCCCATTGTGGGTGGTGCCATCCCTGGACTGGTAGTCTTGTGTTCTATAAGAGAGCAAGCTGAGTAAGCCAGGGGGAAGCAAGCCAGTAAGCGGTACCCCTCCAAGGCCTCTGTATCAGCTCCTGCCTCCAAGTTCCTGCCCTGTGTGAGTTCCAGTCCTGACTTCCTTTGGTGATAAACAGCAATATGGAAGTAAGCTGGATAAACCCTTTCCTCCCCAGCTTGCTTCTTGGTCATGGTGTTTGTGCAGGAAAAGAGATCTTAAGGCACCTCTTCAGGCACCTCTTCTGTTTAGGCATGTGCATCGGGCTGGGAAGAAAGCAAAGGGGGCCACTATACTAAAAGCCAGGATGCTGGTGACTTTGAGAAGGAGAAAAGAGGAGGTGGCAAAGAAACATATAGAAGGGATTTCCGCACAATGGGATTGCTCTGTTTCTTGGTCTGCTTGTGACTTTCTGTGTTTTCAATGTATAACTATGCACTAAACCGGGTGTTTATGTTGAACCCTTTTGTATGTGTGTTGTATTTCGTTTACACAGACCCTGCCTTCTCACCATACTACTAAACACAAAAAGGTCTGAAAAAGAAGTTTCTTAGTTCGATCTCAGTGCCTTTCACAAATGCACTTGAGGCGCACAACTCAACTTAATGAACATTTAAGGCAATGCTGCTAATCATGGTGCACCTCAGGATCCAGGCAGGCTGTGCGGTGAGAAGAAGAGCAGAAAGATCTCTGGCTCCAGACTTGATGTCCGCTGTGATCTTAGCAACTAGGCTCCCATCAAGAGCTCAGGCCTATTCGAGCCTTATCGAAAACCTGCTAATATGTTCTTAGGTAGCCTTTGTAAAAACTTTTAACTTAAAAAAAATACAAATTATTTTCAGGGCTGAGGATGTAGCTCAATTGATAGAATGCTTTCCTAGCATGAACAAAGTCCCGAGGTTCACCTCCAACATCAGCATGGTGGTACCTGCCTGTAATCCTAGTCCTTTGGAGTCAGACACAGGAGGATCAGAAGTCCAGTGCTCTCCTCAAATATTTTTATTTTGTCAAGAATCTAGATTCTTATTGAGCTGCTTCTGGGGTCATAGATCCACCCCAGAGCTAACCAATTAATATCTGTGATCCAACTGGGAACTGGATATGCTATTTCAGCTGCCTCAGGCCAATAGGAAAACACAGGTGACCTTAGTGGGCGGAGCACACATTGGCTAAACAACTGCAAGGAGACCTCATAAACTGAGTGTCCATAGGATGTTGGAAAAATAATATCACATGAGATTTGGATCCTGGAACAATACAGACCGGGCAAGCCCAATCCAACCAGGCTGGTACCCAAGTAGAAGGTAGGGGCACCTTCACACATCCTCAGTGCGCCGTTACATGAGTTGGATTGCTGTTATATTTGGTTTGTCGTGCTTGGGTTTAGTTTGAGTTTATAGCTATAAAAGAAAAAATTCTCAAGCCTGCAGGAAGTTTGCCAGTTTTATGGGTGTCATGTTTAATGAAGGATCTTAGGAAAACAATTACATCCACACTGGGAATCCTTGAAATACTTGGAAAGGTGCCACATGTCACTCAAATCTGAGCCACATTGGATTCCATGACCCTTGCTGATCTCTCCCATAATTATATTTCCATGTTGGAACTTAAAACCTCTCCAAAACCAGTGGCAGGAGCATCCCCCCGTGGCCAGGGCTCCAATTCCCCTCTGCAGCAGGGACTGTCATCTGGCAGAGCCTTTCAATTCATACAATGGGACAAGTGGCTGGCCAGTTAGCAGAAGCCAGGGGTACTGTCAGATATGCCAGAATGCTAAGGGCATCCTCCCCTGCAGGTAAGTGTCTGGACCATGGTGCCCAGGCTGAGAAGCCCTGATTCTCTGCTCCAACCTCCATCAGGAGATCTACATTATCTCTCTGTTAATCAATGGAGACAGAGTTGTCTTTTTAAGCCATTCTTAGCACTTCTTTCCTTCAGCTCAACAGATTAGACAGAACAAGATACCAAGTCCCTAACGCTGCAGGTTAAGATTGGAGTTAGGGGTGACATCAAGCCAGTCTCTCCCTTTTCTTGAGGCAGGTTCTCTTGTATTCCAGACTGGCTTTGAACTCACTAAGTATTTGAGGATGATTTTGAACTCTTGCTGAGTTTGGGGGATTATAGGCAGGTGGGTTATTCCATTTCCAGATTGGATGCAGGGCTTTGCGTATGCTGGGCGAACACTACCAACTGAGTTATATCCCAGCCCTGTTTACTATTTTGTCTTTTGAACTGAGCCTATTCCTAGTCTTCTGTAGGAACAGAGCAACTTTTCCTACCTTGTAAATGCATACCTGATGTTTGCAACTGGTCACGTCAATGGATGTGTTTCATGGCCACCAGAATAAGCCATCAAAACCATATACACAGCCATCAGCAAGAGCATCAAACAGATGGAGGTGGCTTAGAAGAGCTGAAGTGTCTCTCTCAGTCTCTAAAGTTGACCCACAGGCTCACATAGTTATGTTTCTCCATGAGCTTATGAAGGCTGTTGGGGGCTTCTGGTTGTCTCTTTGTAACATGTGTCTATAGTTTCCATGGGAGTTGCTACTGTGTAATTCTACATTTGTTCCTGAGGATCTGGCAGTCTGTTCTTGGGTCTAACTGCATCTCCATCAGATGTGTAAGTCTTTGAGAACAGCCCTGGTCTTGTTTCATCGTGAGCAGACCCACCAGCTGACCCAGGACAGTGGCTTGCTCTTTAGGTAGAATGCCTACGCTGCTGATGAGTGTAACAGCCTAAGGTGGTAAAAATGGCTCGGGTAGCATTGTGACAGTGACTTCCTACACGTCCTGTGTTCTCCAGCTCTTCCTCGCCTTCACCAGAATCCAGCCACCAGCAGCTTTCCTCTGTCACTGAAGCATTAGATCCGTGGCTTCTTCGCAATGACAGAACAGCCCTCCATCTCCTCAACAACAGCAACAACAACAAGTGTACTCTTACTAAGCAGGTCAGAGAGAGCTGCCCAGGGTGAAGATCCCTGGAGTCAGAGATCAGTGTACCTCTCTCTACCCCTCATCACCACATACAGTCATGGAGAGTTCTCTGGGTGAGATTTCACCCATCCTGACAGCCACTGGTAACTGGGCAGCAGCTGCCATTTGACATCTTAAGACCATGCCCAGGCCTCCTCCATAGCGCAGGTCCTGAATTCTGTGTAGAAGGAAGAGAAAGAGGAGGAGGAAGAGGTAGAGGAGGAGGAGGAGGAAGGGGAGGAGAAGGAAAAAAAAGAGGAGGAGAGTTCTATGCTTTTAGAGCTACACAGATATAGAGTGTAATAGGACCCCTGCTTATTAGCCTGGACTTTTGGGGGCTACTAAGAGTTCCCATGCACAAAGAGATGGGAGCTGCTGGGATAGAGAAACCTGAGGTACAGCCCTACTCAGCACATACAGCGACCAACCTCTTCTCCCTTCAGACTTCCATCATCCCAGTCAGTGAGGCAGCTTCCTCTCCAGGTTCTGGGGTCTATAGCACAATGGAGAATGACCTAAAGTCCTGGGAGCAAGCACACTGCGTAGAGCAGCTCCTTGGAATGAGAGCTCAAAGTGGGACAAAGGAAGAAAATAGGATGGAAGGAAGCCTGCCCATGAGAAGCTGGGCCAGGGCAGGAAGGGTCCTAAGTGTGGCTGGTAAGCTTGTAGTATACCGGGTAATGGGATAACCAGGCTGGGCTGGCACTAATCGGGTCCTGGGGATGTCTTAGGCCTAGGATAGAACAATGAAGGAGATCTTTTCCTAACACTAAGGTAATTGAGTGAGACATGTGCCTATAATCCCTGCAAAAGGCTTGCCATGAATTTAAAGTTAGCTTGGGTTACACAGTGAGACCTGCCCCACCTCCATCCCCACCCCCAAACGCGAGCAGGTGGTCCTCAGCAAACCCTCAGATCCACACTTATAAAGTCCACGATGTTCAGATTTGGTTGGAAGAAGAGAATAAATAGCGGTGGCTATTCTCCAACCTTACTATACAGCCCTACTCTGGAGCTGAACTGATGACCCCAGCAAAGGCCAATGCAGACTCCACCCTGCTCCAGCATAAGGTAAGTTTCTGCATGCCTGTGTGGAGGAAATTGCTAAGCATGGCCTCTACACTTTCAATCTAGCCAGAGCCTAACTTTAGCGTATGCAAAACCATGACGACTGCCTTGGTCCATCTTGCACCTGTAGTATTTGAATGCCAGTGCTTCCTGCTGGCCAGTTCTGGGGCTGAAAACCTTTCAGACTCTTAAACTCTTTGCTCCCTTAGCAACCAACTCCCTCATACCCTCCCACCCCACAGGCAAAGCTGTTCTTCATTCTGCCCTGTGGGTGGGCCCCACAACCCGGAGAGAGCTCACAAGGGTTGCACTTTGGGGCAAAGTAGAGGTGTGTGAGGTTTTCTGTGGCCCCGTGGGAATGGGTAGAGTTGCCTACTAACCTTGTTTGCCCCTTGTCCCCTGACCCTCCTGACTGCTAGCCTTTTGTTCTTGACACAGCTCATTAATTCTCTAAACAGAGGTTTATGAACAAGGAAAATGAAAGCAGAAAAATGGGGGAGGGAATACTCTAGTAAAAGATGTGGTAGGGAAGGAAGTTAAAACCAACCATCATGAGATTTCAATTATCCCACCCACTGACCTCTTGCTGGTGCATAGCCAGGGACCAGAATTAAACGCCACACGGGGACACGAAACACAACTTACGCCTGTTACTGGTCTTCAATTTGAAAGCATGAAGCCAGCCCCAGGATGCTGCACTGGGGCTCGTTCATTGGAGGAGAGCAAGCTCTGCCATGGGGGTGTCTAGGAGCACCGGGCCGAGTGTGGAGATCTTTGGCACCATGAAGATTTAAAGGGGTTGTGCTGCAGGCAATGGAGACCATACAAGAAGCAAAGAAGCATCTCTTGCACATCACTCCCTGGAAGACCGCCAGAGTCTTGATGTCTGGGCCAGAGGAATTACTGGGCTTTAGAGGAACATCAAGGAACAGATCTGAGGCGTGGGAAGAGGCCAAGCAGTAAAGCCCCAAGTGCCCCTCTGGCAACCAAGGTGGGCCTAGCTGCCAGGAACATTCGGTCCAGAGTGGTTGCTTTCTGCTTTCCACCTCCTTTGTTGTTTCCCCTCGCTGCACTGTCAAAACAAGACGCTAAGGCTCATCATCATGAGCTGCATTGTTCTAGAATCTCAACAGTCCACTAAAAAGTAGCCTGGGAATGGGGGAATGTCAGAACCAGGGGAGAAAGAGGAAGCCCTGAAATACGTTCTATCAGCCTGTGTGCTGTGCGGAGTTACTGCCCCTACTCGGAGCCAGTTCCTATCCTGTCCATAGGCTCAGTCAAGTCCTTGGCCCCTCATGAGGCTCACTTTCTCCAAAGGAAGAGCTGCTGATCCACGTGCCTGGAACCCTTCTGACAGAAATCACAGAACATCAGTTCAATTCGTCCCTAGAAGGACTGTGCCTTAACCCCATATCCATCACTATATTGTTTTATAGACAGCAGGCACCCATCTGGGAACATGGAGATACAACTTGAGCCATTTTTGACATTTTCCATAGCTCACCCCGAGTAAGGATCGTAGAGCACTAGGATATGCTAAACTCCCTCTGGGTCAGCAGCACAATCTCAGCAGCCTTTACCTTGAGAGCTGGGCATGGAGCTTCTACGTCAAACCCTATCCCGAGGGCACTTTCCACACTGACCATCACCAGGGAGCTTTCTGGCTCTGCTGATGGGGCCTCTAGAGGAAGGAACTGGAGCAGATGTGATGTGACAACTTCAGGCTGTTTCCTCTACGTGTAAAACATGGCATCGTGTTGACCAGTAGAACAACTACAGGAAATACGTCCCCCAGCCACCACCTAAAGAACAGAGTGGCATTTCCACTGTGTGCAGTATGTTAAGAAAAGTAGCGGAGATGCTCACTCTTCCCCGTTAAAGTGGAAAAGAAAACATGCCTTTGAGATGAGCATTTCCAGGCTGGGGATGCGCACAGAGCCACAACTCCAAGGCCCAGCATGGCATAAAAACAGTGAGAAACTGCCTTCTGCACAGGGTAGTAGCTCATCCCTTCAGTCCTAGCACTAGGGAGGTAGAAGTAGAAGGGTGATCCTTGGCTACATAGTGAGTCTGAGACCAATCTAGGATCTATAGAAGACCCCCTCTCATAAAAAAAATTAAAAGGAATAGCTATTTCTTCTTATAAACTATTAAATCAAGTAGATCAGCTGTTTGAGTTCCAAAACATACAATTTTGTCCCTTAGACCATGGATGAGGAGATGTCACGCGGCTACAAAAATGTAGAGCTGCTGGGGAAAGGGACACTTCCCACCTGTACAGCATTGTGGTGCTACCTTCCCTCACACGGCTGCCCCCCACGCTCACAATGATTTATTTGCTAGACAAGAATTAGGATCTTTGTTTAACAGATGAAAAGGCAGCAGATTAGACATTACACAGCTTCTCAAAAGCCTACCTCTTTCAAAGGGGTAGAACCTGGGTGCTCTGGCTTTAAATAATTCTAACAGGGCTCTTCTAGCTATGCCAGGGATTTTAAACTATGTCCTTAACAAGGTCCTCAAAGAGGAAAGAGATGCCGGCTTCTCTGGCCCCAACTTGGATCAGAGGAGCTAGAATTTTACCTGTTTTGTCTATGAGAAGTGTCGAGGTATATAAGATTTTTTGTGTGTGTGTATGAGAA
Organism: Mastomys coucha; assembly: GCF_008632895.1. NCBI lineage: Eukaryota > Metazoa > Chordata > Mammalia > Rodentia > Muridae > Mastomys > Mastomys coucha. Next base: position 54,251,206 of record NW_022196891.1, on the reverse strand, counting down.
GTTTCAATGTATGTAAGATTTTGTTTAATCATCAGAGAGTTTAAATTGAAAACTCACTGACCTCTGCCATGATCTCTCTCCAGCCTTCCGTCACCACACAGGGAGCCTCATTTGGACTAAATACAAGGCAAAGAGGGGTGGAGACACCAGCCTCAGGCAGCTCAGTCAGTTCCAGGAGAGCTCCCAGCGTGTCCCAGCTTGTGTTCCGCAAAGGTATGTGCTACAAAGTTTACCCCACCATGTAGCAGCATTGGGAGGACGGATTAGTTACTTTGTTCTGTTGCTGTGACAAAAGGCAGAACAAAAGTCACTCTAAGGAAGGAAAGGTTTATTTTGGCTCATGGTTTGAGGATACAAATAGATCCTGGCAGGAAAGGCCTGGTGGCCAGGGAGTGAGGCAGCTCGATACATTGTATCTGCTGTCAGAAAAGGAGGAATAATAAGACGGGCATCCCCATTCACTCCTATGGGATGATGCTGGCCACTGTTGGCGTGGTCTTTTTCTCCTTGGTTGAACATCTCTGGAGAATCTCTCACTCCTACCAGCATGTGTATTTTCTAGTCTGTCAAGCTGACAGTGTAGACTGAGTACCACAGAGGTAGTGGAGCCTTTAAGAGGCAAGCTTATTGGAAGGTAGTTAGGTCCTGGGCAGGATCCATTGCTCTTGAAGAGTGGGCTAGTTCTCAGGCCATCAGAATGTTGCTCACTGCTATGTCGTTGACCATGATCTGTATACAGTGCTTTTCTTTTAACTATCTTTTTTTTTTTTTTTTCGAGACAGGGTTTCTCTGTGTAGCCCTGGCTATCCTGGAACTTACTCTGTAGACCAGGCTGGCCTTGAACTCAGAAATCCGCCTGCCTCTGCCTCCCAAGTGCTGGGATTAAAGGCGTGCACCACCACTGCCCGGCAACAGTGCTTTTCTTTTAATTTCGTTTCCTCTGTTGAGTTGTGCTGCATCTGCACGTGCCGGAACACCAGCACTGTGCTGTTTGGACCTTCCAGCCACCAGAATCATGAACCCAATAAGCTTCTTTATTAAGTTAATAAGCTCCAGGCATCTCTTTAAAAGAACACAAAATGGACTAATATGGGAGGGAAGAGAAACCAGTCTCTGAATGAAGGGTTGGTTCATGGACTGACATGACAGGGTGCTGTCTGGTCAACTCTGTGGATCTTTCTTAGATATATCTAAGGCTTTGGTTTATAACCTGTCCAAACTTAACCAAGTTCTCCAGCCCCCTTGCCTGGTGACAATGCTTCCAAGTTCCTCTAGGCCTGACCTTCAGTGATATTTATGTTTATTCTAAGAATTACACATCAATTTTCCATGGTGAAAGGACATATAGGATGTCATCTCTGATACCATAATCCCTAAAATACCCGTTACGGTTTGTAAAGTGTTTGAAGGTTCTCTAGTTGGGTCACGTATTAGAAACTTGGTCTCCAAGCACTGGAACCATTAAGAAGTAAGGTCTAGTTGGGGGATATTTAGGTTACTGGAGGTGCTGCACTCAGAAGAGATTAACATGCATCTCACAGAGTGGGTTCTTATAAGAGTGGCTTGGTGTGTAAGAGCAGGACTGGCCACTCTGTATTGTCTCTGGCGTCCTGTCTGGCTCTGCAATCTCTCATTTTTGGTTGCATTCTCACACCTACCAAGGGAGCCCTTACCATTAGGGCTAAACATATCTGCTGCCTTCAGCCTCCAAAACAGTGAGCCAACCGGACCACCTCAGGTTTCAGCACTGAACAACTAAGGTAGCCTGCCCACTCTTAGCATTTCCAGGTACTTTTATAGAGTTCTGCCTCTTCATTTCAATTCAGGAATCCTGTTTTCACCTGCTGGTTTCAACTTCCCAGTAGCTCTTCAGGAATAGCCCCCTGATCTTAACAAGCTCCCAGCTAGCAAATATCTGGGTTTCCCTAGGGCCTTCTGTAGGCAGTACACAGGGAAATCATTTAGGGTTGGTTTTTATCCCACTGCCCACTGCAGAGAAAAGAGGCAACTAACTTTGCCTCTAACTCTGCCTCTGCCGAGCACCACGGAGGCCTAAATACATCCTTTTGTTTTTGATTTTCTGAAGCGGTTGTGACCTGGTTTTATCATGTGCTTCTGTGGCTGGTTCCTTCAACTACATATGATGGAAAGACATCAGAGAGATTGTTTTCTATCCTTGTTTTAAACTTACTTGGACTGGATACTCATCTTTCTGATCTTCCTTTTCCTCATTTCTCTGAAGAAACACCATAGAGCATCAGACAAGGTTGTTGCTGTTAAGTGAAGAATGAACAAGAGTATTGTTTGGGACCAAGGAGTCAGCTCCATGGGAAAAGGCGCTTGTTGGGCAAGCCTGGTGACCTGAGTTTGATCCCTGGAACCCACATAAAGGTGAAGAGAGAGAAGTGGCTCCCCAGAATCCTATTCAGTGTGTTCACAGTCAGGGTTCAGCAGATGCCAGCTTCCCCTCCCCCCACAAAGGGCATAGCCCAGACTTTATCCACAGCTGTGTCTCCAAATTTAATACAAAGGCTCTCACGAAGTATAGATGCAGAAGCACCAAATCCAAAGAACACAAGAAACTTACTTCCAAGCCTGGTTCCAGAAGGAGTTGCCAAAGCTGATTGAATCCCATAACTCAAATGATCATATGTTAGTGTTAGAATTTGAGGATTTGGGCTGGGCTTGTGGCTCTATGGGAGCCCTGGAGTCATTGTAAAAGAGGGGGGAAAAGGAGGAAGGAAGGAAGAGAAGAGGAACAGGAACAGGAATTTGGAGACATGACAAAATGAGAAATATACTTTAAAAAATAACAAACACATCAAAGCGAACACACAGCCATTCAGTGCTGTACTTTTTGTAATAAAGAATGTGGAACAGTCTAAATGCCAGAAGGAGTGCTGAGAAATGGAAATGCCCTCATACCATGAAGACGAGGTACCTGCTTTTAACGTGTACATTTAGAAATATGTACAGCCCAGCAGTGGTGACGCGCGCCTTTAATCCCAGCACTTGGGAGGCAGAGGCAGGCAGATTTCTGAGTTCGAGGCCAGCCTGGTATACAGAGTGAGTTCCAGGACAGCCAGGGCTGTACAGAGAAACCCTGTCTCGAAAAACCAAAAAACAAAAACAAAAAAGAAATATTTATAAAGATACCTCAAACATTTTAGAAAGAATGGTATATTAGAGAATTCCACATATCTTTCTCTTATAAAAATTTTCTGTTTTTTTTTTTAAATATATAAAACAAAATCCCAGGCTAGGTGTGGTAGCTCACTCAGGCTAACATAAAATGGAGTTCGAGGCCAGCTGGGACAGCATACTAAGTGAGTTCCAAGATAGCTTGTGGTATAGAATTTGACCCTGTCTCAAACAAAACAAAACAAAAAGCCTGGTAAAATATTACATGTCAGTGTCTCTATCTGGCTGACAGAGTAACAATAATTTTTCCTTTATACATTACACTTTTCAATGTTATTATTTTCCTCAAAGAAGTATTTTGCTTTTTTTTTTTTAAGGTGTCTGAATGTGAGTGTGTGCATACGATTTCAGTGCCCATAAAGGCCAGAGACATAGGATCCTGTGGAACCAGAGTCATTGGCATTGTTAGCTACCCGGTGTGTGGGTACTAGGAATCAAACCCAGGTCCTCTGTAAGAGCATTGCCTGTTCTTAACCACTGAGCCATCTCACCAGTCCCTCGGTGTTGTTTTGAACTGTTTAAATGGACATCCTTCTTAAAATCAGGAAAAGAAAACTTTCCTTTGGAAAATGAAAACACAAAAGAGGTATAACAGTGATTCTGTCTGATGTGTTTTGGTCACACAACTGAATGTCAATGCTAGCTTTACATTTATTTACACTCAAAGGAGACTAATACATCAAGCGGTTACTAGACTGAGGTGCGCTGGCTGTACCTTACAAGGACAGGAAATGCCCTACAGCTGCCACGGCTCCTGCTCGTTCTGCTTTGATGGGCCTGATCCAGCCCCTCTCCTATAAGCCATTTGCTTCAACCGGTCCAGAAATGTGCTATCATGATGTTTCCAAGCTGCTAGTCTCCTGGGCACTGTGCTCTGTGTCCCAAGGTCATAAGTTCCAAGGAGGGATGGCAGGGTCATCCCTTAATTTAGTCTCTGCTGGAGACAACTGTGATCTAGATTGGTCCAGCTTGTGACACGATTATGTCCATTCACCGTGGCCCTGCTGGCAGGGCCATACAGTAAGGGATTGGTGGATGGTTGAGAACTAGCTGACCACTTCCCTGTGCGGCTGTGAACCCAAATGGCCTTGAAAGGGAGCATGAGAGTGTACATGGTGACAAGTCTGTTTTACTTTGAGCAAGACAGACTAGACTACAGGGAAGTGGTAGGCCAGAATGGCGGGTCCCTAATGATAATCACCAACAGGGAATGGGGTCTTGGAGAAGGAGCTTGGGAAAGGAAGAGAAGGAGAAGACCTGGGATGTTATGGCCTTTCAATCTGATTCTCCTAGGATGGGTTTCCTTTCATTTCAGTAGCTGAAGCTCCTTCCCAGAAACTTACCCATGATGTCTGAACTCACCGCCTCTCTGGGTTAATTAGTCTTTAAGCTTAGCGTAGCTGCTCCTTTTTGACTCCCAGGAAGCGAATCACCCTGAGAAGTGATGAGTAGAGACTGACCTGGCTGCTGGCTCTGAGAGGGTGCTGCGGCATCTGCGGCTAGAGTAAAAAGAGTGCCGCATGAGCCAGAAACTTGGCTCAGCAGTTAAGAGTGGTTCCTGCTCTTCTGGAGGGTTTGACAGTCCCTAGCACCTGTGTCAGGCAGCACACAAGCACAGCAGGTAGGTCTGCTCTCTGTAAACTCACAGTTGCACATAATTAAAAATTCAATAAAAATAAACTATTGAGAGAGAGAGAGAGAGAGAGAGAGAGAGAGAGAGAGAGAGAGTTGCACACAAGAAGGGGGAAGCCAGAGCACAGCCCAGAGCATGTATGCTGAGCCTGCATGCAGAGGCCACAGCAGGGTAGCCCTGGCTAGTGGAAAGAGACTGCAGAGTCTGTGACCAACCACCGCTTCAAGCAGACTTCAGTGCCTAAGGAGGGGCTCAGCCATAAGTCCCAAAGGGAGGTGAACTCACAGGGAGAAAGAAAGGCCAGGGAAACTGTGTACAATGACTTGCAAGCCAAGGCTAAAATGCATGAAGAAATCTTACAGCAATAAAGATACTTGGCAGGAAGCTGGATGTGATGGCACAGCCAGGAATCGCAGCATCTGGGAAGCTGAAGGACTTATGCGCTGTGAGTTTGAGGCCAATATGGGATGTGGAGTGAGACCCTGCGGACAATTGAATGTGAGTTTTCTGAGAAAGAAACAAAACGATAGGAAATGATCAAGACTTAAAAATGCTTCCATTTGGAACCCTCAAGGAGATCAATGGAGAACTGACACTCTGTAAGAGGCTGTATGCTACCCTAGAATAATGGTAACCAGCAAAGTGAAGGATCTCTGCAGGAAAACTTTAAAATGGTGGGAAAAATCAAGGAAGACCCTAGAAGATGGACAGATAACCCAATGCCCATGGATTGGTAGATGGAATATGGCAAAAATGGCTATCCTATCAGAAGTAACCTACAGATTGAAAATCTATGATACCAATTAAATTTGGATGCTATTCTTTATATAAATAGGATGGAAGCCTTAAAATGAATATTAGAAAACAAAATACCCTGGAGAGCCAAAACAATCCTAGTAAAAGCACTAGCTATCACCACACCCGATTTTACAGTATATCAGAGCCATAGTGACCAAAACATTGTGGCACTGGCAAAAAACTGATGTGGACATTGATGGAGCCAAGCAGAAGTCCAGTCTCTGATATTTTATCTACATAGACACATAAAATCTATATGAAAATAGAAATACAGCATCATAGGATCTGAGGTGAGGAGGACATAACATCTGCCCCAACACCAAGAGTAACTGGGACCAGTGGGACCCAGGCACCTAGAGACTCCACCTGACCAGTGGTATGGATTCTTCCCAGTCTGAGCCAGTGCCCTGAGCAGACCTTGGGCACTGACTCCACAGCCAGTCCCACAACAACCAGAGGAAGATCCACTCCCAGGTGCTTTAACACACCCAGATCCACAGGATCCCAGGTCCACAGGATCCCAGGATCCCAGGGTCCCAGGAGCTTGGTCACACCAGGATCTCAGGGTCCCAGAGACAGCTTTACTCCCAGGAGCTCTGAAATACTCAGGATCTCAGGATCCCAGAATCCCAGAATCCCAGAATCCCAGAATCCCAGAGACAGCTTGACTCTGAGGAGTTCTGATACAACCGGGATCACAGGAACAACAGGCTCCAGTCAGATATATTGAGGGCAGATAGCACTAGCAATAACCAAATGGCTGGGGGCAAGATTAAGAACATAAGCAACAGACACCAAGATTACTTGGCATCATCAGAACCCATTTCTCCCACCATAGCAAGTCCTGGACACATCATCACATTGGAAAAACAAGATTCAGATCTAAAATCACTTCTCATGATGATGATACAGGACTTTAAGAAAGACATAAATAACTCCCTCAAAGAGATACAGGACAATACAGGTAAACAGCTAGAAGCTCTTAAAGAGGAAACACAAAAATCCCTTGAAGAACTACAGGAAAATACAATCAAACAGGTGAAGGAAATGAACAAAACCATCCATGATCTAAAAATGGAAATAGAAACAATAAAGAAATCAGAAAGAGAGACAACCCTGGAGATAGAAAACCTAGGAAAGAAATCAAGAGTCATAGATGCAAGCATCACCAACAGAATGCAAGAGATAGAAGAGAAAATCTCAGGGGCAGAAGACACCATAGAAAACATTGACACAGCAGTCAAAGAAAATGCAAAAAGCAAAAAGCTCCTAACCCAAAACAGCCAGGAAATCCAGGACGCAATGAGAAGACCAAACCTAAGGATAGTAGGTATAGAAGAGAGTGAAGACTCCCAAGGTAATGGGCCAGTAAATATCTTCAACAAAATTATAGAAGAAAACTTCCCTAACCTAAAGAAAGAGATACCCATGAATATATAAGAAGCCTACAAAACTCCAAATAGACTGGACCAGAAAAGAAACTCCTCCTGTCACATAATAATGAAAACACCAAATGTACTAAACAAAGAAAGAATATTAAAAGCAGTAAGGGCAAAAAAAAAAAAAAGGTCAAGTAACATATAAAGGCAGACCGATCAGAATTACACGAGACTTCTCACCAGAGACTATGAAAGCTAGAAGATCCTGGGCAGATGTCATATAGACCCTACAAGAACACAAATGCCAGCCCAGGCTACTATACCCAGCAAAACTTTCAATTACCATAGATGGAGAAAACAAGATATTCCATGACAAAACCAAATTTACACAATATCTTTCCACAAATCCAGTCCTATAAAGGATAATAGATGGAAAACATCAACACAAGGAGGGGAACTACACCCTAGAAAAAGCAAGAAAGTAATCTTTCAACAAACCCAAAAGAAGATAGACACACAAACATAAATTCCATCTCTAACAACAAAAATAACAGGAAGAAACAATCACTTTTCCTTAATATCTCTTAACATCAATGGACTCAATTCCCTCCCCCAACCCCCGCCAAAAAAAGACATAGACTAACAGACTGGATACATAAACAGGACCCAGCATTTTGCTGTTTACAGGAAATGCACCTCAGTGACAAAGGCAGACACTACCTCAGAGTAAAAGGTTGGAAAACAATTTTCCAAGCAAATGGTTCCAAGAAACAAGCTGAAGTAGCCATTCTAATATTGAAAAAAATCAACTCTCAAACAAAAGTTATATAAAAAAAAAAAAGGACACTTCATAGTGGTCAAAGGTATGATCTACCAAGATGAACTCCCAATTCTGAACATCTATGCTCCAAAAGCAAGGGCACCAACATTCATAAAAGAAACTTTACTAAAGCTCAAAGCACACATCACACCCCACATCATAATAGTGGAAGACTTCAATACCCCACTCTCATCAATGGACAGATCATGGAAACAGAAACTAAAAGAGACCCAGTGAAGCTAACAGAAGTTATGAACCAAATGGATCTAACAGATATATATAGAACATTTCATCCAAAAGCAAAAGAATAAAACTTCTTCTCAGTACCTCACAGTACCTTCTCAAAATTGACCATATAATTGGTCACAAAACAGGCCTCAACAGATACAAGAAGATTGAAATAATCCCATGTACCCTATCAGATCACCACAGAAGAAAGCTGGCCTTAAATACCAGCAAAAACAATGAAAAGCACACATACACATGGAAGCTAAACAATGCTCTACTCGATGATAAATTGGTCAAGGAAAAAGTAAAGAAATTAGAGGCTTTTTAAAATTTAATGAAAATGAAGACACATCATATCAAGCTTATGGGACACAATGAAAGCAGTGGTAGGAGGAAAACTCATAGCTCTAAGTGCTCCCAAAAAGAAACTGGAGAGAGCTTACACTAGCAACTTGACAGCACACCTGAGAGCTCTAAAAAAAGAAGAAGAAGAAGAAGAAGAAGAAGAAGAAGAAGAAGAAGAAGAAGAAGAAGAAGAAGAAGCAAATACACCCAAGAGGAGTAGTAGAGGGCAGGAAATAATCAAATTATTCAGGGCTGAAATCAACCAAATAGAAACAAGAAGAACTATACAAAGAATCAACCAAACCAGGAGGTGGTTCTCTGAGAAAGTCAACAAGATAGATAAACCCTGAGCCAGAGTAACCAGAGGGCACAGAGACAGTATCCAAATTAATAAAATCAGAAATGAAAAAGGGAGACTAACAATGAAATATATCTTAAAATAACTATTCTGATTGCTGAATATTAACAGTTGAAAATATTAAAATCATGTCTACAAACATCAAAAAAAAGGAAGGAAGAAAAGAAAGGAAGGAAGGAAGGAAGAAGAAGTAAACCTCCCAGAACAAAGGGGACTAAAGTGGGGGTGTGGGTGAGAAAGGGGAGGGCAGGTGGCACAAAGGGGATGTGTTCAGTATACAATACATACATGTACTAAAGCTTAACGTAAGTAAAAATAAAGGAAAATAAAGACTGGGAAAGCCCTCTCACGAGAGATGGTGAACCGCTGTGTATTTTTTGTCAATTAAAACATTTTTTTATATTTTGAATTAAAATATAATCCCTTTCCACCTTCCTGCTCCTCCTCCACCCTTTCCGCAATCTTCTACCATATCCCCCACCTCACTCTCAAATTGATAGCCTCTTCTTTCCCAATTGTTGTTACACACACACACACACACACACACACACATATGTATGCACAAATATACAAATACAACCCACTGAGTTCATTTGCATTAGATAACCAATAGGGGGTTATCCCTAGGAGAGGCTAGTTCTCCCTCTCTCTTCAGTCATCAGTCCCTGTGCAGTTTTAAACAGTTCATTCTAAGAGTTTTGATTTACAAATGTGTTTTTATGCCCAGCTGGAAAAAAATAAATGGAAGCAAGCCACCAATATATGATACTTATGGTATAATGCGAGCACAAGCCAATATACAGATAGAGATGACGGAAAAGAAAATATGTCCTCTGGATTTGAGAGATTCTAAACAAAACACAGGTGAAGAGACTGTTACACTGGAGTGAGAAATCAATCCAGACTGTAACGATGGTAAAGAGGTGATAAAAATCTAGAATGGCCAGTTTGGGGTAATGGACAGGGGTCCCTAGACAGGCTGTTCAAAAGAGACCCTTGAGCAGTAAACCTGACCGAGTCAGAATAGCAGTGCTCTGAATGTAAATAGAAAGAAATCCGAGCACAAACAGACGTCAGAGCATTTAACTTTCTAAGTTGCTTTAAGAATTAAGGTAAATAAAGTAAGACGCCAGAGGCTAGTGCCTGATATTGATACATAGTAACAGTTTGAATCTCTTCTACTTGGACCTAGGGATCTAAGTGAACAGAATTCACACTACCTGTGTTAGGATTCGAGTGTGTGTGTGTGTGTGTGTGCGTGTGCGTGTGCGTGTGTGTGTGTGTGTGTGTGTCCACCCCTGCTGGTTGTTGGCATCATATCGAGGGAATTTTTGTTGGCTGCTTATCTCTGGATCTCTGTGACAAAGAGCCAGGCCCACTGTCAGCTGTCCCTTGACTGTTTTTATTTTTTTCTCCCTTGAGAACATACTCTGTTTACCCCGCTAGCATTTACTAAAGAAGACAGTCTCGTCCAAGTTTTCAAAATGTAGAGGTGACATTTTGAATATCCAGGCAGCCTGGCTAGATTTTTTTTCCCCCAAAGCTCCATCCACATGGTGCAATAGAACTTCTGGCAGAGACCAGGAGAGGTGGGGGAGAAGCGCAGTCTTTCTGAGCACTAAGCCCTTTCCACTCCTAGGCCTGATGACAACATTCTCTAAAGAAAAGAACAAACAAGACTGACTCCCTGTAAGCAGCAACAAAATGTTCCATCAGGCATTTGGGAAGAGCGGCTTCTCAGGATTTGGGACTGTGGGAGACTGGATGGCACTCAAAGCTAATTCCCCCCACCCCCCAGAGCGATAGACAGTAAGTCCTAGGGGAGCTCAGCTGCATTTAAAATTCCATACTGTAAAAGAGAGGGTAAGGGTGGGATCCCTGCCAGGGCCAGGGGGTGGCAGCTGGGGCTCCTGGAAACTGAGCCAGGAAGGGATGTGCGACAGAAGGCCAAGGACGTGAGCGAGCTGGCAGTTTCCCTCTCGCTTGAGCGAAGCAGATAAAGGAGTCTGTGATGCTCCGTGGACAGGAACTTTGTGTTTGTTTTTCTAACCAAAGAGAAAACATGTTCCACCCTCGGTCAGGAAACAGTACTTTGCAGAAGGAAGAAGAAATTCCCCTTTGCTGACTGATACTGGCTTCAGTGTTCGCCTCCCAGAGGCAATGCAAACTAATGGACTGTCTTTCCTCTAGGGGACCATTGGGTTTTATGTCCAGGCACTACCGTGCCCCTTTGTCAGTCTTGCTGGGGCAGCTCCATCCTGCCCTCATCAGCACAATTGTCCCACACTAAGAAGTCTATACAACACGTCTCCCCTAGGTTACTTGGAGTTCTTTCCTTCTTTGTGTTTTTTTTTTTTTCCTCCCAGAATTGAGCGTCTCACCAAGTATGATTTATTTAAAAGAAAACCATCAGGAACTGAGCATTCAGGCTTGGGCTGGGTGGGAGTGAATGTTCACGCTTTGAATGGGAGAGAGGAAGAGGAATTGTGGGTAAACAGAATTTTCGATGTCATCTCACACCCCGTGATGCATTTTTTCTCCTAATATCTGAAGGAGGCTGTGGAGGGAGGTGGGGGACTTTAGGTCACATTCAAATAAGATTTAAAAAGCAGGTGTTTGAGGTGAGGGCAGAGAGAAAACTGTTGCATACCACCAAATATCAAGAGTGTGGCAGTGTCCGCAAGCAAGCCCCTGTGAGCTGGGCCATTGCTCCGTGACCTTCACATGTGTTTTACTTTCTCTCTGCTCATCCCACAGCTTTGTGTGGTTTAGGAAGATTTCAGTCCCTGTGGTAAGCAGGGAGAAGTCATCAGAGGCTTCACATTGAGAGACGGGGAGGGCTGTGGTATTCGTTCCTCTAAGCTCAGCCCTTAGGAGGGCTGAGACAGAAGGACTGAGTTTGAGGCCAGCCTGGGTTACGTAAGACCTAAGCCTATCTCCAAAAGAAACCAAAATGAAACAAACAACAAAACCCCAGTCAACCGTGGGACATTGCTTAGTAATGTGTGTTTAGCAGCTGAGGTCTCTAAGCAGTAGGCTTGTGTGTGTGTCTGTTGATCAATGCAGGGTACAAACATAGCAGGTGAAGTGGTCCCTTTTCATAGGGATTGGCATTCATAGGGATTGGCATTTTGCCTTAATTTACAGGTGCCACCCTGCAGAGACTGCCAGAATCCGTGTAAACAGTGAGTTGGAGTCTCATAGCTAAAGCTAGTCCCGAGGTGTGATTAGAAGCACTGTGTTCGGCTGTGTTCTTCTTGTCTTTGCTACTTTAGAACTTTTGAAATACCCGTGCTTTTTAGAGTCAACCCTTTCAGATGACTCTAACCTATGATCCCTTGTGACATTCAGAAGAATACCCTGCAGACAGATGACTTCCAGGCCACTTACTATCAGAGCCTTGCTCCCTTCTGCCGCCTCTGTAAAGACGCTCTCATTCCCACAACTCCCACAGAGCAGGAGAACGAGGGTAGAAGTCACCTGTTTACCTTGTACAGGAAAATAGCAATTAAGCCGAATGAGAAATTAGTACTTACGGGTTGCAAGTGATCTTTTGAAGCAGCACATTTTTCAAGTTCCATTAGACTCGACAGAACAGCTGTACACAAGAAGGGATTGTGTCGTGTGCTCCTTTATTCAGGGACACATTGAAAAAGATTGCAGAGGAAATATGAAACTCCAAGACATCTGCTGAGCTTAACTAGCAATATTTATTTGACTAGTGAATAGCTTGACTAGGGGCAAGAAGAGTTCTCTATTGAACATCTTCTTGGATATGGCTCCTGGACACTGGCACCAGCTGAGCCCCCCTCCCCAACTTCTCCTGGACACTGGCACCAGCTGTGCCCTCCGCCCCCCCAACCTCCCCTTGTCTCCTAGGAGCTGCAACCAGCTCAGCAGCTGTTACACAGCTCAGCTACTTCATTTCTATTTTAATCAGAGCAGATTACTTTTGACCAAACTAGCAGTTCTGGATACAATCTACATCACCGCACACCTCTTGCCATTAATGAAAAATCGCTCCCTCTGTTCTTTCTCTGTTTGTGGGAAGCTCATTTATCCTGACCAATATTATTATGCTAATTGTGTAAGTGCCAGTTGCTCTTTCAGGCGATTTTGATTATAAGAACTCTTGAATCTGCAGTGAAAGAGGGAACAAAATGGAGCAGACAGGTAATTAGGGAGATTGCCAAAAAATCCATCCCCAGGTAGAAGAAAGAATATTCTAAGTGTGAGAACTTGGGCCTTTGGATTACAATGTGTTTTCATCTGGGCAGGGGTAATTCTGCAATTCCTTCAGAAAAGTCTCAGGTGACTATCATGGACAGGAAAAAAAAAATGGGTATGGCTCCTGTACAGTTGTGGGAGTGAGGACTATGAAAACGTGGGTCAAACTGGAGTCTTACTGCCTCTGGATCCCCCTTGAATGCCACCATGAAGAGATCTGCTGGGTTTGATGAATATAAGGCGGGCTCTGTGAACAAGTCAGAAGAGTCAAACATTCCAGGGGGATTCGGGTATTGGGTGGAGTCACTTGATGCCATAGGGGAATGTGCCACAATGTGGCCAAAGAAGACAGAAGTCTAGGCTAAGTACCCTGTTTTTTTAAAGTGACTTAAAAGTTTCATTTATAAAGTACAAATAACTTTGCTTTAGAGTACTCTCTAGCAGAGCAGCTAAAGAACACTCTGGTGTTTCTCACAGCTCAACGTAATGCTCTTGAATCGAGATGGAAGGTCCTCTCATGTCAAGCAAGTCTCCAGCAGATGTTCGCTGTCGTTTGACTCAATTCCATCCTGATGCTACCTGGAGATAGCCTCAGAGCCCATGGATTAAAGGTTCAGTCCCTAGCCACTGTCACCATTTTGTCACCAATGTCCAGTTGCCATTCTTAAGTCCCAAGTTGTGACTTCTACTTCTCACCAGACAGTGATCAAGTTCCCATGGCTGACTCCATGTCCTGTCTAGTTTTATGTCAACTTGACACAAGCTAGAGTCATCTGAGAGGAGGGAGCCTTAATTAAGAAATTGCCTCCATAAGACTGGACTGTGGGCAAACCTGTAAGGCATTTTCTCAACTAGTGATGGATGTGGGAGGGCCCAGCCCATTGTGGGTGATGCCATCCCAGACTGGTGGTCCTGAGTTCTATAAGAAAGCAAGCTGAGAAAGCCATAACAAGCAAGCCAGTAAGCAGCACCCCTCCACAGCCTCTCCATCAGCTCCTGCTGCCAGATTCCTGTCCTGTTTGAGTTCCTGCCCTGACTTCTTTTGATGATGAACCGCAATGTGGAACTGTAAGCAGAATAAACTCTTTCCTCCCCAATTTGCTGTTTGGTCATAGTGTGTCACCGCAGTAATAGAAACTCTAACTATGACACTCCCTCTCTAAGTTTTACAATAATGTCCTAGTTGGAATAAGAGCCCCAGTCCTCAGAAGTCATTGGTTGGAGGCCCCTCTCAGTTTCTTGCTATATGTGTCTTTACATAAGGCAACTTATAATGTGGCCATGGGCTTCATTAGAATCCACAAGGGAGACTTTGGGCCTACCTATAAGAGTGGCCTTGCAAGTTAATAGTCTAACAAGCTGAAAATACAGTTCTTAACGTTGTAAGAGATTTGAGGTCACTGAGAAATTTACTGTCTCTAAAATTGGAGAATGGCAGGCAGTTACAGGGAATCTCAACTTGCCCACCAGACAGACATTCATTGGCAGAACTGTCTTCAGGATGCACAGTGCCACCGTGGAGGGATCTGCTGGGTTTGATGAATGTGGGAGGGTACCGTGAACAAGCCAAAACTCAGGGGGGATTCAGGCATCAGAGGCCCTCTGTTTCTGTGAGATTATACTCTAGGAAGGATCTCAATGAGATTCCCACAATACACATCAGAGGGAAAAAAAAAAACCCTCAGCCTTCCAGAGGAGAAGGAGAGAGAAAACATTTTGAAATATGCCAGAGTATGGTGTTCTTAATGAGGCCTTCCCTCAGGAGAAACTCCAACTAAAGCCGAAACTGCTAGAGCTTTATCAGTGTCTCACTGATCTCATGGTGAAATGCAGCAGCTACTCTGGGCATCCTGACCCAGGTCAGAGAAACTGGTGTCCCTAAAATTGAAGAGACAGATAAGTAGATAGAGAAAAATCACAGCTTACCGACCAGTAGGATCAGTGGGGAGGGAGGCACTGGGGGGCTTGTGAGTGCAGTGCAGAGGCACTAGCATGGAAAGACCCAACCCTGGAAGTACAGATTGCCCCCTCCTCTCTGTGCCTACCTGCACTATTCGAAAGGCCCAGTGCCATTAGTCCCCTTACATCACGGCCCACCAAGAAGGTAACAGTACAAGGCATGCTAAAAAGCTTTTTTAAAAAAATTTTGAAAACCAGAACAATCCCCAGAACCAGATATGGGGAAATGCTGGAATGATCAGAATGGAAAATTTAAAGTATTGATCATTTACCAAAGACTCTAATAGAGAGCACACAAAAGTAGACGCTAACACGTAGAGAGGAATCCTGAGAGAGTCAAGAAGAAAACCATGGAGACTTCCTGTGATGGGCTCATTGGGAATCTGGACACAGCTGAAGAAAGGATCTCCGAGTGCTAGAATAGCAACAGGAAGAGCGTGTAGTGAAGAACAAAGAGAACTAAAAGGCAAAGCAAAGAGAATATCTGAGATGTGCGGACCATAATAAGAAGCACAACACATGCGTAATGGAGGGTCGCGTCACACCACAGACTCAGAGAGCCCCGGAAACACCAAGGAAGTCACCGTACCCATGAATAGCATATTCAAAACCCATTGGGAACAAAACAGAGTAAGCAAGAAAATGGCTGAAGTTTTCTTTCACTGGTCTCGAAGGTGACAACCCATCCCCTTAGCCGTTTCTGCAGCCCGCACTCCAGGGAGAGGGGTGCATTGGCCAGAGTTATCAGGGGACTTCCTGGGAGCTCCTGGAGATGCTGCATAGTGTAGGATGCCTCTGGGTCCCCTCCTCTCCCCGCCCCCGCCCCGCACAGATTCTACGAACGCATGCAAACTCTGCTAAAAGAGGCAACACCTCCTCTTCTTCACCGCAGTCCCCAACATTCTCATCCAAACACATTCATGGCTCTGACCTGCTAAGCACCTGAGCATCCCCTGATGAAAAGCAACTAGGAAAATCAGAAATCTAATTGGGAAAGTTAGACGCTTCAAGGAGGATCATGCATCTTCTCTCTTTCTAAAGCATCTGTTCGTCAGGTGACCTTGGGAGCAGGACAAGCATCTTTCCAGAATGGCCTTGGAAAACCTGTCTCATTCTATATCAAAGAATTCGCTTCCAGCCGTGTCCGGAGAGAAGTCTCGCTCCAAAGCCACCCCTGAGTTCTCACTCTTTGTAGAATAGCTGAGTTGGTGGTTACCGTCTCTGAGGGAATCAGTTTCCCTGGGTTGGTGGGACTTTGAGACATCTAAAGCGTATTCATGCTGTGCCTTAACCCCTCTCAAATGTGAAGACTATTCGCTAATTGTAGTTAAATGAGACCCTTCCTTCCGTCCTTCCTTCCAGAAAATGGGAAGTAATTTTGCTGTTTGTGTACCACAAAAGAAGCTTGAAAGCACGCACCAGGTCCTTTTTAAAATCTGTTTTAGTCCACAGGAAATCCATATTTCCATATGAATAGCCCTCTTTAAAATTGTGGTCATAAGCCCATCACATCTTCATGCCCTTGAGAACTCATCCATCTTGGAAAGCTAGCCTACTGCTCTGCACACACATTCTCCCGGGAATCTGGCCAAGTGAGCCTCTCCAGCCTCCTACATACAGATGACGGCTGGCACCATGTCTGCACTTCTGCTTTCTCATTTTATGAGTTCCTGGGCAACACGCTACACATTTGTAGGATTTTTTTTCCGACTGATGTCTTTTGATTTTACGTTTGTCACTATTTTCTTTTAAATGGCATTTGGTTCTTTCACAAGGTCAGGAGTTCCAGCTGCATGGTAGAACATCTGCTTTGCTTTCATGAGGCCCTGGGGTAATCTTCAGAAGCAGCAGCAGCAACACACACATGCACGTGCACACACACACACACACACGCAAGCACACGCACATGCGTACACACATGCACATGCGCACACATGCACACACACACACATCTTCTTTCCCATAGAGGAATCCAGTGGACTTGCTATCAGTGATCTGGGTTAAAGTCTTGGCTCCATAACCCTTACCACTTAGCATTCAGACTTTGGGTAAGTTACTAACCTTCCAGGGGCCTAACTAATAGAGTCCTCTTCAGTGAAACAGGGTCAAACACACCTAGTTCACAGAATGGCTTCCCAGGTTAAATTCTAAGCACACATCTCAGCAATGCATTTCTCGGGGTACAAGGAGTTATTAAAAATGTTGATTTTCTTAAATCTTATGGAGAAACAAAGAAAGGTCCTGAGTCTCCAAATGTTCAACTGAACAGAAGGAAATGGAATCCTTGAATCTATCCATCGACCTTGCTGTATCCTCTTCATTCATCCCGTTAGCAATTTGTCATCCAAACATCTAGACTCATCCTTCAGGCAGCTTTGTGCACCAAGCTGTAAAGTGGCACAAAAGAGACTGTCACTCTGTGCCCTCAGAGGTGAGCCAGATCTGCCCCTGGGAGTCAAAAGGAACGTTGCAGGTGGTGCCTGTGGAAACACGGCTCGACCCCTTCCTGAACTCGCATTATTATTATTGCATTGTGTGTTGTAGCCTTTGAATCTCTCTGGCTAAATAGCAAGCACATAAAGACTTCTGACACATTTCCCCCATAGACAATTCTCAGATCCAGGTGCACATAGAATGTCCTCTCCTGTACCTGTGAGCTGTGCACACAGTAGACTCGGACTCTCTATGAGCAACCTGAATCATAAGCAACCATATCAACATACACAGCACCTTGACGTCTAGTCACAATGAAATAAACAAAGAGACAGGCATGGTACACCATGAAGTGAAGGAGATGCCCGTGCAGAGATTCCTGGCTCTAGGGGCCTGCGTCTGTCTATGTCTAGAATACCATTAGCTATGAACAGATAACACATGGAGTGGATGGGGTCAAGGTAACTCTTGGTCACTGAAGGATTATGAGGTCTTTTCCAGCTAGAACAGTAAAGACAATGGGCAGACTGAATGCTCTGTTTGGAACAGTGGGGTTTGGCCATCTTCCCTCAGCTTTCTCCTTCCCAAGATCTTACCGTGGGCTCCAGCTCGGCTGGGTTTTTTCCTCCCTAATCCAGAGACCTAGGAAGATGGTTTTAGTTCTTAAGTGCCCTAGCCATACATATCTAGTTTCTTCTTCTCTTCCTCTGTCACTCCATGCAGCTTCATCTACAGCCAGTGGTGACGAAGCTGGCTGTAGGTGTCTCTGCAGGGAGCATGGGGTTCGTGTACGGAAGAAAGATACCTTCAAAATTCAATTCTAATCTTGCTAGTGAGTTTCTTCTGGGATTATCCAGGATGGTGGTGGTAGTCTCCCCTCCCCTATAAGGTCAGGAAATGGATGCTCACCAGGATTGGCTTTCACTTCTGTTGGGGAATCTTCTACCTTGCCATTTAAAAGTTTTCTATCTTTGTTCCTTTGCATATGCAATAGTCTATGGATGAAGGGAGACTCCAGTGTAAGAGAATCATTGCAGAGCTGGAGAGATGGCTCAGCAGTTAAGAGCACTGAGTGCTCTTCCAGAGGTCCTGAGCTCAATTCCCAGCAACCACATGGTAGCTCACATCCATCTGTAATGGAGTCTGATGCACTCTTTTGGTGTGTCTTAAGACAGCTACAGTGTACTCGTATAAATAAAAATAAATAAATCTTTAAAAAAAAAAAAGAGAGAGAATCATTGCAAAAATCTTATTTTTTTGTCACCCCCCCATGTCATCACCAGCCTCTTGCCTGTTTTAGTGTTGTGATTTGGGTTTAAAAAATTAAATATAGCTTTTATTTTATTGTTTTATTTGCATGTGGGTTGGGGAGGAGGGAGAGTTGGCTGTGAGGTGGGCATGCTCACTCCAGGTTGTGAACTCCACATCTGTCTGAAAGGTTGTCATTTCCTCCCAGAGCATTCTTGAAAACCAGTCCCTCGTGAAGCTTCTTCACAGCATCCCCTTCCCTCTCTTTTCCTTCCATCTGGGTACAAATGGCCTCTTCTGTCCTCTTTGAGCACACTGGGGAATTCTTCAGAGACAGATTCTGCTGGATCCATGACCTGCACACACACACAGCCTGAGGCAGGAGGGCTGGTTCTCAGCCAGGCACAGCATCACCACTCATCAGGTGCTCTACTAGTTTTAGAACCCAAGAAGCCAGCCCTTGGACAGACACACAGCCCCCCATGTGTAAAGTAATCCCTTAGGGATCCACCCTTTGTTCTTAGCGCCTATAATATCCTTGTAACACATACAGGTGCCTTTTGGGGAGCCACACCCAATAAGTGATTTATTTTAAAAAGAAACATCACACACTTGGGAGATATCAGTCCCTGGACAGAAGGTAGAGGCAGCAGACCTAGGAGAGGAGGCAATAGTTTGAGGTAGATGGCACAGATTTCACCTTCTTCATAATTCAGAAAGCATTTGCCTGCAATGCAGTGTCCGACCTCATGGGATCACCACCGTGTGGGTAGGGCTGCCTTTCATTTCATCCTGAAAGCTGATGAAGAAAATGTTGTTGAGTTCAGTAAGCAACTTGCCTGGACATTAACAGGAAGTGCATGAGGTCAATAGATCTTTAGATTTTAAAGCCTGTTCTGGGTTTGTTGCAGCAGGATATACAGCAATGGAGCTAAAACCACCTTAAATGGCCATATAAGGAAAAACTACTGAGACAGAAAATCACGTATGGCATGACACTGAGAGGCAGAGAAAACTGACTGTGAAACTAGAAGAGGAGCTGGAGAGATGGCCCAGTGGGTAAGGGGGCTTGTCACCAAGGATGATGACCTGGGTTCAATACCCAGAATCACATGATGGAAGAAGAGAACCAACTCCTAGAAGTTGTCCTCTGACATCCACAGGCATGGCATTATGCATGAGTGTGTGAGCACTCATATAGATGCATACATGCACACACACACACACAGAGACGTACGCGCACATACACAAGTACACACATGCACACACATACACAGAACACACACACAAATACAAAAACAATCCTTTAAAACTATGAAAGCATGTGGCACTAATCTTTTTTAAAGTATACCAGGATTTTTTTTTAAATACTAGGAAAATATCATATTTCTGTTAGGTAACCCTTACTTGTATCTGAGTGATTCCTACTGTTATCATTATGGCTTTCTAAGTCTTTTCAAAGTTCTTCCTTAAAATTGTATTGCTGTTACATGAGAACAATCCATGTTTTAATTATAAAAGATATATACTGTTATGGTAGAAATAGCCAAATGGTATTCTTGCAGAATTTTTCTACATAAATGGAAGCATAATTCTATTTTTAAGTCATCCATACTGGCATAAAGTATGTGTTGTTCCCCATCTTATTTTTTCAGTTAATATGTGTTGTTAATATTTCCCTATCAGAACCTTTAATTTAGCCTCATTCCTAGTAGCAGCTGTGTGAGGAATCCATTGACTTATCAACACCTGCTCTGCCAATCCATTTTTAGATTATATTTAAGATGTTCACACTACACACTATACATAGAAAACATCTACCTAGCAATTCAATTTTGAAAGATTTGACAATTTTTTTGGGCTTCACAGACCATGAGGAAAATTTTTAAATTTTTGTCAATTTGATATAAAAAGGAAAGGGAGGGACTTTTTTTTTTTTTTACAAAATATTTTTAAAAATCCAAGTGTTATGACATACATGTGAATATGTCACAGTAAGACTCATTTTATTTAACCAAAACATTATTCAAAAGTAAATTTGAAGAGAAAAAATTCCCATATTGACTAATACAGAATGTATGCATCAACATTGCAAAAGCTAGCAAACAATTCTGCAATTCTCTTAAATAAGCTTAACCCTTAAGTAAACCTAACAGAGTTACAGTGTTTTCCTCTTGGCATTCTCTTATGAAAAAATGACTGCTTTTGTTAATTATTAATGTGTATTAGTAATGAAGGCCCAATCGTATGTACAGCAGGACATGATAACTAGCTTGTGACATTACTATGCTCCATAATTCAAGGCAGTTGCTAAAATGTTCATCCCTGAGACTGAATGATCACAAGGAATGTACCAGGTTGCAAAGTTTAGCTGAAAATAAAGAAGGTTTTCAGGGGTGCAGTTCTCAGGGCTGGGGCGGAGGCCTACTTATCACATAGTAGTCACTCCAGCCTAGGAGACAGGGCAGCATGCTCTAGACAGTCCTCCCTGAGGGGAGTCCTCCCTGGAGGACAGTCCTCCCTGAGGGGAGCCCCTCCAAGTCACTGCCCTCAGCCTCCTCCACAAGAACAGCGTGCTGTTTGGAGAACCTAGGTGGGCTGCTCTGTTTGGTGCCTCCTAGCTTTATAGTTTTCAGCTACAAGCAGATTTTTCGCATGTGGCCCATCTGCCCATTGGAGGTTTGAGATCATCTTGCTAACTTGGAGAAGATTGTGAAGTGGCTTCAATGTGTCAGTTTTAGCTAAGACCTAACTCAAATCAATCCACTATTTAGTTCTTTTGGAATATTCCTTTCAAAATATTTGAACAAAGAAGTTTCTGTATTAAAGGGGTTTTTTTTCCCCTTAAAGAAACCCAAACAAAGGCCAGTAGAAAAGTCCTTGAAAGCAGAACAAGGCAGGGGTGTCCTTGCTCCCCTTGTGTGTAAGTTGGCTGCTGTCATGACAGCCAATGGCTGGCCTGGAAATGCTGGCAATAACAACACTGGAGCAGGGCAAGAAATCATCCACACAGGAAAGCTGTAAGACCTTAGGGAGATGGTGTTCTTATTACCGTGGGTATTATGGAATACAGGGCAAACCTACAAAGCATGGTAATATGCACAAAAGAGATTCCATTTTAAAGAGGAAATTAAAAAACGCATACATTCTTGAGAGTTGACTGAACTCAGAATAAAAGATACACTATCTTATTCAAAGAAATATGAAGCACCACAATAGAAATAACAGAGACATTAAAAACAGCCACAGTGAGCTCCTATTGAAGAACACAGTCAAGATAATCTACTAAATTGATATGCAAAGCAGAGTTGCCCTAAGACGGTTTTATAATGTGAAATTGTTCATCCAAAACCAAGAACAGCTAAGAGTAAAATCTCTTCGAAACTTCGCTGTTGAGCCCTGTTAGACTTTTGAAACCATGTGACAACCATTTCTCTATAAATTGTGTGGTTCTGACAGAGAAATGGGAAAAGAAAAGAAAAATCATTATCTGAATAAAGTCGATGTTTGTTTCAGAAACACTTCCAGCTGCTTTTGTGGAAATACTCTGAGAAACAGAAGTCTGAACATAATCATTACAATAGTAATAAAAAAAGAATATTAAAATCAAGCTGTAGGGAAACCTTGGGGAGAATTTCATGTGTTTGTCTGTAAAACACTGATGTGTGGTAATTTCCCATTCCTTCAGATTTTAAAATTCAGAATCAAACTGAGACACAATGAATTACTGATAGAGGGAAAGGGAGAGCAGACATTGCTTCCCTGTATGTCCTTGACTGGGTTTTTGTCCCAGATTCTCATTCAGCCTCATTAAAACTGAAACCAAATGAGCCAGATGCTGTGATTCACATGGGTAATCCCAGGACCAAAGACGGAGGCAGGAGGATCGTGAGTTTGAGGTCAGTTTGAGCTACACAGTGACATTGTTGTAAATCAACCAAAAAAAAAAAAAAAAAAAAAAAAAAAAAAAAAAGGAAATGAGTGTGGCATTCACTTAGTTGACATAGTTTACTAAGAAAACTTATAATTTCTGTTCAGACCAATGGACTGAGGAGGCCGCTGGTCTAAAGCTAAATATGTAATATGAGTCTGGACAGATTGAGCACTATGGTTAGACCGCTGGTGACAACTGGTGTGCTAGCAGTTGATATCCAGATCATATATCTTCTCCTCTCTCCCCTCCTCCCAGTCAATCTTTTCCTCTCATCTTCCCCAGCTCCATCCTCCTCATCTCCTCCCATGGATATCAACCCGCCTTGGCATATCAAGTTGTAGTAGGATGAGGTGAAGATTCCATTGTGGCTAAGCAAGACAGCTCAGTTAGGAAAAGGGACCCAAGGCAGGCAACAGAGTTGTATACCACCCTGCTCCCACTGTGAGGAGTCCCACATGAAGACAGAGCTGCACATCTGTTACACAGGTGCCGAGGGGCTGGGTCTGCCCCATGCATGCTCTCTGGTTGGCTGTTTAACTGTGGGTCCCTATGGGCCCAGCTTGGTTGACTCTGTGCTCTTGTGTCCTTGACCTCTTCAGCTCCTTCAATCCCTTCCTCCCCTCTTCAGCAGGATTCCCCAAGCTCTATCCCCAAACATTGTTTGGCTGTGGGTCTCTGCATCTGTTTCCATCAGTTGCTGGGTGAAGCCTCTCAGAAGACAGTTATGCTGGATACCTATCTATAAGTACAGCAGAATATTATTAATAGTGTCTGGAGTCGACTTTCTTTCTATGGCATGGGTCTCAAGCTGGGCCAGTTATTGGTGGGCCATTCCCTCAATTTCCATTCCATCTTTATACCCCTGCATATCTTATAGGCAGGACAAATTGTGGGTCTAAGGTTTGTGTCTGGGTTGGTGTTTTAATCCCTCCATTGGAAGTCTAGTCAGGTTACAGGAAATGGCCTTTTCAGGTTCCATATTCCCCATTGCTACAAGTCTTAGCTAGGGTCACCCTCAGAGATTCCTGGGGGTTTCCATTGTCCTAGGCTTCTAGCTCATCCCAGAAACGCCCTCCACCAAGACTAATTTCCTCATACTCTCTCCCTCTGACCTCCCCTACGTGATCCTTCCTGTTCCCCTCCCCACACCCTCCCCCTCCCAGTTCCCTCCGTCTGTCCCCTTATGTCTATTCTATTTCCCCTTCTTAGTGAGCTTCAAGTGACCTCCATTGGGACCTCCTTGTTGCTTAGCTTCTTTGGGTCCATGGATTGTGGCATGGTTATTCTGTACTTTCTGGCTAATATCCACTTATAAGTGAGTACATACCATGTTTGACTTTCTGGGTCTGGGTTACCTCACTCAGCATGACCTTTTCTAATTCCATCCATTTGCATACAAAGTTCATGATATCCTTGCTTTTAATAGCTGTGTAATACTCCATTGTGTAGATGTACCACATTTTCTTTATCCATTCCTCAGTGGAGGAACTATTTCTGGCTATTATAAAGCTTCTATGAGCATAGTTGAGCAACTGTCCTGGTGGTATGGTGAAACATCTTTTGGGTATATGCCCAGGAATGGTATTAATGGTGTGTGTGTGTGTGTGTGTGTGTGTGTGTGTGTGTGTGTGTACAGAATACATGTAGAGGTCAGAGGACAACCTCAGATGTCAGTCCTTCAGTCCTTACCTCCTCTCCCCACTTGTGTGAGAGGCTTGTGTGTCGCTGCTGTGTTCATATATCTAGCTGACTGGCCTTGAGAGCCCAGGGATTCTGTTTTCCCTACTTCCCACCTTCCCATAGAAGCACAGACCCTTGCAACTGCACCCAGCTTTCTGAGGAGAACTCAAGTCCTCATGCTTGCAGGGTGGGCATTTTACCCAGTGGGCCATCTGGTCAGCCCTCTCCCAAGCTTTTGAAGTTTTGTTTTCTCTTTCCACAAAGGATGTTCCTTCCTGCAGCGTCTCTAGCTGTGTCTGTTTATTTTCTTTAGGCAATAGCCCAAATTTGGATTCTTTATTTAGTAAGTTGGAATATCATGACTATTCAGGAAAAAGGCAGGTAGGCCAAGCTCAAGATCTGAGCTGTGGCCAAGTGGTAGTGTGTGACCTCATAAAGGCTGCCCAGCACTGTGGTCTCCCCAAAAGAGGATGGATCTGATGTTTTCCTTGCTGATATTCCTCTGGGGCTAAGGTGAGGCTCAGGTGAGGTATGTTACAACTCTCTTGATTAACATAGAGTCTATAGCCCCTAAGATATTGTTATTGGCACATACTAACACTCTGGGCACTTAAACCCCACTTAAACTGCTCAAACTGTTAGGGCTGTTTGATTTTGGTTTTGTCGTTGTTGTTGTTGTTGTTTAGTTTTAGATAGGGACTTGCCATATAGCCCTGGGGGTCTGAAACTCTCTGTCATCCAAACTGGCATTGTACTTGTGTCAATCCTCCTGCCTCAGCCTCCTGGGTACTGGGATTACAGTGTAATCCACCATGCCGGGTTGACTTGCTAGTTTAAGTGCTCCTTAGTGGACTCTACATCCATAGGAAGGAGTCCAAATATGTGTACCGTTGATTCCTCCCCACCCAAAGCATCACCCTCTCTCCTGTGGGGTGATTCGGATGTAAATAATCTTGGGGCAATCATTGGAGAACCACTGGTGTGAAGACGAACTATTTGAGAACTCCATAAATGGTACTTGCAAAGGATAAACCAGGTCCTGTTCATTTGGGGTTGAATATTCAAACAGATGGCCATTAAAAGGTGGTATCCTAGGTGGTTTCCCAATGAGTTTCCTGCAGAAGATGCTTCTCCTAGGACTGCTTTCAGAGCCGGCTGGAAGCGCAAAGGGCCTTTTGCTTTCCACACTCCAGCTCTCCTATTCCTATTTTGGGCAGCTTCTGCCTTCACTCCGTCTCTGACATGAACAGCCTCCTTCTGGTTGTCCCTCTTACTTTGGGGAGGTGAATGGAACCTTGTCGTTTGAACACAGCTGTGTGCTGAGCCATGTGGGCGTGTCACAGGCCAGATGGATGAGTAAGAAATAAAACTTGAAAGGCTCTGGCAACTGTTGGTGCATCCAGGATGGGAAGTAATAGAGATGCTGTCAATCAATAGCTATAGAACACAGTGAGAACAACCTTGTCACTCAGGTCAGATTGCTCGGGGCTAGCTAGCCCTGAGATAAATGACTAGGTCCTTAGAGTCGGTGTGTCTTTGATGTTGGCAGGATCTTCACTTCTTCATCATCCTTAGGGTCCCTGCCTCTTACCCTGACAGGAGCTCAGCCTACTCCCACTAGGAAAGCCAACCCTGCCCTCTCTGATTAGCTGCAATTGGGAACTTTCCATTTGCATGAAGATGCCTAAGTGTCTACTGGCCTATTGTTTCCCACAGTAAAGGAGACGGTCAGTTACTAGTGCCTATTAATCTAATCAACAATTGCGGCCGAGGACATAGCTTGGGGCAGGAAGCTTGCCTAACTGTCATGTCCTGGATTAGATCCCCAGCACTGTAAGAAAACAGGTACGTGTTGGGTCTAACATATGCCTGGCTCCTAGGAAGTTACTGGGGATCCCCTGGAAGGTTGTTTTACCTGAAATAATTAAATTCCAGGTCATACAGCCTTCTGAAGCTTAGAGCTAGGGGTGGGAGATAGAGTTGAGACTGGGCTAAAGGAGAAATTTTTCAGTGGCAACTCTCCCAGAATCACATTATCATGGGAATGGGTGGGGGAAACCCTGGTCATTTTCAAAACAAAACGTTGGGGATGATATAGAGCCAATGTTTGGAGCTACTTTAATAAATAATAGCAATAATAATGATGATAATAGTAATAAACACTGTATTAATATATGGGTATTAATGTAATTATTATTTAGCCCACTTGCCTCTTTCTAGTTCCTGGAACAGATGATAGTTTATTTCACTGAATCTTCTTAGATAGCACACACAGAAGGTGTGCTGCCCTTAGACAGTGAGGACTACTGGGGTCCATTAAGAACAGCATGAATCTAAATTCACCCACGTCAGTGACTGACTACCCAGCTTCCATGTGTAAAACCGACTGAGCCCAGGTTCACCAATAGAATTTCTCTGTTCTGAGAGACTGGTTCTGTCAGGATTAAACCAGCCCACCAGCAATCTCTTGGCTGCACTTGATTTCATTGAAGGAATGAGAAGCTAGGAGATGTCAGAAGGCTTCTGGGACAGGTGCCTCAGCATTTTTATGAGAGATTATCTAGATATTGTTCTTCCCATCAGCCATCTTTTTTTGTTCTCGGCCATCTTGAGACAACCTGACACCCAAGGCAGCACAAGGCTCCAGAATGAAATGGATTCCATGGGCAGCTGCAGACACAGGCTGTCATTGCAGCTCAGCCAGTCTCTAGGGCAGGTCCTCAACCTTCCTGGCACCGAGACCCTTTAACGCAGTTCCTCATATGGTGACCCCCAACCGTAAAATTATTGTGTTGCTACTTCTTAACTGTAATTTTGCTACTGTTATGAATCATAATGTAAATATCTGATATGCGGGATATCTGATATGGGACCCCCAGGAAATGGTCGTTTGACCCCAAAAGGGGTTGTGACTCACAGGTTGAGAACCGCTGCTCCGAAGATTATAAGGTGTAACTTTAATTTCTTCAAAACCTACTTTTGATGATGGTTCTTAAATGCTTTAACCTCCCTTGTAAAGCCTACCACCACCAGAGGTAGTGGAAAAGAAAGGATGTGGGGCGGGTTTAGAAAGGTTCTTTGGAGAAGCTTTCGTTTGTGTGGTCTGGAAATCAGCAGTTCAGTTCACAGGTTATCAGCAGCAGCTCTATCCACTTGCAGATGCTTCACAGACACACCAGCAGTCCAGTTTGGTAGAGTCTGGATAGCAAACGCAAACCAGCAGTGGTAGCACCACCAAGCAGAGACAGCCAGGCCTCCGCCTCAGCACAAGTCAACAAGAGGGACCACCAGAGGTTCTAGGCTGTGCCTCTCTCAGAGAAGGGGAGATCAGCGAAGACATGAGATCAACGAGTGGCTAGCTCTTCAAGCAGTCTAGCTTAGCCTAAGTCACTCTCTATCGAGTTCTATTTATAATCCCTCCAAACATCACGTGTCCTCCGCGGTTATTTTTCATGCAGAGCAGAGGTAAGACTGGAGATATAGCTCAGTTGGTAGAGTGTTTGCTTAAATGTAGGAGACCCTGGGGCTGGAGAGATAGTTTAGTGGTTAAGAGCACTGACTGCTTTGCCAAAGGTCCTGAGTTCAATTCCCAGCAACCACATGGTGGCTCACAACCATCTGTAATGGGACCCAATGCCCTCTTCTGGTGTGTCTGAAGACAGCTACAGTGTACTCATATACATAAAATAAATTAATCTTAAAAAAAAGTAGGAGACCCTGTTTCAATTCTCAAGACCCTATAACCAGGCGTGATAGAACACACCTGTGCTATGGTGTTACACACCTGTGATATGATGGTACACACCTGTGATATGATGGTACACACCTGTGATATGATGGTACACACCTGTGATATGATGGTACACACCTGTGATATGATGATACACACCTGTGATATGATGGTACACACCTGTGATATGATGATACACACCTGTGATATGATGATACACACCTGTGATATGATGATACACACCTGTGATATGATGGCACACACTGGTCACAGCAGCATTAGGGAGTTTCGAGGATCGGAATCCCAGGCTAGTCTGGTCTATATGAGACCCTGCCTTCATTCTAGGGCTAGCCCTTCTACTTGGCAACTCTGTCACCTTAACACATCACTGCTTCTCTAGTCTACGATGTCTTCCTCAGCTCCCACCCTCAAATCTGAATCTCTTCAGCAAAAAGGAGCTTGGGAGATGTACATCATACTTCTCCTTATGCCAGGACTTCATATGCAGCCGAACCAAATTCTGACTGAGAAACGAGGTGTTTTCTTGAAAGCAATGAGACTGGCTAGCCACAGGACTCTGCCACTGCCTGATATGAGAGGGAAGTAGGTCAGGATGGAAAAAAACAGTTACAGCTATGCTGTGTTCCTCCTGTGGCTCAAGGCAGTGCGACTTGGTTCCCTGTCCCTTGCAACCAGACACATCCTAATTGATGCTACATCACACACTTCCTCCCTTCCTTCTCCAGTCCCCCCGCTGAAGGCTGAAGACAAGAAGCCCTTCACTGGTCGCATCTAAAGTCATTCCTGTGTTTCTTCCCATGCTCGGGACAGTGCCTGGCACATGGCTTGATAAATATTTGCTGAACTGGACAAAATTAACTTAGAGGACTCAGACTGAGAAAGATTAATCACAGCGCGACTTTGCAGTTTGTTGGCTCTGGTCTTGGGCATGACAAAAGCAGCTTCTTTACATAAGTGAGACAATAGCACCCATGTCTAAGCATCTTATAAATATTAGCGGTTGTGCAAACTGTTTACCATGCAAAGTGGTTAGGTGGTTATAGAATTCATCCTGTATACACAGCACATATAAATTTTCTTTTTTTTTAAGTTGCAACCATTTTAAGGTACAATTATATTAAGTATGTTGACATAATCCCCAAAGTTGATAAAAGAGATTTTTGGCATGTTTCAAATACAGGAAAGTGTGTGGCCCTCTTTATAACTGTAAGGTTCAAAGGAAAGGAAACTTTGAAGGGATCTTTTTTTCATTAAAACTCTGAAGCCTTCTAAGACCTCAAACCATTGTTTAGTAACTAGAGTGTGAATAAATCAGAATATATATGTGTTGACTTATCCTGGAGTCCTGTGATGGTAAAACCAAAGTAGAAAAGGCCCCTTGCATTATTTTACTATCTGATGGCTAAGTCAGAAGCAGCCCAGTGTTCTGGACTCAAATGAAAACTAACCAAATGATGTAGAATCCTAAGCTGCTTTTCAAGGTCTGTACCATCTAATGACAGAATTTAGGATTTATGATTCTTTCTGTTTGCCTTTGTTTTTGTTGTTTGGTTGCTTTTGTTTTGTTTCTGTTTCGTTTTGACTCAGGAACCTCTGGGTGAAAATAGAACTGAAAATGGAACCCTTGCTTTTGTCCATCCTGTGTCTGTCAAGGTGTGAAACAGATGGGAAGGTCACCTCTCTGAAGATGCTCTCTGATAACAAAGGGACCTCCATGGCAGAGCAGTCAATTAGCTTTCCACTCAGGGCAGACAGAAAGCTTTTTAAGAGTGCAGGTGTCGAGAAGTTACTAGAATATAAATGGGGGTCAACTGGCCC
Source organism: Mastomys coucha (assembly GCF_008632895.1). NCBI lineage: Eukaryota > Metazoa > Chordata > Mammalia > Rodentia > Muridae > Mastomys > Mastomys coucha. The sequence goes on along the minus strand of NW_022196891.1, from coordinate 54,221,394 downwards.
AGCCTTCCAGTCAGCAGGTGAGGGAACTACCTCTCAGAGAACTGACAGGCCACAAGAAACGCCCCCTGGAGCAGTGACTGCAAAGTGAACCTCTTGTGTCATAGTCCAGCACACTCTGTCGGGGAAGAAGAGATAAAATAATAGGGAGATGTGTTTGTGTAACATGAATCTGTAGCTGCCTTCCCACATGATGCCCACTTTGACAGGATAGATTTTAAACCCAAAGGAGGGAGCCAACTGGGAAAAGTAAAGAGACTTTTGTCCAAGGTGGCAAAATGCTCAGAGGTGTGTATACAACATGACACAGACAGGGCACAGGCAAAAATCATCTTGCTGCTCCTTTCACAGAAGAAAGAATCCTAGTGTCATCCTCCCTTTATTGACTATGTTATTCAGGGATTGGAGCAAGGGCGCCTTTTCAAAGTATCTGAGAGATCTCCAGAGCTTTGTTCATGAGGAGATTGCTGGCCCCTGCCTTGGACTTGCCCTGATGGGAAGCAGAAGTGAGTCTGATATTCTCTATCCTTGGTCTTCCCCTCTCACTGTCCACTCACCTGCCCAGGGCCCTCACCACCTACACATGGTGGGCATAGCATGTTCTCTGCAGTCCCTTTGGCTGCAATACTTCAAAATCACAATGTTCTCTCTTTCCAACTCTGCAGGTAGCAACATCACACTGGGATCCTGAAATCACCCATGTAGGAAACTACAAAACACAATAGACTGAAAACCAGGATTCTATTTCAGAGTGCCATCGTTCTTAAGGACATGTACAGTGGGTTGACCTAGAGCTTACTATTAATCTGAAGCTGGCTTTGAACTCCTAACCCTGCCACTTCCTCCCAAGTACTGAGATTGCTTTTTGGGGCAGTACAGGGGTACAGGATCTCAGAATATCTTTGACCTAGAAATTGTCCTGCCTTGACTGACTAAGTCCTGGTGTTGTAGTTGTGTACTCATATACCCAGAGCAAAGAGCCTTTTTTTTTTTTTTTTTTTTTTTTTTATGCATTGACTAGCATGCCATGGGCCAGAACTAACTGCAGACAAAGCAACAAGAGCCTATCAAGATGACTGCTTTTGTAAGAATTGAGCAAACTGGGACTCCTCATACAAATACTGAGGAGCTAGTATTAAGCTTAAAGACAGAGAGCTTCAAAAGGGTTTACTGAGCAAACATCCATCCCCAGGAGATGCCCTAATTGCGGGGGTAATGCCCAGTTCCAGGAACCATCCCCATTACAGGTGGATCTCCCCTCCACCCCTCCTATGTGCAACCAGTATCTTTTCCTCACCAGGGGCACAGAGGTCAATGGACTCAAAAGACAATGGGCTACACCAGTGAGAGAGAACCAACTCATGCTGTAAACCTATGTGCTGAAAGAGTATAAAAGGTGTGTGCTTTTTTCCTTGGAGTCACCTTTGCCTGAATGCTGGATGACCCCAGTATACTGGATTATTAAAGAACCTCACACTAATTGCATCGATCTCTGTCTCTGTGTCTTTGTGAGTGGGACTCCCACCCCGAATCTAACACTTTGTCCGTGTAAGATCTCATTTATAATACCACCACTGCATCAAAGAGTAGCAAGAGAAGATTAAAAGACCAGACAATTTTTTTAAAGATTTATTTATTTACTATTATATGTAAGTACACTGTAGCTGTCTTCAGATATACCAGAAGAAGGCATCAGATCTCATTACAGATGGTTGTGAGCCACCATGTGGTTGCTGGGATTTGAACTCAGGACTTTCAGAAGAGCAGTCAGTGCTCTTAACCGCTGAGTCATCTCTCCAGCCCCAAGACCAGACAACTTTTAACTGGTATAAAACAAGAGTACATTTCAGCCTTCTTCCTCAAAGTAGTCAATACTAGATAATGTTTTATTTATTTGTGTTTATGAGTGTGTCTATGTTCCTGTCTACATGTGTGTGGGGATGCAAACATGCATGTGTGCATGCATGTGGAGGTCAATGGGAGTCTTCCCCAATCTCTTTCAGCATTAGTTTTCTTTTTGTAAGGGGAGGAAGGGTTTATTTTAGCTCCTGGTTCCTGGGTACAGTCCATCACAGCCGGGAAGGCCAAGAGGCTTGAGAGAACTGTCAACCTTATGGTTTGAGACAAGATCCTTCACTGAATCTGGAGCTTGATGGCCAGCAAGCTACAGGGATACTCTCTGCATCCTCAGTGCTGGGATACAGGTAAATGCTGCCATACCTGGCATTTTGTGTGGATGCTGGGACTCCAAACTCAATTCCTCATGCTTTTGAGGCAAACACTTTACTGACCAAGTCATCTTCCTTGGTCCCTTGGTGGCTAATCTTGATCGGGCTTGATTGGACTGAAAAGCACTGATAATGTTTATCTGGATGTACCTGGATTTAGGTCCGAGTTCTGACCGTAGGTGTGGGCACAGCCTCTGGGGGGGGGGCAAAATTCTGGGAGCTTGACTGTGTTTATCCCATGCCACTGCTGTTGGGAACTGGGCTTCAGGGAAGCATGAGATACTGGTCCAGGGGTGGGAAGACTCAGTCCAAGATGGGGGTTTGGAGAGACAGTGAATCTGAGGTTCCCTGATCCCCTGGGCACCCAGTTGCCACAAAGAGGAGTCTGGAACAAAGGATCATGGGTCCATGGGCCCTTGACAAGGCCAGGACTGTTAAGGCCCCACAGGCTAAGGACAGAGTCTATCCCAGGGCTGGAAGAAATAGGAGTTCTGGCTTAGCTCGTCAGTGATTGTCCTTAGCTTGGTGAAAGCTGTCTGGGAGCACAGAGAGGTCTTCTATGGGAGACTTGAGCTGCAGCTCTGTAGTTGAAGACCTTCCTCGTGCTCCCCACAGCAGTTTTGATGCAAGAGACAGTCCATGTTTATCCACACTGCTTATTGACTGTTCATGGATTAAAAAAAAAAAAAAAAAAAAAAAAAAAAAAAAAAGGATGCTTACCCATTTCTCATTGTGGACAAGAGAAGGGAAGCTGATTGGCTAAACCCTCAGGGCCTCTAGGTATCTCATTAACATGGAGAATGCTGTTATGGGCTACCTGACCAATGTGGCAAGTTTGGCATATGTTCCCAGCCAGGAATCTAGTAAGGAGTAAGGAGGCACCTACCATCTCAGATGGCTACCCGAGCTCTGGGGTCTCAGAACCATTCTACCTTACCAAGTTTCCTGGCATGGTTTATTGTCCCACACCTGGGTGACATTTTCAGATAAGACTACATTAAAAAGACCTTGGCCTCTTTCTGGTCTTTCTGGGCTGGTGCCCTGAGCAGACCTTGGACACAAACTCCGCGGCCAGTCCCACAACACCCAGAGGAAGCTCCACTCCCAGGTGCTTTAACATGCCCAGGAACAGAGGTGAGGAGGACACAACATCTGTCCCAACACTGGGAGTAACTGGGACCAGAGGGACCCACGTACACAGGAACTCCACCAGCCCAGTGGCACTGGTTCTTTCCAGTCTATCTGAGCCAGTACCCTAAGCAGACCTTGGGCCCAAAATTTGCAGCCAGTCCCACAGCATCCAGAAGTGGCTCCCCTCCAAGGCACTCTGATACGCCCAGGATCAGAGGATCGGTGAGGAGGACACATCTGTCCAAACACTGGGAGCAGCTGGGACCTGCAGGACCCAGGCACACAGGGACTGCGCCAGTCCAGTGGCTCAGGTTGCTTCCGGTTGGTCTGGGTGGGTGCCCTGAGCAGACCTTGGGCACAAACACCCAGAGGAAGCTCCACTCCCAGGCGCTTTAACAAGCCCAGGATCCCAGGATCCCAGAATCACAGGATCACACAACACCTTGACTCTGAGGAATTCTGATACAACCAGGATCACAGAAAGGACAGGCTCCAGTCAGATTTAGCAGGGCAGGTAGCACTAAAGATAACCAGATGGCAGGGGGCAAGCATAAGAAAATAAACAACACAAACCAAGGTTACTTGGCATCATCAGAACCCAATTTTCCCACCATAGCAAGTCCTGGATGCACCATCACACTGGATAAGCAAGATTCAGATCTAAAATCACTTTTCATGATGATGATACAGGACTTTAAGAAAGACATAAATAACTCCCTCAAAGAGATACAGAAGAACAAAGGTAAACAGCTAGAAGCCCTTCAAGAGGACACAAAAATCCCTTGAAGAACTACAGGAAAATACAATCAAACAAGTGAAGGAAATGAGCAAAACCATCCAGAATCTAAAAATGGAAATAGAAACAATAAAGAAATCAGAAAGAGAGACAACCCTGGAGATAGAAAACCTAGGAAAGAAATCAGGAGTCATAGATGCAAGCATCACCAACAGAATACAGGAGATAGAAGAGAGAATCTCAGGGGCAGAAGACACCATAGAATACATTGACACAACAGTCAAAGAAAATGCAAAAAGCAAAAAAGCAAAAAGCTCCTAACCCAGAACATCCAGGAAATCCAGGATGTAATGAGAAGACCAAACCTAAGGATAAT
>NW_022196891.1:54177182-54215969 GCF_008632895.1 Mastomys coucha | reverse complement strand
GAAATAGGTCCAATATTGTACAATCCATATACACTTTCTGCTTGTTTGTACATGACAGTATCTTGCTGCATACCACATAATGGTCTTGATATCACGCTTCTCCTATCTCAGCCTCTCTATTAGTAGTATTGTTTATTTCATGTTTTTACACTATACTATGGTTTTCAGAACAGCTTACATATTTCAAAAGTATTTATTTATACAGCCAAAAGAAAAGTAGACAATTAACTTGGGAGGTGACTTGTAAGAGAACAACAAAGAGTGAGACTGAATGCTTTGCTTGACTTTTGTAACTCTTGTATCAAATTTGAAGAAGTTACTTTTTCTCTAAGATGAATGCTTTTCAAAATTATCACAGTCAATGGACCAGATTCTTACCCTCACCTAATGTCTGTGCCACCCTCCAAGCAGAACCATTGTTCATTGAAACAGTTGGTGAATGACTTTATGGATAGGCTACCTTAATACACACATCATTTCTTAAATGAATATAACCTGTTCTCTGTGGACTGAGAATAAAGACACTCACTCAAGTTAAATAGCTTTGACCATAGCAGGAAGTCTGTATCCAAAAATCATGCCTACAATTCATTTCTTGGCACAGCAGAACTGTCAACTCTCAGCTTAGCTACGATGGAGGTAAAATCCTTTGGTGATGTGAGGGTTATTGAAGTACAGGCTTATTACATTGAAATCCAATGTCTAGAAATTGTTCTTATTTTGGGCTTGTACCATAGTAAGAGTAAGCTCTACTAAATACAAAACAAACAAACAAACAAACAAACAAAAAGGTTTTATATATTTATGTTCATTTAAAAATACTAGTAGTGATGTATTATTTTAAAATATACAGTTAATATGTTTGGAGTTATTTGAAATTTATTTCGAGAAAAACATATGTATTTTCAGTATTGCTGTAGATGAGCACCTACATAAGACTTAAATTGATTGTTGTTTTATATGAAACAACTTTTATAATACTCATTTTATTGTTATGATATTTTATAAATTTTGAAGAATATGACAAAAAAAGGTATTGTAGGTATTGAAGGGGGTCTCTGAGAGGAGTTGGGGTACAAAAGGGAAACAAGAATGTGATTTAATTCTATTTACTTAAAATATGTTTTTAGGCACTGGCGAGATGGCTCAGCGGGTAAGAGCACTGACTGCTCTTCCGAAGGTCCTGAGTTCAGATCCCAGCAACCACCTGGTGGCTCACAACCATCAGTGATGAGACCTGACGCCCTCTTCTGGTGAGTCTGAAGACAGCTACAGTGTATTATGCTGGAGTGAGCAGGGCCAGAGCGAGTGGGGCCCGGAGCGAGCCGGGCAGAGCAAGCAGAGGTCCTGAGTTCAATTCCCAGCAACCACATGATGGCTCGTGTCCATCTGTACAGCTACAGTGTACTCATACACATAAAATAAATAAATAAATCTTAAAAAAAAAAAGATTGCTTGGTAGCTTGGATTTTCTTCCTTCATTTCTTCACCTAGCAGCCCTGAGGTGTTTTAGTCACAGCATTGTTGGAGAGAATCTTTCTTTCTTCCTTCCTTCCTTTCTTTAAAAAATAAGATAAAATAAAATAAAATGTTTTAAAATGTTAACAAATTCAGATAAATTGAAATCATATATCTTTTCTCATCATAATGAAATAAAACTTAAGTTAAAAAAAAAAAGACCTTGGCCTAAGGAATGGTTTAATATGTTGATGAGTTCAAAGTCTGAATAGAGGTGTTTGAGCTGTGGGATGTTGGAATAATTATATCACCTCAGGGCAGGAATGTTTTCGAGGGCAGATCCTGCCTTGGTCCCTTCCCACTTCCTGGTTGTTGTAAGATAAGCAGCCTTTGCAATAGATTCCTGCCCCCACGGTATTCTGCCTAAACTTAGGCCCAAAGCAATGGATGCAGCCAATCATGGGTAAACATCTCTAAAACCAAAACCAAATAAACTTTTCCTTATTTAAATTCTCTCAGGTGTTTGTCACTGTGATGAAAAAGCCTAAGTTAACTCCCTCCTTTGAATATGTATCTGACTGGTTGGTACCACTTTCTGAGCAATGTAGACAAGTACTTGTGCCATAATCAATAATGGCATTATCTTGTTACTTTATTTTTAAATTTATTTTATATGTATTAATGTTTTGCTTGCATGCATATTTATGTACTATGTGTGTGCCTGGTACCCACAGAAGCCAGAAGAGGGCATTGGATCCCTGAAACTGAAGTTAGAGACGGTCGTAAGCCACTGTATGGGTTCTAGGACTCTAATCTGGGTCCTCTGGAAAAGGAACAAATGTCTAAAGTGCTGAGCCATTTCTCCAGCCCCTTAGTGTGTGTGTGTGTGTGTGTGTGTGCGCGCGTGTGCGTGTGCGTGTGCGTGTGCGTGTGTGTGTGTGTGTGTGTGTGTGTGTGTATACGTATATGAATGAGACAGTGTTTGTGCCAGGCTTGGTGGCATGAGCTTGTAATTCCAGTTACTTTCCAGGCTGAGGTATAAGACTCGTAAGAGCAAAGTCAAACTGGACAGCTTGATGAGAAAACAAAACCCTATTTGGGGCTCTATCCCCAGTACAAAAAACAAAGACGGAAATAGGAGCATGGAAGGGGTATATATTAAATTAATCCACTTTTTAAAAGCAAGCAATTTAAGCTCAATCAGCAATATTTAGATGATCAATAGCAGAGCTATAGCGTGCTTTCCACTGCTCCCTGGCAGTCACTCACACACGGGCTAATTGTTCTGATCGTCCCGGCAGCTAAAGGACCCTTCTTGACTGGTGGATTTGGGGGTGAAAACTAAGCAGGAACCCCTGGCCCCACCCCTCCTCACTACTATGGAAGCGGTGACTCATTTGGAGGCCACATGCTCTGTTTCTCCTTAGTTCTTTCCAGAAGCCTGTGCTGCCCAGATGTTGCCCTTGAAGGTATGGGAAAGACTCTCTAATTCTGGGGTCAGACCCAGGAAACCCTGTTTGCCTACAACCGCAGGCCACAGCTGTATTTTTGCTTCCTTCTGCTTCTGTGCTTGTTTTATCTCTCAGTTGATTCAGGCAAAGAGGAGTCCCGTTTCTGGACCTCTTAACCCCATTGTGAGGCAAGGGAGGTGTGACTCAGAACTCAACTGTCTTTCCGGAAGTGTCTCTATGGATTAGTGGGAAAGCTGTCAATCTCTACTCCCTGTCACATTGGTATTAAAAGTGTTAATGTCCCACTCGTAGAAATTTCACGTGTCAGTGAAGTTCCAGCTTGGGCTGGCCCAGCTCTGAAAGTACTTCCTAAAGAAAAAAGAACCCTGGCTTTTTCTCAGATTCCTCTCCTACCCCAGCAGTCCTGCTCCGGGCTGGGTGGGGGGCCTTTGATCTAGACAGGGATCCTCTTCCAGGCCCTTTTAAGTTTCATAACTGAGCATTACACCTCCCACAAGCTCATTTGGGTTTCAAAGCAAACATCTAATTTGAGAGTTCAGACCCTTACCAAAGAAAGAAAACCCATGAGCTGTTTTTTTTTTTCTCTGCGACTCTGAAAAGTCCAGCTGAGATTATTTTCATTAGGGAAGACACATTAATATTTGCTATAGGAATGTTTGTGGGAAGTTGCTCAGATAAAAGAGACAAGTGAATGTTCCTGATGTGTATGTATGAAACCCTCATTGAGCACACTCTCTAATCTTCTTCTAGAACCTTCTGTTTGATGGCCTCCATGCGGAGGACCTTGGATCTTGGACTGGGAAGTTTTGTCTCCTGTGAGAAAGTGACTTAATTCCTTGTAGGATGAGCAGATTCAACTTCTCTTTGTCTTGGCTGTCAGACCAGATTCATCAAGCCCAACCACCTCTGTCTCGGCTAGATTCCCACTGCTGTGATAAAAGCAACTTGTAGAAGGAAGGGCTTGTTTCCTCTTACACTTCCACACCACAGTCCAGCATCAAAGGAAGTCAAGCTAGGAACCACGCAGGAACTAGGAGGCAGGAATTGGAGCAGAGGCCATGGAGGATCACCATTTGCTGGCTTGTTCCTTCTTATTTATTACGCCTTTCTTATACCGCCTCCCTGGGAGTTAACACCAAGCTATATGGACTGAGCCCTCCCACATCTTTCTCTAATCAGTAAAATGCCTACTGGTTTACCCACAGACCAATCTGGAGGGCATTTTCCTCAATTTCAATTCCCTCTTCCCAAAAGACTAGTTTGTATCAATTTGGCAAAACGACTAAGTAGGTCATATACTAATTCTCATTGGTTTAGGTTTTTGTCTTTCCTGTTCTTCCTCCTTCCACTTTTATTGATTTTGATATATGTATATCCTTTTAAGATGAGTTTGAAAGCTTTATGAAATGATTCTATGGTTCTTTGAGGTCAGAGAGGGGATCACAAGAAGAAAGGAGATGTTCCTGGGGAAGGTAACAGAATTTCTGTCTCTTGACTGAGGTAGTGGAGATATGGGTGCAAGCATTTGTAGCAGTTCATTGAAGAGAAGGATTAAAATGTTGCATTTTAGGCCGGGCGGTGGTGGCACGCGCCTTTAATCCCAGCACTTGGGAGGCAGAAGCAGGCGAATTTCTGAGTTCGAGGCCAGCCTGGTCTACAGAGTGAGTTCCAGGACAGCCAAGGCTACACAGAGAAACCCTGTCTCGAGAAAAAACAAAACAAAACAAAAAAACCAAAATGTTGCATTTTACTATAGCTAATGAAACTTCCTTAACTTTGATTTATTCATTTATCACAGAGAAGGGAGCTTCATTTGGGGAAGTGCCTCCATGAGATCCAGCTGTGGGGCATTTTCTCAATTAGTGATCAAGGGGGTAGGGCCCCTTGTGAGTGGTGCCATCCCTGGGCTGGAAGTCTTGGGTTCTATGAGAGAGCAGGCTGAGCAAGCCAGGGGAAGAAAGCCAGTAAGGAACATCCCTCCATGGCCTCTGCATCAGCTCCTGCTTCTTGACCTGCTTGAGTTCCAATCCTGACTTCCTCTGGTGATCAACAGTAATGTGGAAGTAAGCTGAATAAACCCTTTCCTCCCCCACCCAAAAAATTTATTTATTTATTTATTTATTTAACTAATTTATTTATTTATTCATTTAACTAATATGAAGTTGCTATAGTCTATGGAGCTGGGTAGGAGAATATGCACATGCTCATGTGGGTTGTTTACCCACCTACTCAAGGAGCAAAAAGGGCCTGAAATCTTGGCATATCTGTTCCTCAAGCCAGTGCTTAACAGGAAGCCCGGTCTTCTCAGAGGAAAAAGCAGCTTTTCCATTTCAGAGTAGGCATTGTGTGGGTTCTTGAAAGTCTGATTTTACATAGATTGAAAAAATGATGTGGCTAATTCTCTGCCATTGTAGAGGCTGGGGGTGTGATTACAAGCCAGTAAGAACAGAACATGGTTCTGTGGTAATAAGCACTGTAAAGAAAATAAATATGATGTCTTGTGAAGTATCTGGCTTGGGGTGGAGGTATGTAGTCTAGGTAAGAAGTCCAGGACAGCTTATATGAGAGCAGCATTTCAGCTAAGGTCCCAGTGTCGAGAAGAAACCACATTCACAAGTGTGGGAAAAGTGGCCTCCAGTCAAAGTCCTATGGACCATGGGAGATCAGGAAGGAGGCTGCTGTAGCATGCAGAGGCTGGGCAGAGGCTCGCAGAGGTGTCAAGTGCACAACTTACTTCTGAAGGATTAGATATAAACCGGGAGACGTGGCTCTGAATACCGCTAAGGACACTAACAATTTTAGGAAGCTGGAGACCTGGGAGATCAGACAGGCCTTTAGCTTCCTGCATCAAAAGGAATAAACAAGACCCAGAGACCCAGGGAGTTCAGGTACAGATAGATGTGTTAGAACTCAGTTTGGTTTAAATTCAAGTTAAACCAATATTTGTAGATCGTCACATGTCGGGTTCTACAGTCTCCCTGACTGCTCCAGAGCCATTTAGGCATTGTGAGGTTCAAAACTCAGCACAACTAGACTGGTGAGACCTCTGGCTGGAGGCAAGAGCTCCAGGAAGAGCTGGGGAGCAGGAGTTCAAGGCTAGACTCGGCTACATAGGAAGTTCAAAGCCAATGTGCCCTATGAGACCTTGTTCAAAACAATACAAACAAAGCAAAAACAATCAGCGTTGAAGCCGGTTCTCGACACAGAGATGTAGAAATGGGAGGATCCACTCGAATGCCACAGAGAGGAGAGGATTCAAGAGAATCGGAGTGCTGTGTCCGTCGGTGTTAAAAGGGGATGGTAACAATACCAGGAAGCCCAGAGTCCTCTTTGAAATCCAAGAAAAGCAAGACTTGGATGGAAGCTCTGTCAGGAAGCAGATCCCCCGCCCCACCCTAAGCCATGCCAGTATTCACATGACTCTTCTTACATGTGGTCAGCCCTGTCCAGATGTACTTCTCATTTCACAAGTGGGAATACAGACTAGTTACCTAGCCATCATTCCTGCATCCTGTTAGATCAGTCGTTCTCAACTTGTGGATTGAGACCCCTCCTGGGTCAAATGACCCTTCCATAGGGGTGGCCTAAGACTATTGGAAAACACAGATATTTACATTACGATTCACAATAGTAGTAAATTACAGGTATGAAGTAGAAATGAAAATAGTTTTACGGTTTGGGGGGGGGGGTCACCACACTATGAGGAGCTGTACTAAAGAGTCACAGCGTTAGGAAGGTTGAGCACCACTGGGTTAGAGGATCTGCTGACCTGCAAAACCAAAATTCTTAATCTCTCTGACCAGCTAAAGAATCTAGAAGCGTACAATTGAGTAGCAGTCCGCAGAATCACACCACTAACCAACCCTCTGCTTCCTACTGTGAATCAGAGTCCAAGAGAAGCAGGAAATAAGCTTGCCACCTAAGAGTAAGGCTGCCGGGTCAGGAGACCTTTTCCTTTGAATGGGAGGGTTGTTGGTTTTAGTTTTCGTTTCCTTTTTTAAAAACATGATCTTTTCTTTCTTCCCCAAGCTGGCAGGTATTTCCTTAACTGACTTCTGAGTTTGTATTTGTACCCTGAGAAATGGAGTTCATTAAATCGGCTGCACCCCTGCCTGACCTCGGTGAGGAATCCGGGTGGTAGGCGGTTGCCAATCTTTCCCTTGCAAGGGATGGATCAACTTCTAGCCAGAGGTCAGCAACCTCTTTGTAGCGTGTGACCTCCGGCTTCTGCTCAGTCTTTCCCTGCATGGGCTGTCTCTCCTGCTCAGTGTGAAGAAGATGACAGGGTAGAAATCACCCTCTTCAAAGTTAGGGCTCTTTTTTTTTTTGTAAGCAACAGGATGTCCCAGAAAACAGCTGCAGCATGTAGCTGGGCCTCAGACACCCCCGTAGCTGGGCCTCAGACACCCCCGTAGCTGGGCCTCAGACACCCCCATAGCTGGGCCTCAGACACCGGGGGTGGGCGGCCAAAATCCTGACAGAGTATGGCAGAAGTCTTGCTCAGTTGCTAGTCCCTTTTTCTTCTTACCCAGCGCAGCAGTTTCTCTCACTACAGATGAACTCTCTAGTTCCCAAAGCCAGCAGTGGCCACAGCCCATGTCTCCCATCCTTACGTTTCCTCACTTCAAGGGAGTATGTTTCGAGAATCAGTCCAGTCCTAAGCCTCTAGCAAGGCCTTCTGACTCTCCACTGGATGTGTCAGCATCTTTCTGGAGAGGGCAGAGCCTGCTACATGGATCGACCATGCATGGCAAGACACTGAACACACTGACCATGCCCGCTGTCAGTTTGCTCTCTACCCTACTCATGTGACAGCTACGCAAACATCTTCAGCCTTTGCTAGATGGCCCATCTCAGCTTGCTTCATTTGCTGTCTGATTCCCAGCAAATTCCAACACTGGGCTTAGATCCCTAAACCCAGACAGGAGCTTCCCTCAGGATAGATCCTAAAGGGCAGGGGTATATGAAACCTTAGATAATGTTTTTATTTCTTTGATTCAGAGTTACCTATGTTTGTTTCTTAAAAACAAGCTGTTTTGGGGCTGGCGAGGTGGCTCAGCACATAAGAGCACTGACTGCTCTTCCAAAGGTCCTGAGTTCAGATCCCAGCAACCACATGGTGGCTCACAACCACCCGCAATGAGATCAGATGCCCTCTTCTGGTGCGTCTGAAGACAGCTACAGTGAATTATGCGGCAGCAAGCAGGGCTGGAGTGAGTGGGGCTGGCAGAGGTCCTGAGTTTAATTCCCAGCAGCCACATACATGATAGCTCATGGCCATCTGTACAGCTACAGTGTCCTCATACCCATAAAATAAATAAATAAATCTTAAAAACAAAAACAAAAACAAAAACAAACCCAAGCTGTGCTTAGAGCCTGAGCCGTGTCTTACTTCTGCCTCCAGCTGCCTTGTTCTGCTTACACAATGACATCATGATGCAATCGAGGATGTGGGAAATGTTTACCTCTTTTTAATCAGATAGCAGAATTAGTAGTCAACTCAGCAAATATTTACTTCTGAGCTGGCATTCTCCTTTGGACTCAAACATACAAACACTCATGTGCCCCAAATGTCCCTCTCTCTGTCAGGCACCCCCAAAACAGTGTGGTGTGGTGGGCTGAGCAGAGAAGGACCCTGCCAACTGACTAAGGCATGTTTTTCTTTCATAAAATCTGTTTTGTCTCTGTCAAATTTTGCCCACGGGCTTGAGATGGGTTTCGCCCTGACTTCAAGGCTGGTTCATAAATATGGTTATATTTCTCACACATGTACACTGAAAAGCACTTAGCACAGGCAGAAAGGACAAATATTGATTTTAGTACAAAACAACAACAACAAAAAAACAGAACAAAAAACCAAAAAATATTGTTGATGTTTAGATAGTCTTACACTCTAGTAAAGGATGGTTTCAAACTTACAGAAATCCTCCTGTCTCAGTCTCCTAATGCTGGGATTATAGATGTGAGCCACCATGCCCTAGTTAAGAAAAAAAATTTTTTTTAAAGATTTATTTTATTTATTTTATGGGTATGAGGACACTGTAGCTGTACAGATGGCCATGAGCTATCATGTGTGTGTGGCTGCTGGGAATTGAACTCAGGACCTCTGCCAGCCCTTGCTCCGGCATAATTCTCTGTAGCTGTCTTCAGATGCACCAGAAGAGGGCGTCAGATCTCATTACAGATGGTGTGAGCCACCATGTGGTTGCTGGGATCCAAACTCAGGACCTTTGGAAGAGCAGTCAGTGCTCTTATCCGCTGAGCCATCTTGCCAGCCCTGGAAAAAAATTTTTTTAAAGATTTATTTCATGTATATGAGTACACTGTCACTGTCTTCAGACATACCAGAAGAGGGCATCAGATCTCATCACAGATGGTTGTAAGCCACCATGTGGCTGCTGGGAACTGAACTCAGGACCTCTGGAAGAGCAGAGAGTGCTCTTAACCACTGAGCCATCTCTCCAACCCAAGAAAAAAATTTTAAATTGCTATTATGACTCAGAAAATATCCAGCACCATAGCCCAGCTCCATGGAGACTGCTGGGGTACTTCGCTCTAGCTTGGACCCTGCACTGGTTAAGAAAGAGGATAACTATTATGTTTATAGGAAAATATTTTTAAGTATTCCAATTTGGCTTGGTAGTATTTACTCTCTCTCTCTCTCTCTTTTTTTTTTTGTTGTTGTTGTTGGAAATTTATTGCTGGACATGCAGCCTACCCTTGATAGTATTTTTCCTAGTGAGACACTCTTGGATAAAATGATTTTTTTTTTAATTAGGTTACTCTCTCTTTTTTTAATGTTATTATGCATAAACGCAAAGTCCATGTGTGGCTCTCACTAACAACCTGCATGCTATTTCTGTTGTGTTGACTGGGCTACAGTATTTTAATCTTCATAAAATTAATTTTTAGCTGAAAAATTAAAACCTACACTTTTTATATTCAGTGTATCGTTTTGAAATACAGCCACGGGGCAGCATAACAATGTTCTAATCAAACATGGCATGGGATGTTGACCTTGTAAGATTATAATGAAGCCAAAGGTTTCCAATGTCTAGTAGCACTGTAGCCATACTCAGGTGATAGCAGAATGCATTGCTCACATGGTTCACAGTGATGTCGGTACAAACAAGCCTACGTGTGTTGCCCGTCAGTCATATAAAAGCATAGTATATGCAATTATGCATGATGCAGAATACCTGATGATAATAATAAACAATCATTTACTGGTTTGTGTAGTGACTATACTCTACTTATAAAAATATTTTTATTGTTTTTAAATTATGTGTATGTGAAGGGGTGGGCACATCTATATGAGGGAAGATGCTTATGGAGTCAAGAAGAGGGTGTTGGATTCCCTGGAATTGGAGTTTTAGGAGGTTGTGAATCTCCCAACATGGATGCTTGGAACTTAGTTTGGATCATCTACAAAAGCAGAGCAGCAAGTGCTCTTCACTGCTTAGCCATCTCTCGATCCCCTATTTACTTACATGAGTCTGTATATATATATATATATATATATATATATATGTACATATATATATATGAATTATGCAGCTATGTGTGTGTGGGTGTGCATGCCTCCCTGTACACGTGTAGTGCAGAAGAGGGTATCAGATCTCTCGAAGCTGAAGTCGCTGGATTGTTCAGAATGTTAGGCTTCTTATGTGGTTGCTGGGATCTGAACTCTGGTTCTCCCAATTACTCAGCAAGTATGCATAGCAACTGAGTCATCTCTCCAGCTTGTATGCTTATCATTGTTTTGGAATGTACTGTTTATTGTGGGGAAAAAATAATTAAGGTTAAGCACAATGCTGTGCCAACAGCAGCCAAACACATCTCTGATTATAGCATCTCTTGATTGTATCCAGGGGTAATAGTGGGTGAGTGACCTCTACTTCCAAGGTTTGTGTAAGCTGTGCTCTGAGATGTTCAGATACAATTGTGAGACTGTCTAATAGCTTGTTCCTCATGGTATGTCCCTGCAGTTAAGCTGCATGTGACTGTCTTGCCTTCAAATGAATGTGATAAGGTAATAACCAGTCCGAAGTAATAGTTTTGTAAATGGCAGTACCATGTGGTAGAAAGAGATTTAACTTGGAGACCAAGAGACATGAATTCTAGAGTTAGGGAATCTACAAGTTTTCACTGATATGAATCAATGAAAAAGACAAATGAGAGAAATCTTATGTAAAACTTAATGTAAAATTCCAGTGAACAAATGAGAAGAAAAAAGGATACCATTAAATTCACCTCATTCAGACAAGGCACCAGTGGTTAATGAAATTGGAGCAAGAAATGTGTGGGAGAATAGACCTGCAGAGTCTCAAGCTCTCTTTGCATGGTAGTAATTGCAAAGTAACTTTATTGTGGAAAAGCCCAGCAGATATGGTCTTCCCCAGGAGATCAACATTCCCATTCCTGGAAACGGGACAGGTTGACCTCAGGAGCCACTGTTGTGATATTTGTGTGTGCCCCAAATTCAGAACTTGAGTTTTATCACAAGGAAGCACTAGATAAACCTAAATTTCAGGCTGTTCTTAGGGCAACTGACCTGTACTCCTTAAACGTATCAAGGTCCTAAAAGACAGAGAACAGACTCAGGGCTGTCTCAGAATAAAGGAAACTCAGTAAGATCCAACTCAGTCTGTCCGAATCGGGGCCCCATGAAGGGAGAGTCGATGAAGCCCATGCTGTTTCAATGTTTGTTTCTTCATATTGTAATCTTATTGTGACTATGGCAGAGGCTCCACTTGCTTTTAGAACACTTAGTGATGTATTTAGAGCAGAGGGAGAGAATGAGATTCTTGTCCCAGCTCTGATAACCAAAAGACCTGGGACAAGATACCTGTTTAAACAGTGGGCATGTTTCTTTGTCTATAAAATGGATCTTGTGCTAATTTAGTGGTCTTCAGATTATTATCCTCCTGAAACAGCATCAGCTGGGAGGTAGTAAGAAAAGTAAATTCTTCGGTTCCATCCCAGATGAGAACCAGAAACTCTGAGACTATTCTGACGTCCTCAAGACATGCTCAGGTTTGAACAGTACCTTCTTTGCTGGCCTTTGAAGTCTGGAGATATGGCTCAGGTGTTAAGAGCACTGGCCACTCTTCCAGAGGTCCTGAGTTCAATTCCCAGCAACCACATGATGGCTCACAACATCTGTACTGGAATCCGTTGCCCTCTTCTGGTATGTCTGAAGACAGTGACAGTGTACTCATATACATAAAATAAAATAAATCTTAAAAAAATAAAAATAAGAGCCGGGCGGTGGTGGCGCACGCCTTTAGTCCCAGCACTTGGGAGGCAGAGGCAGGTGGATTTCTGAGTTTGAGGCCAGCCTGGTCTACAGAGTGAGTTCCAGGACAGCCAGGACTATACAGAGAAACCCTGTCTCGAAAAAAAAAAAAAAGAAGAAAGAAAGAAAGAGAAAAAAGATCTCTTAAGCCGTAACGTTCTCTAGTCCAAAAGGCACCCTTCTTTCAATTCATTCGTTGTTTTCTTGGTACCACCAAAGGGCTGGCCAGGGACCTGGGAGAGCTGAACTATGCAAGTATGGTTCTCCTCCAAGCAAGTCAGACTCAGTCTCTGCTTGTAGTAGATACCGATTAAATGTAAAGCATTTAATAACCCCACTTGGCTTGAGAATCATGAAAGAAACCAGGTAATGCATAATTAAGTTCCATGGAGTGCCTTATCTGCCCTGGACTCTTACTAAAATGCCTGAGACGGTGGTTCCCAGAAGGACGGGGAGGAGAATCATTCCTGCACATTTCTATTGAAATGTTCACTCAGTCCTCTCCAAGGGTCAAACGTTTCCTGGGTTGCTCTAAGGGTGTGAATCTTTCCAGTGCCTTCTAAAGACGTTTTACAAGTGTAGAGTCTAAGCTGCGACCTAAAAGAGTATTTCAGCTTGCTTCTGATTGGCTGTTATGAGACAGGGTTTCCCTGTGTAGCCCTGGCTTTGTAGAACAAATTGGCCTTGCACTGAGATACCCGCCTGCCTCTCCCTCCTGGGTGCTGGAATTAAAGGCATGCTCCAGCACTGTCCAGCTAGAATTGCTTTTTAGCCTAAAATTTCTTTTATTTCAACTTTTAATCTTTTTAATTTTACATTTTATTTATTGAACTATTATATATTCTATGATCATAATTCAAATGACATGAAGATCTCTGTAGAAAAAAGATCTATAAGCCCTGCATCCCTTCTTCCTCTCATTGTTCCCACCCCCATTCCACCAGGACCAATTTCTAATTGATTGATGATTGATTTTAAGATTAGGCCTCACAAAGTTGCCCAGGCTGGCCTCAAACTTCTGAGAAGCTGAGACTGCAGATGTGTACCACTGTGCCTGGCTCCAATATATGCTTGGCACCTGAAATTGATTATGTCCAAAAAATGCACTGATCATCTTCCAACACCGGGCACACTTCTGTGTCATCGCTTTTATGAGATTATAGTGATAGTGACGCTGTCCTCACAGGACGGTTCCTTCTTCATAGTGACACATTTGGAAGAGCACTGTTTAGGAACTCAGCACTCGGTAGAAGTTAAATCCTGATGATCCAGTAATAGTTATAATCAGAAAAGGAAACTCTTCTTGCATTTAATATCAAGCCATTGTTTTGTCTTCTCTCTCCTTCCCCACTGTCCCCAGTTCCCCAGTCTTCCAAAATAGCAATCTCTAGGGTTCTCCCCTCCTCTTCCCTTCCATTTGGTCTTGTCACACTTCATATTGTTCCATCTTGGAATTTTGGCTGGAGCAAGAAGTCAAAAAATCCCCCTGGGGTCCCATTTGCCTTGTTCCCAAAAGGTTCATGGGCCAAGCTTCTGAGAATACTCAGCTGCTGGGTCACACAGCCTGCCTTGGATACCTCCCAAAGATCTCTCAAGTGTCTCTTCCAGAATGTTGTTAGCAACATTAGAGCTTCATTCCTGACATCGCTGTTTCCTCCTGGGCCAAATGACAGAGATGGGTATAATTAAACATGTGAGGTTTCCTGGCTATCTTTGGTGCCTTAATTCTCCCACCACAGCTTAGACCTTCCCATTTCAAGTCTTACAAACAAATGGACAATTCCCATTTTTGCAAAATGAACATTCATAAGAATATATATCCTTCTACATAGCAAGTATTCCAGTTCTTAAACATGAGGGATGATGTCTTGACCTTGGAGGTGGGGAGAGGAGGGGTTGTGTGTGACTGCCTCACTGCCCTCAGTCAACATATCGTAGATGGGAAAGATGGTGCCTTGCTCACTTCTGCATTCCATTCTGTAGTCTGTCAGCCCCATTCCCCACCTTTAGCAAATGGGCATTCAACACTAGTGACTGCATTTGAATCTAATTGCATGAACCATTAAAAAGTTTTAAGCCCTGAGTTAAGAAAATCTTTCTCGTCTTCAAGGTAACTCTGGAAGTGATTAGACTAGTACTATGTTTCTGTGTACATGTGCATGTATGTTCACATGTGTGTGGATGCCTGAGCATATGTTTGTGCATGCATGTAAAGACCTGAGGTTGATGTTAGAAGTCTTCCTCAGTTGTTCTCTATCTTATTCCTTGATGCAGGGATTCTCAGTTGAACCCAGACTTAATGATAGGGCTAGTCTGAGCAGCCAGCTCGCTCCAGAGCTCCCCTGTCGCAGTCATCAAGAGTGCTGGGATTACAGGTGGGATGCCACACCCACTCAGCATTTACAGGACTTCTGGAGATCTAAACTCCGTTCCCTAATGCTTGTATAGCAGGTGACAACCACAGGTCCGTGTCCCCAGAACTTTCAACTATTCTCCATGTAACAAGACAGCTTTAGAGCAATACAGTTGGACTCTCCCACTGAAATCACAGTCTAGCAAACTGTTGTAATTTTGCCAGATAGAGGGTTAAAAGAGAAATGGTTCGTGAACCTAAGCTAAAATTATCTGTTCTCTGGTTGTATCGTTTTATCATTGATTTCTAGAAGCATTAAGTTGATTGCAGTACGTGTTTCTGTTCTGCAACAAAAGCTTCCACTGTGGGATATGTTGGGGTCAGGCATATCCTTCTCCACCAGTCCTGACTTAGTCCTGTTTCATGGCTTTAGTTCTCTTCCCCCATGTCCTAGTTATGGTTCCAAACCCCATGACCAAAGCAACTTGGGGAGGAAAGGGTTTATTTGGCTCACACTTCCACATCACTGTTCATCATCTAAGGAAGTCAGGGCAGGAACTCAGACAGGGCAGGAACCTGGAGGCAGGAGCTGAAGCAAAGGCCATGGAGGGTGGGTGCTGTTTAATAAATTGTTCCCCTCCTGGCTTGGCCAGCCTGCTATCTTATAGAGCCCAGGACTACCAACTCAAGGACGGCACCATCCACAATGGGCTGGGCCCCCCCTATCAATCACTAATTAAGAAAATGCCCCACAGACTTGCCTACAGCCTGATCCTATGGAGGCATTTCCCTTTTTCTTTTCCCCTCTTTTTATTCATTCTTCTCTCATTATTACATCTCAACTGCAGTTTCCCCTCCTCCCAGTTTCCCCCCTTTTCCCTGACCCTCCCCTTCTTCATTTCTCCTCAGAAAAGAGCAGGCCTTCTAGGGACATCAACCAATTACAGCATAATAAGATACAAAAAGATCAGACATATATTCTCACGTCAAGGTTGGACAAAGCAACCCATTAGGAGGAAAGGGATCCCAAGGCAGACAAACGACTCAGGGACAGCCCTGACTCCCACTGTTAGGAGTGCCACAAGAACACCAAGCTACTCAGCCATAGCATGTATGCAGAGGACCTAGGTCAGACAGGCTTCGTGATCATGGATTCCATCGAGTTTTGGAGGGCATTTTCTTAACTGAAACTCTCTCCTCTCAGATGACTTTAGCTTCTGTCAAGTTGACATGAAACTAGCCAGCACACCTGGGATGACATGACCCAAAACTAGATGCAAAGAGGCCCTGCTTGGGGCCATGTGTTTGCGTGTTTGTTTACAGAGGTATTTGACATTAAATTGAGTCTTGTCTATGTGAAGGTATTCACACAAGCACAGGTACCTGAGGAGGGCAGAGGACTGTATTAGATCTTCTGGGGCTGGAGATACTGGGAGTTGTGAGCTGCTCAGTGTCAGTGGTGTGAACGGAACCTGGGTCATTTCCTGACATTGGGCATATTTCCTGATAGAAGGGACTAGACGGGGGAATAAAGATTAGCTTGCCTAAATGTGGCCTCTAGTGCTCATACCCCCTCCCCCAGCCCTGCCCTATCTTTGGCAAGAGCAGTAACAGAAAGCATCTAGCCTTTGCTGGTTCTGCAAGTAGAGAATGCAAATGTCAAGAACTGCCCACGGAAGGAGCTCCAGGCTGGCTTCTCTACCATCCCTGGAGGGGCTACTTTTCCAGCAGAAGCAGATGGGGCAGACTACCGTAACTCGGCGACAAGAGCCATTAGGACCATTTCAAATTCCCTTTGCTATGATTCCACACTCCCTTTTAATTGTGTGTGTCTGTGAAGCTTTTATACAGCCAGATAATGAACTGATCGGTCAGAGTGAAGGTTTTTAATCCACTTGATGTTATTTCTTCTTCATAAATTAGTAATTTGGCCTTCTGGTCCATGTATCATTATCTTATGGGTGTATGAGTCTGAGTAAGCAAGTACAGTAGGTTTCCTTAACTGGAAAACCATGGATGCACTTCAAGGGATCCATTAAGCTCTGAGAGTGTATGCAAAAGTAAGTGTGTGTGTGTGTGTGTGCGCGTGCTCTTGGGTATGTGTACATGCCTGCATGCATGTGTGTATGTATGTGTGTGTATATATGTGCATATGCACACAAGTATGTGCATGTGTGTGTCTACTTATGTGTGTGTACACAAGTGTGCGTGTGTGTGTGTGTGTGTGTGTGTGTGTGTGTGTGTGTGTGTGTGTATGTGTGGTGCATTTATCAAAGGGCCAATAGCTTTCACAAGGTTCTCATAAAGACTTTCAGATGCACTGGCAAAACAGAATTTCTGTGTTTGTAAAACCAAAGTGACCATAATAAAAAAACATGTTAACATAGCAGTTTTTTTCTTCCTCCTTCCGTCCTTCATCCTTCCTTCTTTCCCTCTTTCTTTCTTTATTATGCTATAATACACTAAGAAAATTGTTTAATAATATTTTACTTATTTAATTTTGCTTTTGAATTTTTGAGACTAGGCCTCACTCCTTAGCCTGAAGTGATCTAAAACTTTCCATATGACCAAGCTGACTCCAGCTCTTAGCAATTGTCCGACCTCAGCTCCTGAATGTTAGGATTACATACGTGAGTAACTGTAGCCACCTGGCAGTTTTTAAATTTTTATTTTATTCTCACTTTATCCTTTGCCATCATTTTTGAAACTTCATAAAAAAAAATACAAGTGCTAAGTTCATCTCTTTTAAACTTTTTCACTTATAACCTCTGGGGGACTTGAGTTTTAGATGAAATGTTGACTTGGTTCTATCCATAAGTGGCCAAGTGTGACCATGAGTAAGAGTCATTGTTGCTAATAGTTGACATTTGTGAAGTAACAGCTGTGTGCTCCAGGGTAACTCCTTGCTTACCATGTCCTACCCTGAGCCCTGGGAAGTAGGACTTATTTCCATTTAACAGCTGAGAAAACTGAAATGTAAGAAATTGACAAGAACTCAGCAGTACAGCCAAATCTGCTGATCTTGTCCATGGACCATGCTGTCCAATGTTCTGCTTGGGCACACTCAGTCCTTTATTTCCACCCTAAGTAATCTCTCCCTTCTCGGAATTTTTCTGGCTCTTCAACTGGCTCTGAGCCTCCCACATGAACCCCATTAGAAGCCTCCTGTAGAGGTCCAGTGATCATTTTCAGTTTGGGGGCCCTCATGGTCTCTGTCACAACCTTTCAACTCTGCTGCCCACTGTAGCATAAGATTGACCATCAACAATAAACAAATTAGTGAGCATGGCTGCATTTCAGTTAAATCTTACTTAGGCACGTTGAGAGGTTGGGGGCTGGAGAGAGAGCTTAATTGGCAAAGTGCTTTCCTTGCAAGGAAGAGGACCTGAGTTTGGTCCCCAGAATAGATTTTTTTTTTTTTTTTTTTTTTGGTTTTTTGAGACAGGGTTTCTTTCTCTGTGTAGCCCTGGCTGTCCTGGAACTCACTCTGTAGACCAGGCTGGCCTCAAACTCAGAAATCCGCCTGGCTCTGCCTCCCAAGGGCAGGGATTAAAGGTGTGTGCTGCCCTGCCTGGCCAGTCCCCAGAATAAAACTGGATGTGGTAGTACCTGTTTGTAATCCCAGCAGTTGGAAGTTGGACACGGTGGATCCCTGGGGCTCAGTGCCTGACCTAATAAGGTCCAGGTCAGCAAGACAGCTTGTCTCAAAAGGCAATCTGGGGGGCTAGAGAGATAGCTCAGCGGTTAAGAGCACTGGCTGCTCTTCTAGAGGTCATGAGTTCAAATCCCAGCAACCACATGGTGGCTCACAGCCATCTGTAATGAGATCTGATGCCCTCTTCTGGGGTGTCTGAAGGCACCTACAGTGTACTTATATATAATAAATAAGTTAATCTTAAAAAAAAAAAAAAGCAATCTGGGTGACTCCTGAGGAATAATACTGACCTCTACAGGAACATACACAGTGCAGCATGTGTAACTCATACCCATGTGTATATGCACAGCTGCCCATTTGCACATATGTGCAGCCACATTCACACACACACACACACACACACACACACATACACACACACACAAAGATGTTTGAATGTTATGTAATTATCATGTGCCACAAAACATTGTTCTTTTGATTTTTCTTTCTCCAAGCATTTAAAAATAACACATCTTTAGACCCATTGAGTGGCACAAAGACAGGTGTCAGGCCAGATCTAACGTCCAGGCCAAATTCTGCTGCTTGACCTATCTTATCTGCCTGTACTCGCCATATCTAAATAGAAAAGAATCGGAGCTTAACAACTGCGTGCTGTTTTCCATGCTCTCTCCCCGCAGGTCTCTAACATGAAACATGTCCATTTAAAAACAGGTGATATTCTTATTTTCTTCACCCTTCAACCTCTCTGGTGAGATTCTGTAGCTCTAAAACTGTCACAGCAGTTTTTCACGTCGGAGGCCCGTGAAGAAGCATCTACGAGTTTGGCTAACCTAAAGGTCGGGTGGCGTCTTGGCTGGGCGCCGAAGCGTACGGCTGGTGAAAACTCAAGCTGCCATGCACTGGTTGCCATGCACTGGTAGCTCTTTCCACGTGAATTTTTAGATTGTTTATCATAATGGGTTAGTGCATGAGCAATCATCTTTGAAACCATAATCCCCAACCAGAAGAGATGTCATGACTTGATGGACTAAATTTAGGAGCGTGAGAATCATACTCTAAGACCAGCTGCCTTACATTTTCTGGGCCTTGCTCCGCCCTCACCCTATGGTCAACATAGAAGCTGTGTGTGATAAAGCCCAACAGCTGCCTGAGTGGCCATTTGTTTTGGCTTACCCCATGAAGCAGCACTGGTAAACAGTTGTCTAACACAGGAATATGCTCTCTCTCTCTCTCTCTCTCTCTCTCTCTCTCTCTCTCTCTCTCTCTGTGTGTGTGTGTGTGTGTGTGTGTGTGTGTAGTGTGCTTTGTTTTAAGGCCATCTCAGCAGGCCATGGACTCAAGCTGGTATTTACTACCAAGGACACAGTTGGAAATGACATAACATATGCCAATGAGCTCCTTTGTTCAGTGTGAAATCCCTGGGACTGCAGTCCTTTTGCTGTCCTGCCATTGGCCAAATGCCACTTCATCAAACTGCAGAGAGTCATATTGGTTTCAGTAAGGATGCCCTATGACAGTTTTCAAGATAAAGCTGGTCAACATTTTTAGCTCCGTGCCCCTCAGGGAGGTGCTAGCTGCTTCATGGGGATGGAGGACTATTCTGGTTTATTTTTAAGTATTTTAAAAAACCATACATTCTCACTAGCATTAGTTTTCACCCACTTTTCACATGCCTTAAAATAGCCTGGTGTTGAAAAGTCTCCAGACAGCTGCTACCTTACCTAGGAGGGGAGGAAGCTGCTTCCTCCGGGCAAAACAACAGGTGGTGCAAAGCAAATGGCGGAAACTGGCTAAGACAGAGCTTTAAGAGTGCCTGACTTGGGTCCTTTCTCTAGCTCCTCCACTGGGGACCCTGTGCTCACTCCAATGGTTGGCTGAGAGCAGCTCCGTAGGAGGAACAATATAACCAACCAGTACCCGCACTCCCAGGGACTAAACCACCAACCAAAGAGTACACATGGAGGGACTCATGGCTCCAGCTACATATATAGCAGAAGATGGCCTTGTCGATCATCAGTGTGAGGAGAGGCCCTTGGTCCTGTGAAGGCTGTATGCCCCAGTGTAGGAGAATGCCAGGGCCAGGAAAGCAGGAGAGGGGGGTTAGTGAGCAGGGGAGGGGGAGGGGATAGGAGGGTTTTCAGAGGGGAAACGAGGAAAGGGGATAACATTTGAAATGTAAATGAAGAAAATATCTAGTTAAAAAATAAGAAAAAATATCTAATAAAAAAATTAAAGTTCCATGCATGCTAATTTAAAAAAAAAAAAAAAAAGAGTGCCTGTTAACTATAGAAAGAAGGGACCTTCCTACTTGGAAACCCCTCTACACACTTCAGCAGATTCATGATCCTTTGTGTGTGAAGGAAGACAGCAGTCTTAATACAAGACATATATGTTAAGTATAAGTGGGTTAGGGAAGATGCTTTTCAAACATCAATTGCAATTACTATGCAGAAGGCTAAGTGGTATTTAGCTCTGTACCCGGAGCCTCCATCACAGTTGAGGGCTAAGGATGGCTGCTGCATATATCCAGAGGTAGCAGCTGCCTTCTATGCCCCAAATGCTGTCCCTTGCCACCAATGGGCCAGGTGGAGCCTCGCTACCCAGCTTGTGACATACATTGAGTGTTTATGGTGCCTGGATGGAAATTGCTTATTGGAATGCTGCTGTTTGATAATCATTATTATAGGACTGAGAAGGTGGACGGCCTTGTGTAAATACCCGGGTTTGATATAAGACACTCCCAGCCCCCGACTGGCGGTTAGTATCATTCTGGTTGGCTGTTATAATCTGCGGTGGCGATCGTGGAGCCTTGCCAAACATAACTCCAAAGAGTGGTTTGCAGCTCTCAGTGTGCTTTAGTCACAGAATCATTAATCAGCCAGAACTCAGGCTGATGGCAAGGCAGATCCTGTCTCTTACCTGCAAGGCATGTCGGCCATCTCTCCAGCTGCAAAGACGGCTCCAAGGCAGAGGTGGAAAAAATCCCCCCCACCCCCACCCCACCCCCCTGCCAAATACAAATTTCTCCCGTTTGAAAATGGAAAGCCAGCAAAATATTTTCATTAGTTAAAGCCTTTAGTTAGCCTCAGAAAGAAGGAAGAAACATGATCTGGGGAAGCTGCTAGGTCCGTTTGATTACTTTAGTAATGATTAAGTTCCCATTGAAGCCAGAGATGCGAGAAGAAGCTTTGCCCAGGAGACTGCAAGCCAGGAGAATATAGAGATAGGTTGACAAGTCCATAAAGAGCCACATGTGTGGGTCTGGGGAGATGGCTCGCCTGGTAAAGTACTTGATGAGCAAGCATAAGGAGTTCGGATCCTCAGCACCACATATAAAGCTAAAGGCAACACAGGCCTGTAATCTCAGTGTCAGAGGGGCAGAGATAGGTGGCTCCCTAAAGCGTGCTGGCCCGATGGAGAGATTGAAGAAGTTAGCCAACTCTGACCTCTGGCCTCTATACACACGTGTACACAATGTACACACACACAGAGAGAGAGAGAGACAGAGACAGAGGGACAGAGAGAGAGACAGAGAGAGAGAGACGTATACAAGATACACATACTAAACATAGAAGATCCACAATGGTAAACAAAGGCAACGACTCTTCTGTCTGCAGGGGAGTGAGCTAATCAAGTCAGAACAGATAACCTTTAGAAACCCCTGAAAAAAAAAAAAAAAAAAAAAAAAAGAACGGTGCTGCAGACCCACAGATCTCCCTGCTGTCAGGGAGGAGCAAGGGAGCAAGTGTGTGGGGGTGAGAAAGAGGCCAGCTTGGATCTTAGCTGAAAGGAAATCAAAGGCAGAAATCTCCCAAGTTCTGTGATCATGTGTACCGGTCCTGCCCAGTATGACCAGGGGCCTCTCCAAACACACTCCTCCCTACAACCTTCTGGCTCATTTCCTTCCAGAAGCAGCTCTGTGTGTGATTTCTCTGACATGCCCATCCCCCCTTCCACCCTACTCCACAGGCTTTCTTGGGTCCCTTTAGGAGCAGGTGGCACTGAATGACACATCATTCCACAAACACTGGACTTGATTTAAACCAACCTGCTCAGTTTGAGTCACTGTTGCTCTGTGGCAGAGACCCGCAGTAGACACTTTCCTCTGGCCTTTCACTTTGAAATGTAAAATATATAGAAAAATCTGTATGAATAATACTTGAAACTCTATGTACTTTCCACTTCTACCCTCAAGTACCCCACATACTGGTAATTACCCAGAACATTAATTTATCACATCTGCTTCATCCTCTACACAAACACCAAAACTGCTTCTTTTTTTTTTTTTTCTCTGAACCATTTGAAAAAAAAATGTTGTGGACAGGATACCCACTCCCTATTTAATCCTACAATGGGTGTTTCTTATAAACAAAGAAGCTATCTCACATAACAAACCCATCAATGAACAGTATATCTATGAACAACACTGGCTGCCAATACTTTTCCTAATTTGTCATATAATTCAACAGTATTTACCATATAGTACCAACTATACCTTGTGCGGTTTCAAGCTCTTTAAATACTTAGTGTTTCTTTTTCATCTTCAGTTTGCAACAATGCTTCCATTTTTCCTTCTTCTCTAACCTTGACATTTTCTGATGCACACATGTCCTTTCATAGTTTTTCATATGATTTCCCTTGTGATTTATGCATTCAGAGCAAGAATCTCTAAGGTAAAGCTTTGCTCTCCTCATTGCATTGTGCCTCGAGGCAAAAGATACCAATATGTCCGCTTGGTAAAGTCGGTATTTGACAGAGATTTTCACTGAGGGACTCCTGAGTATTTGGTCTTGAGATGCCTTAAAGCTTCCATTGAAAGACAAAGGCTTCTTTTTTTCTCTACGTGCTCATTTACTTTTGTTTTTGTGTAAAAGGGGGGCTCTCATGTGTGTGCCTGTATGTGACGGCCAAAGACAACTTCGGGCATGGCTCCGCAGGCATCTGATACCTGAGTTTTTCCAGGTATCTTGTTTGTTGTTTTTCTTTTTCTTTTTATTTGTTTTTGTTTTTTGTTATTTTTGTTTTTGAGCTATAGATCTAACACGGGTCTGGAACTAGCCAAGCGACAGGTTGTCCCACGGATCTACGTGCCTCTGACTCCCAAGCCATGGGAAGACAGGTGCATACCTTCACTCTTAGCTTGTCTTCAGAATCCTGGGGATTGAACTCATCATGTCTTTATGTCCACAAAGCAGACACTGTGCTCATGGAACTAGCTCCCAACCCTGTTTGTTTCCTCTTAATTAGTATAGACCCATGGATTCCTATTGTACTCTAAGCATTAAAGTCAGTAACCATGGCTGGGTAGGGTGACCCACACCAGTCACTCAGCTGAGGTCTGGTGTTCTCCTGAGCCCAGGAGTCTCAGATCAGCCTGGACTTGTAAGAAGTCCTTTAAGGCGGCCAGCTTCTGGGTGCTTTTGCTAGATCCCCAACACACGTTGAACATCTCCTTACTTCATAGCATAAATGCCCCTGCCCTTGTCCCATAGGTTATTTCCCACACTCCACCCCTAGAGCCAACCATCTAAACTGAGAATGATATTTAGAAGCTGAACTCTATCTAGGCATGCTCACTACTATCAGTATATCTTTGCTTTTAACCTTCTCAGCCCAGAGAACCAGGAAATAAATGCATATACCTATCTATATATGTGTGTGTATGTGTATATTTGTATGTATGTAGATAGGTAGGCATGTGTATACCCATCTAAATATGTATCTCTATCTATCTATCTATCTATCTATCTATCTATCTATCTATCTATGAAATTGTATGTGTATGTGCCCACATACACATGTATCTACTTTTACACTATTTCAATATCTGTGTCTACTCAAAGCTCTGAGCCAGACAGCAAGAAGCCTGATGCCCTCATTGCCCTCAGGGCATTTACTTATTTTAATCATCTTTACTCAACCTCGGGCCCCAGCTGCAATGGCCAAGAGCTTGCTGGGTCACCACAGGGCCCCAAACAAGCAAGTCCCTCCCTACAGTGGGAAGGGCGCTGTGAATGAACAATGACTCACAGTAATCACCCTGCACCCTGGGAGTGAATTCTGCCTGCTTCTGCTGCTGTCTGGACTGAGAGCTGGTGGAGACACAGAGTTTGCTTTCCCTGTTGTTGCCTAGCAGCGTGGGTGTGTCTTTCTTTCTTGCCATGGCAGTGACCCCTTTAAACATGATTTAAAAAAAAAAAAATTTCTCTTCTTTACTCTTTACCCATGAGACCGAAAAGGACTAGCTAGATCTATTTGAACATGTGCGGTATACCAAGCCTCCCCCAGGAAGGGTGTATTATAAATATTATATAGCTGTTAAGGCCCGATCTGGAGGTCAGAGGTCAGCTGATCCCTCCCCACAACTGCCAGATGGTTCGCTCTTCTGGCACATTCTCAGGACCACAAGCTTATTTCCTAGATACCAGTCTTCAAGTCATGCCTGACTCCTCTGTCCTTCACCCCCACCCCCAACACCAAACTGCAAACTTGGAAGCATCAAGATCCCAGGGTCCTGCAGCTGTTTCCCAGTTCCCCCTTGACTTGTTCACTGTGGCAGTGGGGACAGGAATCTCACAAGGTCCTCCCTGTTCTTCAGGACAAGGGAAATCCTTCTCTGAATGCTAAATCCTCC
This sequence comes from Mastomys coucha, assembly GCF_008632895.1. Taxonomy (NCBI): domain Eukaryota; kingdom Metazoa; phylum Chordata; class Mammalia; order Rodentia; family Muridae; genus Mastomys; species Mastomys coucha. The sequence goes on along the minus strand of NW_022196891.1, from coordinate 54,191,099 downwards.
CAACTCATTTCAATGTTTCTTACAGGATGTTTAAAAACCAGACAATTACACATTCCATGTTTACCAAAGGCTGTTGGAAATCCAGTTTCTAAAATCCCTTTGGACTCTCCCACAATTTCTATTGTCAGGGAAATTAACGAAGCCCCCAGACTTTCATCTCAGAATTGACTTTTGGAGACGCACAGATTGCTGCCTGGCAACACAATGCATTGCTCTGCATCGATTTTTATTTACAGCCAAGGCTGGAGTAAAGGAGCAGATGGTGAGAAATCGGATTTAAAGGAGGGACAGATGCGCCCACATGGGAGCTGGGTAAATCTCTTGGCTACCAGCATGCACACAGACGTGAAACCTAACTACCTCCACAGTTGCATCCCACTTTACTGTTGCTCTTGACTCGTTTGGATCTTGTCTCCGAAGATGGTTAATATATCCCATTACAAGCAATTTCTCTCATTCCACCCCCCTAGGGACTGTGTTTTATGAAAATCATCTGTGTGGTCACAGATCTAAAGTTTCACGGACATTTAAGCTGTTAGCCTGCTTGTCTGGAGGGGACAGGTTTACATCTCTATGATCTTGGAAACATTTACAAGGAGCTCCATACATCATTCATAACTGTGTACATAAGCCCCCTTTCTGCCTCTCTCTCTCTCTCTCTCTCTCTCTCTTGCTTTTCCTGTGAAGGCAAAACAACTTTCAGTTGCCAACCCACACAGTGTAGGAAAAAGCTATTGTAAATGCAAATGTTGACACTCCCCCAGGCTTACCCCTCCCTTCTGGAGGGACATAGAAATTACACACTTCAGTTATAATTTACGCTTGCTCCCTTGGGAGGGGAAAGAGGAAGGATACATGCTTGCTACCCTGGCCATGTATGCTCACACGAAGCCCCAGTTGTTCAATGCTGGATTAAGTCATGAATAGTTTTATTCCAAAATGGTCCCCGTTTACATTTATGGCCCAGCTGGGCATGAGGGCTCATGTCTATTCTCTCAGCACTCAGAAGCCCAAGCTGGGAGGTCTACCAAGAGTTTGAAGTCAACCTGTACTACACAGGGGGACCCTGCATCAAAGAAAGAAAATTCTGGCAACTCTGGCCTTCAGAGTCATCTCTCGGTGACTTTCCTACACACCATTGCACTCTGACAAGAAACTGTACCATTCTCAAAAGTTAGCAGCAGGTCCTATGAAAGTCACCTTCAAATTAATCCTGAGCGAAAGATGGAATTGTTTAAGCAGAAGAGCTACATGTTATGAAAGGTCCCTTACAAAGTAGCCATGAATTAAAAACTCAGCATTGCAAGGGGTTTACCTCGAAGCACATCTGGGTGCGTTGTCAATGAAGTTATGGCTGGTTCAACTTGACGGCTTGCTTCTCAGTCTATGTCAGGCCACTTGTTCTTCTTGGACTGGGAGTGGGGAGGGGTTCCTTTAGCTGGTACCCAGCTTCTGTCTAATAAAACTGCAGGCTGGCCTCCCAATTCCTTTTGCTACCCCTGAGGCTATACCCTAGACCTGTGGGCAGCTCTCACATCTGTAAGATTCTGTGTTCAGTGTTTGGACAGGCAAGTTTAGGATAAGGGGCCCATCGCTGGCTGATACCGTTTTATTCCCCAGGGCATTTGGATTCTGGCTTACTGTCTTATCCTAACTGCAGCAGTGGGCACAGAGCTTTCTTGTTCCTGGCAGACAAAGGCTAAGTCATAGTCTTTTACCTCAAACAACTTCTGAGCCAGCCATGGTTTCTAAAGTCCTACCTCCATTCTACTGCAGTTAATCAGAGAAGATTCGCTACCAAGAAATCCTACAATAACCTACACGGCAGACCTACTCACAAGCTACAATCCATGGACCCAGGGGTGACTCAAAGTCAGTGATGAAAGTCCTAATCAGGGACAAGCACCAAGGCTGTGACTCATCCTACCAGAGTTCTTTAATTCACTTTTGTTGCTTGGGGAATCACACCGGCGTCAAGAACATCATTGTTCTTGTGTCCTATGTTCCAGGAAACATTGACTGATTCAGGTGCTGGCTCTGACCAACAGCAGCCGCCAGCCAATGGCACCAACCACGTGCTTGCCTTGTTCACATTTCCATCTTTGCCTGACACAAATCCTCTTTTCAGTGGATATAAACTTTGAGAATAGAATCCTACTTGGGGCATTTTAGTGCAGTTTCTTGGGGTCTCCCTAGCCCCTATCACTTAGATTTATGAGGTCCAGGATGGGGTGTTGTAAGGCATGGCCTCAGAGGTGAACCTGATGAGAGGAACAAGGGCCCTAAGTAATAGCTTTTGTCTCCTTGTCTTTCACTTGAAATAAGCCCCTTTCCCAGCTGTTTTACCACCAATATGCTAATGACTTCCACGTGTATACTTTTACTGCCCTAATGATTGCCCTCTTGAGTGGTAGGCCAACAGTGCCCTCTCCAAGGAAAAGCCAGTCCTGTAGATTTGCTAAGTGGATCCAACACTGAAAACATAATAATAAATAAAAGTGATAGCGTCTCAGCCAGCGCTTCAAGAGTAAAACATATCACATCTAGGCCTATAATCCTCTAAACATGAGTTCTCAACCTGGGTCAGCCGCCCCCAGTGATAGCCCATCTTACCTGAAGTTAGCTCTCATTCTTAGAAAGCACTTGTCTAAATGGTGTCAAAATCTATTCTCCTGCTCTCTCTGTTGATGGGCCTTGGTTTCCTCCTCTGGAATGGCTAAGTTAAACGGACTTCCCTCTGACCACACTTCAAATCCTGGCCAGGCCACACACTCTGCATCCTTCTGCCTGTTTCCTCCTTGTCTCTTTGTTTCTCTTCTCCTTCTAACCACAAGCACAGGCCAGAGCTGCTTCCTACTGCTCCCAACATGCATGCGTGTGCATATGTATGTGTGCATGTACATGTGTGAATGGGTACATGAGTCTGTATGAATATGTGTGCATAGAAGTGTGTGCATGCATGTGTGTGTGAATGTGTGTATAAATGTGTGTGTATACGTGCATGAACACATATGCATGTGTGTGCTTGTGCATGTGTTCATGTGTGTGTATGTGTGCCTGTACATATATATGTGCATGTCCACCACTTTGTTTCATTTATAGCCCTTACCTCCACCTTCTATCTTCTCTTGGCCTCATGTTAATGTTTTGGCTCTTCGGGACTTTTTATTTGTATACTTTTTTACTTTATTTTTTTCCCTTGTGCCATGTCTTCTCCTCCTCAATGTGTGTCTATCTGTGTTTATGTATTGCTATATGTGTGCCATGACACACATATGGAGATCAGAGTATATTTCTCTCCTCCTACGACGTGGGTTCTGATGACTGAACTTAGGTCAGCAGGCCTGGCAGCAAGCTCCCTAACCCACTGAGTGAGCCATGGTCCCGGCCCTCTGTCCACTTTGGACAAATTAGAATCCAATAGGTCACAGTGAAGTGATAGGGTGTGTCAAGTCTGCTTTCTCTCTTGGGGTCTGTTTTGTCTTTGGCAGCATCTGTTATTTCTTTAAATCTAAATGATTACTAGGCAGAAACTGGGTGGTTCAGGGGATTCACTCATATAAATTTTTTGTGATTACTAAAACAGATGGTGGTGAGGGATATGTATCATCAAGCCTTTGTACAGAAAGAGAGAGAGAGAGAGAGACCAACTGCTACCAAGTAGATCAATAAAGTGGATAGTTTTCAAAGCAGAGTAACCCTGCTCCCTTCTCATAGCTAGTTAATTAATATTGTTCAGATGTATAAGCCGCACACACTGTGCAGTTTAATTAGCAAGTGCTGGGCTGGTGATGCCGTGGCCTGGTTTCCTCAAGACATCTGTTTTCCAAAAGAGTTCTCTCTCTAACTGAAATTAACAGTCACTATTCAAGTATGGATGCCAAGTAGAACACTTGACCTTCATTTAAATTAGAATCTTGAAGGAATGGCAAATAGTTCTGTCATAAAAGTTGTATCAGGCATCGCATGAGACATGCCTACCCTAAGACAACACTGCTTGCCTGAAGTTATGCCTGGGCATCTTGAGTTGTCTTCAGCCTGTCTGTCACCCTGTCTTCCTTCGTTTCTTTCTCCCCTATGGCCCTTCTTCCTATCCATTCTTTTGTTTATGTGTGTATAAATGTGTTCATGGGGGTGGGGCGGTTATATATGCTCCATGGTGTTCATGAAGAGGTCAAAGGGTAACCTCAAGCATAAACCTTCTCTTTCCAGCTTGTTTGAGAGAGGTTCTCTTTGGTTGTTCATTGTCTAGTCCAGCCTCATTGGCCCAAAAGCTTCCTGTCTACCTCCCATAGCTCGAGTGTCTACTGTACCCAATTTATGGGGTCTTTGAGGATTCGAACCCAGATGTTCATACTTGCGAGGCAAACACATTCCCCACTAAGCCATCCCACAGCCCCATCAATCTTCATCTCCTCCTCCCTTTTCTTTCTTCCTTTGTTCCTTCTTTTCTATTCACTCTATCCTTTCACCATCTCTCATTCCCCCAACCTCTTTTCCTTCACCCCCTTTCCTAAACCTGACAGTTCATCCTCCATATACTTTCCTTCCATCTTTTCCTCCTTTGCTTCTTTCCCTCTTTCCCTCCCTCACTCTTTTTTCTTTCTTCTAAAAAAATGTACTCAGACCATTCCTTAAGAATGGTCTCTAGGGGCTGGAGAGATGGCTCAGCGGTTAAGAGCACTGACTGTTCTTCCAGAGGTCCTGACTTCAGTTCCAAGCAATCACATGGTGACTCAAAACCATCTGTAATGGGATCCGATGTCTTCTTCTAGTGTGTCTGAAGACAGCTACAGTGTAGTGTACTCATATAAATAAAATAAATACATCTTTTTTAAAAAGCTAAAAAAAAAAACAAAAAAAAAGATCTCTTTAGTGTTCAGTCTTCCCAGGCCTACTGAACAGTCTCACCTTCGATTTCAGTCTCAGGGGACAACATACAATAGCTGTGTTGCCTTTGTTGGTTTCTGCTACGGGGATAAAATGTATGCAGGATAACTTGCCCAGGAAAGCTGCTTAAGCAACCTGTGAACTGATGACTAATAGTCCAACAGGTGTAACCAGTCCAGCTGTACAAATGACAGGAACGTCACCTGGGTGGAGATCTGTGATAGTTCAGACACAGTTCTTGTCAACAGGAAGCAGTGTGCTCAACGCTATCTGCAGGGATCTGAAGGCATGTGTATTCAACTTGTTCCTTTTTTATTTATTTTTTTAACCAAAGAAAGATTGATTTACTCTTTTATTTTAGTACTGCTATGACCCCACTTCAGCCCATAAGTTCCTGACCCCATCCAAAGCAAAGAGAATAATCCATGGGATGTCTTCTCTGAAGGGTCTGGGTCATCTCATATATCACAAGGCTCTATCACTCCCCGTCTGAGGAGCACCTAGCTGAGACATGCCTGGGATCAGCTCTTCTCATCGACTGAGGCAAGCAAGCTTTATTTGCTTGCCATGTGGTTGGTCTTCCACCTGCACCCGACCTTGTCCTGTGTGTGTGTGTGTGTGTGTGTGTGTGTGTGTGTGTGTACATGCACGTGCACTCACAAGTGCTGTCACTGAGCCATATCTCTGACCCTTCTTTCATCATTACTTATGGCTTTCAGAGGGAAATCATAAACAAAGGACAAGAAGGCACATGCTTGTTAAGAACAGGCTGTGTCAGTGTCCCTGGTGTGAAGCTTTAACTTGCTGAGTAGTTATTGTCAGCGTTTTAGACGGATGCAAGCTGCTCCAGTGTGCAGGTATATGCTTTATGTCTCTGGAAATGATAACTATGCGATTAATAAGATGCTATCTGTGTTTAAAATGTTTTACTAAGAATCGTCTATGAAATGAGTGCATGTACTAAACCTAGATGCTTAGAAACGTCAAAGAACTTAGTGGAGCAAGAATGAGATACCTCTGAGCTACAAAGAACAAACCTGAAACCCGGTGAGCCTTTGGCTCTTAAAACTTCACGAACGCCAGGCAGTAGTGGCACACAGTTTAATCCCAGCACTTGGGGGGTAGAGGCAGGCAGATTTCTGAGTTTGAGGCCAGCCTGGTCTACAGAGTGAGTTCCAGGACAGCCAGGGCTACACAGAGAAACCCTGTCTCTAAGAACAAAACAACCAACCAAACAAACAAACAAACAAAAAAACTTCATGCACATAAAAATGTCCCAGTTATTATAAATACAAGCTGCTCTGTGCCCTGTCTCCAAGGATTCTGTTACGTGGGCTGTACAATATTGTTTGTGAGAACAGCTCAGGTGCCAGACTAACCAGCTGCTGGCACTCTCTCAGGCCTCAGACTCTTTGTGGATGTGAGGAGCACAGAGCCTATGGCATGGTATGTAGCATAGCTGGTGAGTGACCACTTTGGAAGCACCAATCAGAGGATGTGACAGCAGTTGGTTTTAAAGTGGCACTTCAAGTGCCCTAGATGCTGGCAATGCTTTATTTAATTCTCTTAATTAAATAAATTAGAATTACCCCACAGTCCTCCTTTGCTTTCCTCCCTCAAACCCTTCCTAGCCCCTCCAACTACCTCTTAAACTGATGGCCCCTTTTCTTTATTAGTGAATTATTTGATTATTTGCAGAAATATGTAAATACAATATGCTGTGTTCATTTAGTGTTGCTTGTGTGTATATGGTTTCAGGGCTGACTATTTTGTTTTAGATAGCCAATTAGGAGGCTCATCCCTGAGAAAGACTTATTCTCCCTCACTCTGTAGTCATTTGTTGCCTGTAGTTCTTTGTCTAGGGATGGGACCCTATGAAATTTCCCCTTGTATCACCATTGTATCATTTAGGCAGCCATGTTGTCGAGATGTCATGGGTATAGCTTCACTTCTAGGAGATGCAATCTCAGCAGATTTCCTGGTCCTCTGCCTCTTAGGGTCTTTCGTCTTCCCCTTCTGAAATGTGCCCTGAGCCTTAGGTGCAGGAGCCATGTTATAGATGTGTCTATTGGAAATGGACTTCCCACAGTCAGGTGATCTCTGCATCATGACCAGTTGTGGTTTTCTATAATGGTCTCTGTTTGCTTCAAAGAACAGCTTCTTTGATGTGGGATGAGAGCTACAGTTATCTGTGGGAATAAGGGTAAGTTTTAAAGTGCAGTTGAGAATTATGTTGGTCTAGTAGAATGGTGGTTGTAGATTATCCTCTAAGATCAGCCCACACTGTAATGAACGCTGTGGCCTTGGCTGGCTTATGACACAGCTGAGCTGTGCATACTTTTCCTTGCTTTTGTTTACTGCAAGGTGAGCTAGTCTGAGAATTCGACCATCAAGGATCAGAGGAAGCAGTGGGATCAGGGAAACCATGAAAATGGAGCCCCCAGAATTAATTAACCAGGACTTGTGGGAGCTCACAAGAGATCAAGGAGCTTATGTAGGAGTCTAACCTAGGTCCTCTGCATACATGTTCTGGCTGAGTAGCTCAGTGTTCCTGTAGGATTTCTAACAGTGGGAATGGGGACTGCCTCTGACTCTTTTGCCTATTTGAAGGATCCTGTTCCTTTTACTAGGTTGCCTTATCTAGCCTTGATGCGAAGGTATGTGCCTGGTCTTATTGTAGCTTGTTAGACTGTTTGGTTGATGTCCCAGGAAAGCCTGCTCTTTTCTGAGAGAAGGCTGGGGGTGGGGGTGGGGGTGGGGTAGGGAGCTGGGGGAGAGGAGAGATGGGAAAAGAGACTGGAGAGAGGAGAGGAAGGAGAAAGTGTGGTTGGGATATAATATATGAGAGAAGACAATAAATAGGTAGATAGATAGACAGACAGACAGACAGATAGGGAAGTAGACCCTGGCAGTGTCTTTCTGCTCTGAGAGTTTGAAATGCTGAGAAACACATGGCGATCAAGGACCCTACCAGGAACATCTACACCAATGAAACACTGCCGGCTCTTAGGATGCTCTTGTGAAGGAACATGAGTAGTCGCAAGAATGTTGCAGCCTTGGTCCTTCCTGACAAATCTAGCACACATGGAGCTGTTAGCATACTGCACACCATGCCTGAATGTGTAGCACTTCTCAAGAACATAAGCTCAAGACCCACCTTCTAGTACCTCCTTCCTGACTTCCAGGTGCTGCTGGGTCCCAGAGCCCTGGTCTTCTCTCATTTTGACCTATGTTATTTTCTGAAGTTGTGTTATGCAGGCTCCTTGCTTTTGATGAGTTCCAAGTTTCTATTAGACCTCTTGTTGGGCCACAAACTCTTATACATCCCATAGTCTGCTCTGCATCTATCCAGGGGTGCCTAAAGGGCTCTTACACTTAATGTGTTGGAAAAGTACTCATTTCCAGATCTAAGAACCCCACTGTCTGTCTACACAAACCTGTCCTCACTTCCTTCCCCAAGTGTTTCCTCCTGGGAATGGGCATCATGTCCCTTGGGGTACCAGACTGAACACTGAGGAGGAGCTCTGGATTCTGCTCCCCACCCTATGTCTGACATCTCTCCCCCTTGCACTCCACCACATTTCCTACTATGCTCTGCCCCACCCTCTATCTCTCTAGAACATTCATGTCTCAGGAACTTCCTGCATTCCTTTTACTTCAAACATTCTTCGATTGTATTAATTGCTGGACAATTTATTTCAGTAATTTAAGCTTCTGTTTGAATAGCAAAAGAACTCCTCAAAGAAATCTTCCTTACCACCACATGGAGAACAGGCCTGTTCCCATGGCCATGCCCCAGCCCTTACCTTAACCTTTAAAAAAAATTAATTAAAAAAATTAATTGATTGCTCATTTATTGTTATTTAACTATGTTTACCTTATAGCTCATTGGTCAACCTGAAGCTGTGGTACTTGTTAATATACTATCTTCCATACTACAATAAAAATCTTCAAGAATCTGAAGACTTACTTATTCCACACAGTATCCCAAGTTCTAGAATAATGAGCAACTCAAGCTGGGCTCTTCATAAATACTGGTTTCAAGAATGAATGAATGAAGGATGAGTAAATGAATTGGAAGAATAATTCACGTTAGTATATTATATTTTTAAAAAATTCTACTTAGCTCTGAAGGGCTGGAAGGACCTATCAGATAGATGAGTAAGAAGGAGGAGAGGAAGAAGAGAAGGGAGAGGAAGAGGAGGAGGAGAGGAGGAGGAAGAAGAGGAGGAAGAAGAGGAAAAGGAGAAGGAAGAGGAGGAGGAGGAGGAGGAGGAGGAGGAGGAGGAGGAGGAGGAGGAGGAGGAGGAGGAGGAGGAGGAGGAGGAGGAGGACAGACTTAACAGGTGGGGAAATAGCAAAGGAAAAGCATAAAGAAGATCACAAGATCTGTGTGACAGGAGATACAAAACTTATCTGGCAAAGAGCAAATGACTGGCCAAAAAGCAACAGCTAGAAAAGGTACAGTTCTGAGCAAATGCTGGATGTGGAGGTGGTGGTGTGTCTGTGTCTGTGTGTGTGTGTGTGTGTGTGTGTAAAATGGGAAACTGGGAATAAAGGGGTGCTGTTACTTGGCCAAAGCCTCAGGAAGAGATAAAGGACTCTGCAGTGAGCCTTCCCATGGCCTCAGGAGATAGTCAGGAAGAGGCTCCTTGGCTCTTGACATGTCAGAAAGGAGTGGTTGCATCAGAGCCTGACAATGGGCCCAGCCTGCGCGCTGCTCCTGAGGAACTGCTCATTGCTGTAAGTACCGCAAGCCTTGGGGTTTGTTGTCACCGTCCTTTGTTTGCTTGTTCTCCTAAACACAGGAGAATGGGGCCCTACTTCTCAAAGACACGTTGGAAATATTTGGGGGAGAATGTTGGGTTTTCAATCATCACAAAATAATCACAGTGGGATCCCAAGTGAATCACCTCCACGGTTTTTGGTGTGGTTGCTTCAAAGGCCACCCTGCTTGAGGAAGTGAGAGTTTTGTATTTGAATTTGTACTTGGTAGCCTTGCTCTGATGCACATGTGGCCTTTTGGGAAATCCCACTTCCTGCAGATGTCCTGGACTTGTGTCCGTGGTGCAGAATCCACTGACTGTGTGAAGGTTCTGGAAATGCCCTAGGTAAGTACCGCAAAGCCCAGATGATCTGCTTGGTGTGGTTGTTGTTGTTGTTGTTACTTATTTATGTTTTATTTTATTGAGATCAAGTGGCTAATTGGCAGACAGGCGAAGCCTGGTCCAGCTGCCTGGCTTCCACCTCCACCCACCCCCACCCCAGGAGGCAAGCAGCAGCTCACTGTGCTGCACCCAGGGTTAAAGAAGCTTTCAGCGTCACATCAGCCCTAGCCTGTAATTGGGTCACTTGTCCTGCTCCCACCCTCCCACTGTGCCTCCCACCAGCTCACACACAGGAGCATCTCCATGGGTGGTAGGAGCTGGTGCTGCCCTCTCCCTGGCTCCAGGGTGCCCCTTCCCCCCCATTTTCTGATAGACTTGGAGAGAAAATTGCATGTATGAGGTGTCACATCATGGGGTACCCACAGTGTGCCTTACATGCTGTTGCAGAGTGAGTCCTCACACCATGAAGAACGTATCACACCATCGCACCATCTCACAGGAAGAAAGTAAGCCCAGAAGACATTTGTCCTTTGTGGTCTGTTTCTTTCAGATAAGGAAAATGTTGACTCTCTGATCTCTTCTTCTGAGGCCCTGAACAACCGTAGCTCTACCTAGTCACAAACACGCGGATCATTTGCTGTATAGCGCAGGTAGAGTTTGAGCTTGCTCTGTATTGTCAGTCTTTCTCTAGCTTTGGGTAGGAGGGGAGGGTTGAGACAGAGTTTCTCTGTGTAGCCCTGGCTGTACTGGAACTCACTCTGTAGACAGGCTTGCCCTCAGCCTCTAGAGATCCGCCCATCTCTGCCTCCCCTGTGCTGGGATCGTGGATAACCACCACCTGGCTCTCTGGCTTTATTTTAATTGCTGGGTGTTTTTTTTGTTTGTTTGTTTGTTTTGGCTTTTGAGACAGGGTGTTATTTTTTAGCCCAGGCTGACTTCAAACCAGCAACCCTCCTGCCTCTCTATCCCCCAGGTTCTGAGATCACACATGCCAGACTTCACTTACTTCAAGCTATAGCTGAGAAGACAAAACCAGGAGTCAAGAGAATACACAAGTCATGCACTATGAAGCCTTACCTCTTCCTCCCGCACACCGCGGGAGGACTTGTGTGGTAACAGCCGGTCCTGAGTTGTAGACTGTGGCCAGAAACAGGCCCAGGTGAACCGCCTCTGGCAAAGTTCTCTAGTTCAAACGGCTCTTGAAAAAGGTTGTCACCATCATTATTACACAGTCACCATCACAGGACTGCATCCAAGGAGATTAACACAGTCACCATCACAGGACTGCATCCAAGGAGTAGATGCTTCCTCCAAGCACCTAGTCCCTGCCTGCCCGAGAGGGCTAGTCTTGGCTGTCAGCACCGCTTCCTCTGGAATTAACAGACTCCAAATGGTTGGGCACACCAGTGAGGGATATCTTTTTCCTCAATGATATCATTTGAAAGAGAAGCCCCCACTTCTAATCCAGGGAAGATCTACCTTTAATCTGTGCCACACCTTCTGCTGGCAGCCTCTATAAAGGACATGGAAGAAGGAAGCTTTGCTGGCTTGCTCTTGCTGGCAAGTCCACTCCTTCACTGGCTTTAGAGCCTATTTCTTTAGGATTCTGGCCTATACTGACACCCAGCCTCACGGACTAAATAACTTTTTTTTTCTTTTTTTTTTTTTTTGTTGTTGTTTTTGTTGTTGTTGTTTTGGTTTTTGGTTTTTGGTTTTTGGGTTTTTTTTGGGGGGGGGGGGTTTCGAGACAGGGTTTCTCTGTATAACCCTGGCTGTCCTGGAACTCACTCTGTAGACCAGGCTGGCCTTGAACTCAGAAATCCGCCTGCCTCTGCCTCCCAAGTGCTGGGATTAAAGGCGTGTGCCACCACCGCCTGGCAACTACTGGATTCTTGGACCTTCTAGTGGAAGACAGCCATTGTTGGACTAGCTGGACCTCAGCCTGAAAGCCATTCTAATACATCACATACATATACATTCTCTAAGTTCTCTTCCTCTAGAGATCATTGACAAATATACTGCCTCACATGGCAAGTATTGCCAACAAGCCTGGCTTTATTCCTCCTCCTCCTCCTCCTCCTCCTCTTCCTCCTCCTCCTTTTCTTCCTCCTTCTCCTTCCCCTTCATCATCATCATCATCTTTTGTTGCTATTGAAACAGGGTCTCTATGCTGTGAACCCTGGTGATATTGAACTCAACAGCCTTCACAATCCTCCTGCTTCAGCCTCCTTGTGTTGGGATCACAGGTAGACTAAGCAGACCCACCTTCCTCTAGGAACTGGGCAGATATTAAACTTCGTTAAAGCATTTTTTAAAAACTATTAAAATTACTGTTAGTCAGTAGGAGTAGGGGACTCAGATGCTAGCCTTTGAAATCCTTTCCCCTAACTGGGCTGCCTTGCCTCAATAGGAGAAGATTCATCTAGTCCTACCGCAACTTGATCGGCCAAGGCAGGTTGATAACCAGGAGAGCCCTCTCCTTCTCTGAAGAGAAAAGGAGAGGGGGAGGTAATAAGAGGGGAGGTGAGAGGGAGAGACTGGGAGGAAAAGTGGGAGGAGAAGCTGCAATCAGGATGTAAATTAATTAATTAAAAAAAGAACTGAGAAGAAAAGCATCACTGTTAACGATAAGTTCCTCACGTTTACATTACACGAATGCCTTCTGGGGTTCATTTTCCCATAAATAAGCAAAAACACTGGGGCTGGGTCGATCTGACTCCCATGCTATAGAACTCTCTCTTGTTGCCTGAACTGCCTCAAGCAAAAGGACTTTGTCTAAGAGATGGTCAGACTCTTTTACATCCCCACCTTTGAGATAAAGGCACCAAGAGCGCAGCTGCTGGTCCCCAGCCAGGGAAGGTACAATTCAATGGAAGCTGTTTAAAGCAGTTTGTATCAAACTTTTTGCAGTCATAAGTCAAGGAACTATTCCCACCTTGGTGAGACAGGGAACACTTTCCTCAGTGATCGGACTATTGTGACTGGAGACAAAGGGGCAAGGCTAAATTTGGTTTACCACACAATCCTTAACGACTATGGCTGGCGCTTAGAGGCAAGGCCGTAATTGGCTAGAGCAAGGACCACTAATTGACCCATAATTAATAGCTGCGATTGGTCCAAGCATCTCCTCAATCTGCTGAGGGTCACTGGGAGAGCCTTCTGAAGCTGCGTGTGAAATCTAATGAAGCCTTCGCTCAAGCCAACTTTCAGTAGTGTGAGGAACTGGTACAGGAACAGAGAAACAGAGAGCAAGAAACAAAAGAGAAAGCAACGATGTGTCTTGAAAGCTGTGCAGGTGTTGACCTGAAGGAGCCAACGATCGCTTGCCTTAGAATCCCTGATGCTGGACTCCAGAGCTGCCCAGTTTATATTGCCGCACTCCTGGTCCCAGCTTCCAAGCATGGTATGCTTTTCCAATTCCCAGGGCTGGAATCCTGAACAAGCCGGCTTATAACTGGCCCTCAGCTCTTCTTGGACCCCAGTTCCTAGGGCAGAGAACTAAACTACTGAGGATCTGCCTACCAACAGCACCCACTGCCTTAACCCACCCAACTGTATCAACAACTGCCCAGTGAGCCTATTGACCACTGGGATCCTGCTTGCTGGCCAATGGGAGCGGATGCCTGCCACACACACTGTGTGACGGCGGCATTTGAGGCATAAACTTCAAGGAGAGTCAGTCTCCTGCCTGCGCATTGTTGCCTGGCACCCCAAACTCAGAGGTAGCCCAGATATGTCCTCATACTTGTGTGCTAGGGGCCTACCAAGATATCATTTCTTTATAGCTAGTAAAAGAAAATTCGGACATTGCTCTCTGACCTTCACCAACGTTCCAACGTCCCAGTCAAACCCTGGCTTAGAATGTTAAGCCATCCAAACTAATTGCCTCCAGCATTGTGGGTAGGGCACTGAAGCTCAC
>NW_022196891.1:54171538-54176380 GCF_008632895.1 Mastomys coucha | reverse complement strand
TCAGACCTTACACCATTCGTGTCTAGTCTGTTTGTCAAAGCCGAATCCCGTGCACACCTGGCCAGAACGCATCGTCCCGCGGAACAAGGGACCCTGTAAGAAACCCCAGTCTGTGGCAGATGCCTGTACCTGAGTGTTCCAGCTATGCCCTGTGCCCAGTTCCTGAATGTCCCATAGAAAACCCAGCTTGCGCCCCACCCAGTTTCCGATCAGTTTTGACAGAATAAGATATTCCAAGTAGGTTGTGACAACAGCCACTGAATAAGCAAATAAACACATCCAGAACAACTTTTGACATTGCAACATGACATTGTGGTCATATTCATAGCTGTCCTGGGGCACCTGCAGCCAGCGGGTGGCAGCTAGACATGCCTAAAGCTTTCTGTGCCAGGGGCCATCCACATACACTCTGCATAGCATTCGCCGTGTTGCCTAGTGTGTAATACATTCTGTGCAAAGAAAGAACGGATGAGGAAGAGAGTGAGAGGAAGGAGGAGGGGAGGGAAGAATGAAAGAGTTTTCTGCTGCCCAGCCTTCATTTGCTCCAAGGCTGCATGAACATTTGTCTCCAGTTCCCTTGAAATGCCCCACATAGTCTCGTCCCCACCCGTACATCTCTCAAGGGAACCCTCGTGCCTAGGTGAGATTTGGAGCTTTGCTTTTTCTTCACATTACAGCCTCCGTATTATCCCCCTTAACCATACCTACTACTACCATGGTCTTTTAAGCTAGACTGGACTGGTCATGAAACATACTTAAACTACAAATCTACAGGTCCCTTCCACTCCAAGGTCATCCTGTTCTGTACCACATGGCCCAACGGTCTATAAAATATAGGAATATGGCAGGGAGAGAGAGGGGGAGGAGAGAGAGAGAAAGAGAGAGAGCCTTCTGAAGCTGTGTGTGAAATCTAATGAAGCCTTCATTAGAGAGAAAGAGAGAGAGAGAGAGAAGAGGGAGAGAGGAGAGAGAGAGAGAGAAGAGGGAGAGAGGAGAGAGAGAGAGGAAATAAGCTATAAGCAAGCTAATAACAAAGAGAAGAGAGGACAGGCTGGAGAATTCAGTTGGTAGGATCAGAAGCCCTTGAGGAGGAGCAGAGAGGTTGAGAAACACAAACAGCAGAGCATTCAGGAGCGCACAGCAGCCACTTCGTTCACAGTGATGGGTGCTGCTCGGTTAGGCTGTAGTGGATGCTAACCGCGAAGCCTTTCATTCCTTTCCTTATGTTCAGAGGCCTGTGAGGACGAGCTTGCACAGATTCTGCCTTCCCCACGAGGCCCGAGCATTATTAATGACATTTCTGTCTTCCTTGCTTTCCTGTGTAATTTTTATTTTAACATACAAAGACTGCAGGGCCATGACAGGTGCTAGAGACAGAACCCAGGTCCTTGCACTTTCAAGACACGTACCTCACTGCAGAGCAAACCCTGAACCCCTTGAAGAAAAAAAAATAAGACTGGGAATATAGATCAGCAGGTAAATTTTTGCTTAGCATGTGTGAGACCCTGGACTCAACCCCCAGCCCCATCACCTAAAGGACAAGCTTGTAAACGAGATGTGGTATGTACAGGCAACAGAATATTATCCAGCCTTAAGATAAAATGAATTTTTAGATAACATGCCTCTTGGAGACATTATCCCCAGGTACAATAGAACACATGTAGTGCAGTGAGTCCATTCACTAAGGTATTTAGGAAGGGCAAATTCCTAGAAGAGGAATGAATGATGGGCAGAGAGGCAATGGGGATTAATTGTCTGACAGACTCCAAGTTTCTATTTCTGGAGATGGGATTGTAATGATGGCTTCACGGAATGGCAAATGTGCTCGCTGCCACTAGACCGTCCCAGTAAAATAGCTAAAGGCGGTGATTGTATTCCATGTCTATTTTGCCACATTTAAAGATTCCTGTTGTAATTGTGTGACCCATTCTGATAACTTCTTTTACACTACTTTCCCCTGGAATCTAGAATCCATACCAGGACCCTTCCTTTCACTGGTTGTTTTTAATTATTACGTGCCCCTAGGAGGCCTCTCAGTATATTCTGGCTTACCTGGACCCCCTTCACCTTAGCACTCAGAGTCCTGCACCCTGGATATCTGTTCAGAGCCAAGCAAACAGGGGCAGCTGCTCACCCTACTTTTCAGCCTCTTTTAATCATAATAGCTCCTCAGATTTTCTTTGCTTTCATAATAATATTAAAAAAAATAAAAAGTTGAACCAAAGACAGGCGTGGTGGCTCATGTATGTCACCCTGGTTCTTGGGATGCTGAGGTGGTGGAAAGCGACTAGTTCAAGTCCAGTCTAGGCTACACACTGTAGCCTGGGCAACCACATGACACCATCTCAGAAAAAGGAAGAGATCCAGTCATTTACCTTATTGAATGGCCCTCAGTTTCTTCTGTCTGATGCTCTCCCAGGTTACTCACTTGGGGCCGGGATGCTACACTAACAATGTGTCTGTCTAGACATTGGAGACATAGATGTCTATCAGCCTGCTCTGGCAATGTCAAGTTTGACTATGGTCAAGGTGTGGGCTGGGTTCATATTCATGTGCATATGACTTCCTTCCGTCTCCATGCTTGCTTACAGTAAACTTTTACACACACACGGACAGACACACACGGACACACACACACACACACACACACGGACACACACACACACACACACACACACACACGGACACACACACACATAGACACACACACACACACGGACACACACTCTCATTCTTTGTGAACTTCAGAAGCCCAGCATGTCCTAGGGAGCAGTTGATAGCTTCCTTACACTTGAGGAAAAGCTCCTTCCCATTGTCATGCCCAGTATAATAACAACCCACTCCTCAGGCTTTCCTTGTTACATTAAATACTTGAAAGGAAAGAATTTTTTTAAAAATATTTTATTTAATCTTTTTTTACAGTCCAGATTTTATCTCCCTCCTGGTCCACCCTATGTTCCACATCCCATACCTCCTCCCCTCATTCCCCACCCACACTGTCTCTATGATGATGTCCCTACCCTCCCACCCAACCCCCTCAGATCTCCCTACTCCCTGGGGCCTCCAGTCTCTTGAGGGTTAGGTGCATCTTCTCTGAGTCCAGACCTGGCAATCCTCTGCTGTATATGTACTGGAGGCCTCCTATCAGCTGGTGTATGCTGCCTGGTTGGTGGCCCAGTATCTGAGAGAGCTCGGGGGTCCAGGTTAGTTGAGACTGCTGGTCCTCCTACAGGGTCACCCTCCTCCTCAGCTTCTTCTGGCTTTTCCCTAATTCAACCACAGAGGTCAGCTGCTTCTGTCCATTGGCTGGGTGTAAGTATCTGCATCTGACTCTTTCCGCTGCTCGTTGGGTCTTTCGGAGGGCAGCCATGGTAGGTCTGTTTTGTGAGCACACCATAGCGTCAGTAGTAGTGCCAGGCCTTGGGGTTTTGCTTTGAGCTGGCTTCCGAGAAAAGAAAGAATTTTCAAAATGCAATTATTTCTTTTAATTTTTTTATTACATTTATTTGTGTGAGTGAGCACGGGTGAGAGTCTTGCTGGCAGTCACCTTTACCCTCTAAGCCATCTCACTGGTTTTTGTTTTTGTTTTTTTGTTTTTTTTTAATGTCAAACTTAAAATGACAAAAGCACATATTTCGACTGAGCCCCCCTTTAAAAAGTTATCATGTTATTCATGAACAAGGTTATGTTTTTCTGTCTGAATCCAGGGTCTAGATAGCTGTCCTGAAAGTGAAAACTGTTTGGGGGAAGAAAGCACATCATGTCTATGTGGTTGAGACCTTTACACTTTGATATTGACGATCTCCACTGTCAGACTCTGTTGGGTACTTAGTAACTAGTGAACTGTCTTTAGGGGGTTGGGCTTAGTGGGGAACCAGTAAGAGATGACAAAGGTCTGTGACTATCTTAAGACACAGAGGTCAGCAGATATTGGGTACATTGTACCCAAGTACTAAACAAAGCTTTTATCACCTGATAACATCCCGCATAATCTACTTATTTCTGCTGCTTATTATTTTCCTCCCTTGATGGTAAATGAAGAAAGTTCTACAAAGCCAGCCAGCTTTGTTTTGTTCCATAGACACTGGCTCCTGATCCACAGCCTTCCCTCAGATCTGCTGGGTGAACAAGCAATGAGCTTGGTCATCAACGCTATTAAAATAATAACCACCATGGGCTTGTTTACTTAACGTGATTAAACAGGAAATGTATTTTGCCACACACACAAAGTTAAAAACACAACCAGTTGCCAGGCGTGGTAGCCCATGCCCTTTAATCCCAGCATTTGGAAGGCAGAGGCAGGAGGATCTCTGTGAGTTTGAGGCCACCCAGGTTTATCAGAAAGTTCCAGGAAAGGTAGAACTACTTAATCAGGAAACAAAACAAAACCAACCAGACAACCAAACAATTGCCTTGGGCTGGGCCTGGATTATTCGATAAACCTCTGCCCTCCCTCATCCCAGGGACCAATGGAAGATCAGGCATCTTCAAAGCCCCTGGAGCAAGTCGGGTTTAAATGTGTAGTGTTTCTTGGTGAGGCAAGGGTTAGACAGGTAAACAGCTCCTTTGGTTTAAACTTTTCCTGCCCTGTGGCACTCCCCAGGGCTCTTCCCGTTTCTGCTTTTTAAAGAAGGAAGCCTCAAACCCTGAAGTCCCCAGGTGATCATTCTGCTTTCCCATGAGAAAAGGTAGGGCTGGGATAGAGAGAACTCTGGTATTTTGTGCTGTCCTACTGGTCTACCATCCTTACTAGAGTGCTTGGTGCTGGGGAACTAGAAATAAATACCGGCATTAGGTATAGTCCCTGCAGGAGAGTCCATTTCTGCCACAGACAACATGAAA
>NW_022196891.1:54169533-54171520 GCF_008632895.1 Mastomys coucha | reverse complement strand
AAAAAAAAAAAAAAAAAGGGAAAGGGACTAGGTGATGCTCCTGGTGGTGCTCCTGGGGGTGCTCCTGGGGGTGCTCCTGGTGGTGCTCCTGGGGGTGTTCCTGGTGGTGCTCCTGCAAAGCCTGTCACCCAAGAACTTAAGAAGATAAGAGAAGAATCAAAAGTCTGAAACCAACCTGGTCTACAATTAAAGACCCTGTTTTCAAAAGAAAGCAGAGTAACAGCTCTAAAACATTCTGTGAGTTCACCTAACAGAAGAGCAGTATCGACGTTTATCATCTACCCCCAGGGGTAGGGGTGGGGGAGGGGGAACCTCCTGCATCTGTATGCTCCGCCTTATGCCTCCTGATTGACAGATACAAGCAAAGCCTCTGCTAGGCAGACTGGAAAGTCCTTACGGCTCGAAGCTGCTGTGCTTTGCCTTTCAAATGACCTGGTTTGCTTTTTAAGTATGTGAGCATTTTGCACAAGGTGGGACATGAATTTGGACACATCATGGTCTTTATGAGTAGTTCCTGACTGTCTCCACCCCAACACGGATTCACTCTGAGGCTTGAGGGGAAAAGAAAAGCTTACAGGGGTGCAAGCTGACAGGAAGCTTCTGGAGGTCACAGGGGGCCTGGCTCTAAACCACCAATGCATCCATATTGACCCTAATCCAGTGGGTTAGTACCCGGTGGGAAAACAGCAACACAAGACCGTAAGGGGCAGAATGGGTGAGCACACGTCACTCAGAGTCTACTCTTTGTTCAAACTCAGATTTAGACAAGGATACTACAAACATCGGGCACCAATGTGCACCATCTTCAGTGTTTCTGTACCGTTTATTTCATTTCACTTGCAGCTA
Source organism: Mastomys coucha (assembly GCF_008632895.1). NCBI lineage: Eukaryota > Metazoa > Chordata > Mammalia > Rodentia > Muridae > Mastomys > Mastomys coucha. Next base: position 54,170,674 of record NW_022196891.1, on the reverse strand, counting down.
TAGCTACATGGGTCAGAGAATCACCCTAGAGCTGCAGTATGGTTCAGGGGTAGAGCTTGCAAGAAAAAACAAAACATAAAATAAAATAAAACAACAACAAAAATCTGATTCTGGTACCCAGCGTATCACTCCCTGTCTGTCTCTCTCGGTCTCTTTCTTGGGCAAACTGTGCTACGCCTTTTATTTAACTTATTTTTTTAGCGGCACCAGGGGTTAAACTCAGAGCCTCAAAGGTGCTAGCTAGACCAATGCTCTACCACTGAGTTTCAACTCCAGCCCAGTGCTAACTAAAGCACTTTGAGACAAATGTCTAGGTACTCTGCTCAGAACCCGTCAACCTCCCTCTCTCGTCATTTCATCTGCCTGTGTTTTCCTCCGACCTTCTCTTCCTTTTGTACATTATAGAAAGCAGAAGATATTTTCATTTTCTTTTTTTTTTTAAAGATTTATTTTATTTATTTTATGTGTATGAGTACACTGTAGTTGTACAGATGGCCGTGAGCCATCATGTGTGTGGCTGCTCTCTGGCCCGGCTTGCTCCGGCCCTGCTCTGGCATAATTCACTGTAGCTGTCTTTAGACACACCAGAAGAGGGCGTCAGATCTCATTATGGGTGGTTGTGAGCCACCATGTGGTTGCTGGGATCTGAACTCAGGACCTCCAGAAGAGCAGTCAGTGCTTTTAACCTCTGAGCCATGTCTCAAGCCCGATATTTTCATTTTTATACTGCTATCTTTAAAGCTTAGATTCCTATTTCTCACGATCCTAACGAGAGGGGAAAGAGTGCTTTTGTGGAAAGCCTGCAAGGTTAATTTTATCAACTCCAAGCCAATATTTTGCAACTATGTTTTATTGTAACTATTCATTTCTGTTAGAATGGCACTACCGTATTTAGCTTAATTGCAGGCTTTGATTACAGGTTGCAATAAAAATGCTGGGTTTGAACTGGAATTGTCACAGAAGAAAGTAGAAAAGTTGCCAGGGAGAGTCAGGATAAGAACTCGGCCTCAGCCGAGTGTAACAATGCATGGCTGTGACCCTGACACTTGGGAAGCAGGAGCAGTAGGATCCCGAGTTCCAGGTCATCCTGGACTAGAAAGTTCAAGGCCAGCCTGAGCTTGAGAGCGGTGTGTGTGTGTGT
>NW_022196891.1:54145740-54169139 GCF_008632895.1 Mastomys coucha | reverse complement strand
CCCCCCCCCCAAAAAAAGTGAATATGGTTCATGGCACAAGGCACTAGGTTCAGTCCCCAGAACAAAGAGAGGTGGGGGAAGGTGCTAGTAGGAGTAGCAAAGGCATCCGAACTAAAAAGGAAGAAACTGTGTCAGGGCTCTAGGAGACAAAGCCATTATACAAAAGTCAATTGCATCTTCTACACACCATACAGGAACTATCTAAAAGAGAAACTCAAGGGCTGAGAGTGGGGCTCAGTTGGTACAGTGCTCATAGAGCCAGCAAGAGTCCCGGGTTTAGTTTCTAGCACTGTATAGACTAGATGTGGTAGTGGACATTTGTAATCCTAACACTTGTGGATGGACAAAGGGAAATCAAAACTTCAAGGTCATTGTCAGCTACATAGTGCATTCAAGGCCTGCTAGTCTAGAATCCATGAGAGCCTGGAATGGGGGTGGGGGTGGGGAGTGGAAAGGAAGAACAGAAAGGGGAGAGAGAGAAATTAAGAGAAATCCCATTTATAATAGAACCAAGAAGAATAAGATATTTAAGGAATAAATTTGAGCAAGGAGATGACAGACTTATGCACTATAATGTTTAAAGTCTTGATGGAGGAAGCTGACAGACACAAGGAAGGGCAAGGCAGTCATGGATCGGCACTGACATATGCTATGAAAGCATCCATTCCTCTCAAGGGATGCCTACATGGAATACAATCTCTACCAAAGCATAAATGTCATAATGAAACTCATTGTCATACATAATCATTATATGCTAACAAAACATTTTAAACATTCATTGACATATTTTACAGATAGAACAGTTCTGATGTTTATGGGGACCATGGATAGCCAAAGAAATTTTGAGCATAAGGATAAACATAATGGAATAGTATTCCCTAGCTCTAAATGATGCTAAAAAGTTAGAGTAATCCAAAGAGTAGGACACTGGTACAAAAACAGAGACATAAAAGTCAAGAATCTGTGTGCATAGCCACCTCACCTTTAATAAGAGAATGTTAAGACTACACACTGGGGAAAGAATAGTCTTTAGTAAATGATGTTGGGAAAGATAGGTATTATGATAGCATGAAATTTGCTCTTAAATCTGGGTAGTGGTGGCACACACCTTTAATCCCAGCACTTGGGAGGCAGAGGCAGGCAGATTTCTGAGTTTGAGGCCAGCCTGGTCTACAAAGTGAGTTCCAGGACAGCCAGGGCTATACAGAGAAACCCTGTCTCAAAAGACAAACAAAACAAAAAACAAAAAACAAAAAGAAAGAAATTTGTTCCTAAATTGTACATGAAAATTCATCCAAAATTGATTAAAGACTTAAATATAAGTTCTAAAGCCATAAAACTGTTAAAGGAAAAGATAGGGGAAATCCTCAAACTTAGTCTTGGCAATTGTGTATATGTATGTGTGCGTGTGTGCATGTGTGTGTGTGTGTGTGTGTGTGTGTGTGTGTATTTGTGTCTCCTGAAGCACAAACAACAAAATCAAGAGCACTCAGATTGCATCACACTGAGAAGCTTCTGCATTCTAAGGGAAGCAATCTGCAAAGGGAAAAATAAAGCAGTCGCCAGCCGGGTCCGGTAAGGGTGTGATCCAATAGCTAGAACTGATAAAGTAATTATGGAAAGAACTCAATGACCCATGCTTAGCCAACCACCTAGCATAATAATTTTTAAATGGGCAAAATATCCTGCATATGGTGGTACATGCCCCAGCACTTAGAACGTGGGATAGTGTGATTGCTGGATGTTTGAGGCCAGCATGTACTGTACAGTGAGTCACAGGATAACCTGGGCTAGGGAATGAGATCCTGTCTCAAAAACAAATTAACAACAACAAAGTGAGGCTAGCTTTGTACAGCTGAGGGCCTGTGCTGGATAGTTTTATGTCAATCTGACAAAACCTAAAGTCATCTGAGAGGAGAGAACCTCAATGAAGATAATGCTTCGATACTTCCCCGGCAGGGGAGACACCATGTTCACGAAGGTGGTTTTTCCCAGGGCGAGGCTTATCCATTGCACTCCGGATACGCTGACCCCTGCGATTTCCCCAGATGCGGGGAAACTCCACTGCATAATTTGTGGTAGTGGGGGACTGCGTTCACGCTCTCTCCTATAATAAAAAAAAAAAGAAAGAAAGAAAAAAAAGGAAAAAAAAGATAATGCTTCGAAAAGATGTGTTCTAGGCAGGCCTGGAAGGCGTTTTCCTAATTCATAATTGATGGGGAAGGCCCAGACCATTGTGGGTGGGGCCCTCCCTGGGCTGGTGATCCTGGGTTCTTTAAGAAAGCAGGATGCACTCCTCCATGGCCTCTGCCTTCAGGTTCCTGCCTTGTTTGAATTCCTGTCCTGACTTCCTTTGAGGATGAAAGTGTATGGAAGTGTAAACCAAAAACCCTTTCCTCCCACCTTGCCTTTTGGTCATGGTATTTCATTGCTGTAATAGAAACCCTAACCAAGACAGTAGTAGAGTTCTTTCCTAGTATATGCAAAGTGCAAGGGTCTACCCCAGCACCTAAAAACCAACAAACAAACAAACGAAAATTGAGCAGAGAACCTCAATTAGGTAGAATGCCAACATTATCCAAAAGTGATAGCGCATGGCTGAAAGGCATGTTTAAAAAATGTTCAGCATCCCTAACCTTCAAGGAAACACAACTCAAAGGTGCAGTGGGATAGATACCTATCATCACCGCATTGTTAGAGTGGCTGCTGTCGAAAAGATAAGTGTTCTCAGAGCTGGGAAGAAAAGGAAGCTAGCATGCTATTGATGGAGCATAAATTGGTACAATCACTGTGATGAAAACAGTGGAGACTCTTCAAAAAGTTAAAAACAGAATCGTTAAATGATCCAGCATTTCCCACATCTGGATATGCAGCTCAAGAAATGAAATCAGTATGGGGACGAGTCTGCATCCTGATGTTCATCACAGTAATATCCATAATAGTCAAAATATGAGAACAACCCCAAAATAAGAAGATGGATGGATGGATGGAGAACAAGAGTGGGAGACACAGACAGACAGACAGACCTATACCCAATAGGATAGTTAACCTTTTAGAAGGAGAATTCTGAGCTAGGCAGATAGCTCAGTCAGTAAAGTGCCTGCCTGTGTGAGGTGGTGGGTGTTAACTAGCTTGATTAAGATAGTAATTTCAGAATGTGTGTGTGTGTATCAAGTTATCACAGTGCACATCTTAAGTATATGAGATATTATTTTTCAATTTCAATTATACTTTAATAAAACTAGAAAATAGCAGCAGTTTTCCAAAAAAGAAATAAATACGATTGGTTTGTAAATTCTTGGCTCAGAAAGATGGCTCCATGGGTAGAAGAAGCCCTTGTGATAAGCCTGACGACCTGCTTCTGCCCGATACACCCCTCGTGGTGATGGAGAGCAAGCTGCCCTCTGGCCTCTACAGTACATGGCATTATATGAACTTGTCCTCACACATCCATACTAAAACTTTTTAAGTTAAAAAAAAAAAGAATTCAAGAAAGGGAGAAGAAGAAAACAAGCAAGGAAAGAAGCATTTTAAACAGTCATATCTTTCTTCTTTACTTCCAAACATTTGCTCAAACGTGGCTTTTTCGGTGACCTTTTCATGACATCTGCGTTGAGATTGTTGCTCCTGGGCTGTGGATGTTGGTAGGATGCTTGCCCCAGTGCCAACACCAACAATCAACAAATAACTAAAGTAATTGCTGCTCATGCATCTCCACATGTGAACACCGGACACTCCCTGTCTTCAGATGTTTGAGCCACCATTTAATCTATCTATGTATCCTATGTATCTCTCTTCAAGTTGGTCAACCCAGTGAGAACAAGAACTCTTCGCATTTTATCCACGGTTCTAACCTAAAACTTTGATAAATGCTTGTTGATAAATTCAAACACAAATACGATAAACACAGGAATGTGTTTCTTCCAGGACTTTTAGATATATACAGTGAGTTTATTATTATCTTTCAAGCATTAAGAAAAAGTAACATCTTTTAAACATCAGGCACAGTGTAGGGATTTTACATATTGTATTTCATTTAATCTCTCAATAACAGTGAGAGGTGTTATCTCTGGTTTACAGACCAGAAAGCCAAAGGCTCAAAGATATTAAGCATTGCGCTCAAGACCACACTCCTAAAACTGAAACTATATGTTCAAATCAAAGTGTTTGACTCCAAAGCCTGTGCGATTACTCTGAGCCTTTGTCCCTCTGCCTGTGGCTTTATTCCTGTCTCTCAGCTTTATAGCCGAAGCATATTTTTTCATATTTCATTCCCCATTCTGAAGTACATGCTAACTGAGTAATTAAGGACCACAGAGGAGAGATGAAAGCCTTATGGATCTATCGTGGTAGTAGTTAGGAGCTTTCCTATGTATCATATTAAGCCCAGTCTCTATGCTTTTATCCAGGAGCCCCAGGCTAGTATTCCCATCTTTATACTTCCCTGGGTTAGGATTCTTGGGTTCAGCCAAGCAACGAGAGATGATTTTTGTTGCTATTGGTTTAGTTTGGTTTTAGGGAGCTATTGGGAAAGAAGGAAACGAAGAGAGGAGAGAGAAGGAAGGAAAAAAGGAAGGTGGATGGGGCGGGAAGAGGGAGAGAAGAAAAAAGAAAAAGGCAGGTTATCTTTATTTAGCTGAAGTTTGAAACATTGGCAAAAACCTGGCTGGAGCCTTGACCCTAACATGGGAGGACTGGACTCGGCTTGGGTCACGTGTCTTTCCTCTGCAGCAAGCCTTGATTAGTATCTTTCTCCTCACATGAAGCCAGTCCCAGGAAAGTGTCTGCAGTAGATAAACCAAATGTTGACTGCTCCACAGAGTCTCAGGAACACTGACTCCTTCCATGACTGTTGTAGGCAGTAGCCATTCCGTAAGTACAAATGCTACCGTGCAGGAGGCATTGCTAGGTTCTGCAGACACCCATTCATGCGGCCTCTCTCTTAGGGTCATGCTGAGTCATCCTGGACCGGACATGGCAGTGAGGAAGACAGATGAGTCAGATAAACGTTGTCAAGAAACAAGTAGATAAGTGAAATGAGCCCGGGTTGTAAAAAGCTTCATTCCAGGGTAAGAAAATAATGAGGGCCGGCATAGTGACCGAGTGTTCTTAATGTGATGGAGGGCAGTTTCTCTAAAGACCTGACTATAAAAGGGCCACCCAACCTACTGGGGCCTGCTCCGGGTTCTTCCGTGAGCCCTAGTATTAGAGGCTGAGCATTCTAAATGAAAAAGGAATATTAAATTTTTTTATTAAATAAAAATGGAATATTCAGCTTAGTGGGTTTTTTACAGAATTGAAATTTTTAATTTTTTTTTTTTTAGAATTATTTTTTATTTCATTTTTATGTGTATGAGTACACTGTAGCTGTACAGATGACTGTGTTCGATCATGTGTGTGGCTGCTGTTGATCTCAGGTCCTCTGCTCAGGCTCGCTTCGGCCCCGCTCGCTCTGGCGTAATTTTCTGCAGCTGTCGTCAGACGCACCAGAAGGGGGCGTCCGATCTCATTGTGGGTGGTTGTGAGCCACCATGTGGTTGCTGGGATCCGAACTCAGGACCTTCGGAAGAGCAGTCCGTGCTCTTACCCGCTGAGCCATCTCGCCAGCCCCCGAAATTTTTAATTTTTAACTGAGGCCTCTTGGTTAAAGAAGTCATTTAGGACTTAGGGTTTTGTTGTTTTGTTTTGGTTTGTTTTGTTTTATGGGAAGGAACATTATTGAGCAGTCATTAAGAAAAAAATGTATCTGGGGCTGAAAAGATGGCTCAGCGGTTAAGAGCATTGACTGCTCATCCAGAGGTCCTGAGTTCAATTCCCAGCAACCATATGGTGGCTCACAACCATCTGTAATGAGATCCAATGCCCCATTCTGGTGTGTCTGAAGACAGCTACAGTGTACTCATATAATAAAATAAATCTTAAAAAAAAAAAAATGGGCTTGAGACATGGCTCAGAGGTTAAGAGCACTGACTGCTCTTCCAGAGGTCCTGAGTTCAAATCCCAGCAACCACATGGTGGCTCACAAGTACCCATAATGAGGTCTGATGAGAGCAGGGCCAACCAGAGTGAGAAGAGGGCCTAAATTCAATTCCCAACAACCACATGAAGGCTTACAACCATCTGTATAGCCTCATATACATAAAATAAATAAATAAATCTTAAAAAAAGAAAGAAAGAAAGAAAAAAAATGTGTCCACAGACACTGCCAAGCTCACGAGGTCTCAGCACTCATTTGACACGAGCCTCAGAAATAACAACCAAATGTGTCGCTGCTGTGTGACTCCTTCAAAAGCGAATCCACAACAGCAGGAGGGGGCAAGGCTGAGTGTGGTCCATGCAGCATCAAAACGGCTCCTCTGAAAACCCAGTCATCTGATGTTTTGGATCATTTCCTCCTCAGATAATTTTGTGATGATTTATGAACAACAAATAAGAAAAATTTGTGTTTCAGGATTGCTGTGAACACATGTCTCCTAGCTAACCACACAGAACCACAAGCATATATACACGTAAACACCCCTAGGAGCGTAAAGGCGGGGATCTGTAGAAAGAAGTATTAAGGGTTAGATATTCACACCCCTCAACTGGCAGGAAAGTTTTTCCTGCCTGAGATTCCCTTTGTAAAATTTGTATACTTTGTAAACCCTCAAGGCAGGAAAGTGGCCAGGGCACTGCCCGATGAGCTCCATCAGCCAGGCCCTCACCCAGACCTCCCTAACTGTTCTGTCACAAATGTCATCTTCAGCCCCTCAACAGGACCCCCCCAATTTATGCTAATTTTAGGTGAAAAGTCCGAACAAAATCCACCAATCCCTAAGCACAAAAATACACCAATCGCTGCATAGGGAGACCCACCAATCCCTGAGCTCCCCCAAGCCCAGGACGTGAAGTCCCACCAATTCTCACCCTGGAAATCTCCACCCTAGAAAGCGCGCTGCCCAAGAATCCTTATATCAGCCTTGCCCTTTGTCCAATTCCCTACTGCTGTCTGCTCCCTCGTGGGAGCTTAGGCACCCACTCCTGGATGCATCCCTCCCCTGAACCCTCCAGTACATCTCTTTCATGAGATTTGTATCCTGGTGTGACTCTCATTGGAAGAAGAAAAGAAGCAGTAAAGAGAAGGGAAGAAGTGAAGAGAAGGAGTGATGTGAGGCCCCTGAGCTCCTAGCTCAGCTGGAGATACCCTCCCCTGGGAGCTCTAAGGCTTCTGCTGAGGCGACTTCCTCTCAGAAGCTGTGTGGTTCCTGGGCTCCTGTGTCCCAGGATGCCCTTCTACTGGAATACCTTCTCCCCTCAGAGCTGTATGGTTTCTGGGCTTTCAAGTCCCAGGACACCTTCCCATCGGAACAAGAAGGGCCGACGCTGGGTTTGGTTAATTAGAACTGGCTTTCAATTCCAATTCTGCATCTTCTCAGCTATGTGATTTTGAACACGATACTTAGCCATTCAGGATCTCAATCTCTACCAGTAAACGGAGATAACATTTTCATTAAATGAGATGTGTTGGATGCTTATTTCAGACCGAGTATATTAGGCATGGATCAGACATAATCGTTTAAGTTTATAGTCTATGAAATGGCAAATTTGGGAATTTTTTTGTATGTGATTCTGATAGTAGAAATGTTGGGTGAAAGCAGCCATACTGAACATAAACTGAAGCAGGTCCAGCTGTGACATCATCGGAAGGAAGTCGATCGGAATAGAGGGGAGTGTGATGATTCCTGTAAACAGAACCCAGCAAAGCGTTCTGTCAGTCAGCCCTTCAGCACATTAGAGCGGATGTGAGATGCGGTTACTCCCTGGATGTTCTGCTCATTCTGGTTCACCTGCTCTTCCACAGGCCTGACCCCCAACCCTCTACCCATTTAAGCCTCATCCTTCTTAGCTACCTAGTCACTTCATCTGCCTTGATTACTCTGGTTTTAAGTGAAAGGGGGCTTTTATTTTTTTGGAGGTGTAAGTGAATTTTTATTGGAAAGGAAGTTGTCAACTTAAACAGCAGCAAATAAAGAATACATAAGGAAACTCTCTGTTGTCACAAACAGATGTAACCTCCAGAATATGTGACACAGGAGACATCTCAATCTGTGACCCCAAGCCTGGATGCATTACACACTTTCCGATTCAATCTATTACTTCTGGATTCCTACTAAAAGGAATTTGTAATAAGAGCATGGAAAAGTCGCTTCTGAAAGGAAACCCCGAAGAAGGTTCAGAAAAGGAGTGTAGAAATCAAGTTATTGTTACAATTACTTTACACTGTAATGCACTACATTTCCATATCTTCACAGTAGTACAAAACACAGTCACTCGCAGAACTGGTTCAGGTTACTTAAATACCAACTGTGCTGTCAGTCCTCTACCCAGTGTCTGGAAGTTACTCGTGGTTATATGAAATGAAGCTATTGATACTTTTCTACAGCAGTACCTGCACACCAGGAAGGCAGAAACAACACAAACCAAGGGATGGAGTTTTCCCAAAGACTATAAACAGTTGATCCCATGCACATGAATGGGCTTCCTTGCTAGAGGAAATCCAAGTGGAATAAGGAATGGAGATGTAAAACGATTTTCTTGAGGGGAAGGAGGTTGGGGCCCTGGATGCCTTTAGTGAAAGGGGGCTTTAATATTTCTTTTCAGTCATTAATTTATTTTTTAACTTTATGTCCTGATTGAAGCTTCCTCTTCCTCCCTCCTAGTCCCTCTCTCTCACCTCCTCTTCCTCCCCCCTCTTTTTTCTTCAGAGAAGGGGAGGCCTCCCATTGGCAAATCAAGTTACAGTAGAACTAGGTACGTCTTCTCTTATTGAGGCAGGGCAAGGCAGTCCAGTTAGGGGACAGGGATCAGAGGGCGGGCAGCAGAGTTAGAGGCAGCTGGTGCCCCTGCTGTCAGGAGACTCACATGAAGACCAAGCTGTGCACCTGTTGTAATGTGTAGGGAGTAGTTGGTTTTGCTTTTTTGTTTTTGTTGTGTTTTTTAATCCTATAATGAACAACAGTTACCTCTTTGTTTGTTTTGTTTTGTTTTGTGAGACAAGGTCTAGCTATGCAGCCCTGGCTGATCTGGAATTTACTATGTAGATCAGGCTGGCCTCAAACTTAGGGCAATTCTCCTGCTTCTGGTTCCCAAGCACTGGGATTATAGGTATACACCACTTCCTCCAGCTTAGTTTTCAGTGTTTTAACTGTTTCTCACCCTTCCTAAGATACCTTTGACACCTAATCACTTGATTGAATCATAGAGTACTGGTATCTTATAGTCAAATAATAGTAATAATAATAATAATAATAATAATAATAATAATAATAATAAATAGTTGGTTTTACATCCCACAACTTGATTCAGTCATAGAGTACTGGTATCTTATAGTTAATTAGTTCATACTCATCTAAAATAGAAATCTTAAAATATCTTGCTTAAAGAGATGGAGTATCAGTTCTTTAAGATGTAACTTATGGGTAGGTAGCTATTTTTTTTTTTAATTTTGAAGTCGGGTAGAGTCTCACACAACTTGAGCCAGCTCTACAGTCAAGATTAGCGATGGATCCCTGCTCCTCCTGCCTTCATCTCCCAAATGCTGGGATTACAGGCCCATGCCACCAAGCCCAACAGGTAGTTCTAGTCTTCAGAAAGCTTTTCACCAAACAGTTCCCTGAGATTAACCCTAGAGAGTTCTGGCAGAGGGACATGAGAAGCAGGAAAGAAAACGAGGGAGCTTTCCACATTCTGTGGTGTACCTATGGATGAATTACTTAAATTTAATCAAATTCTGCAGTGGATTTCACAGAATAAAGTAATTCACCTTCTAAAGGACACCTTCGAATCTTCAAAGAAAAATCCTTAGGGTTTTACTGTTGTGAACAGACACCGTGACCAAGGCAACCCTTAATAGGACAACATTTACTTGAGGCTGACTCACAGGTTCAGAGGTTCAGTCCATTATCATCAACACAGGAACATGGCAGCATCCAGGCAGACATGGTACACGAGGAACTGAGAGTTCTGAAGGCTGCTAGGAGAAGACTGGTTTCCAGGCAGCTAGGATGAGGGTCTTAAAGCCCATACTCACAGCGACACACCTACTCCAACGAGGCCACACCTCCAAATAGTGCCACTTCCTGAGCCAAGTGTATACCAACCATCACAAATCCCTTAGCCTTTTTATGTCTCTTCTTTCTTGAGGTAGGAATGCTCCTGGTTTTAGGATTCTTCCAAGAAGGAGGGGATTGCTTTTATTGGTCACCCTTGCACTCTCTGTTTCTCCCTCCTCCTGTCCTGGTTTCCACCCGAGGTTCCATATGGCCCAGAGAGTTGGGGAACCAGAGCGCACTGCCTGGTTAGTCTTTCATTCTCCTGGACACAGTGACATCTTATGGAAGGCACGGTTGGTAAATCAACCCAGTAAGAAAACAAAAAACCAAAACAAAACCTCAGTCGGGCAATGGTGGCGCACGCCTTTAATCCCAGTGCTTGGGAGGCAGAGGCAGGCAGATTTCTGAGTTCAAGGCCAGCCTGGTCTACAGAGTGAGTTCCAAGACAGCCAGGGCTACACAGAGAAACCCTGTCTCAAAAGAAGACGGACGCACGGAGCCTTGGGAACAGCGGCAGACATTCATTTGCACCGTAAATGAGGACCCTTTTGAAATAACCACTATCCAGATGCAAGTGGAGGAAGGCTGAGTTCGTTACAACTGAGGAACTCTCAGAGAAGCCTCGGGCGTTCATTCAGAGCTTTTGTTTTGATTGCTGTTGTTTTTGATTCTGTAGCTCAGTGTGGCCTAGAACTCACTCTGAGGTTTAGATAACCTTTTACTTCAGCCTTCCACGTGGCTGGAGATACAAGTGGTGGGAGCCACCATGCCTTGCTCCCGAAAAGCGTTCTTTAAACATAGGTCTAGCCTGGACCTGGTGGTGCACACCTGGGGCCTCAGCATTGGGAGGGAGAGTCAAAGTGCTTTAGAATTCAAAGTCAGCATCAGCTGTATAGTGAGTTTGAGGCCAGCCTGGACTGCACCAGAACCAACAACAATAAGTGATGATGATGATGATGATGATGATGATGATGATGATGATGATGATGATGATGATGATGATAATGATACAGAATTGTGTAGTTTAAGTTATAGGTATGTTGTTTTACTTCGCCTTGGCTAATTCTAATACTTTGTTATTCACAACTTAAAATATGCCGACTGGCACAAGACTGGTCTTTCCCATCGTTACCTTCTTCAGACAAACTCCAGTTTGTCGTGACTCCCCACATTCTCAGAAGAGAGCCCCTGTTTAGTACTGACAGGCAGTGCAGGCCATGAGGGTCTTTATGAGCCTGGGTTCGACTGTGTCGGTACGCCTCTTCTGGGGGTTGTGCGGGGGTTTGAACATCTCATTTCCAATGGCCTTCTCTGAAAACCACCCAGTTTCCCAAATGTTGTCAATACAAACGCTAAACACCTAGGATCTTGAAGAAGAAAAGCTATGTTCTTAATATACTTTTGAATATACTGAACATATCAGTCCTTTCCCTATAAAAGGGCTCCAGCACCCTTCTGGGTTTGCATTGGCTTTCAAAAGCAAAACGCCAGCCCCTTTCTTGGCTCAATGTCGTCTCATGTCTTTAACAAACTGCATGCTTCAAATGTGTAGTTACATAAACACTATGTTAAAAATAACATTTTGCTAAACAAAATGACCATGTTTTGCAAACATGTTGAATGGCCTCTATCCACAATGGGATAATAGAATCAGGACTCTTTCATGTTGCCCGGTCCCACAAACGGCTCTGGGCCGATCTGTCTTTTGGTAACTTTACCCACGTGCAGGTTCTCGACCTCAGCTACACATACTTGAAAAGTAGGCATTGAGAATGTACCCAGACACGCAAACTCCGTGACCACTGCCCTCCAGTCCCCACAGTGGTCACTATGAAAACCAAATGCCACTACATTTACTTTACGGGAGGGGCAGATGCCCTGCATCTCATTCAGAACAAAGCTACCTGGGAAGCTGAGTTGGTAAGCAAGAGAGTTGTCTGTGAGCAGGGAGGACCGTTTCCTCCAGGCCTGTACGACAGTCTGAGAAACTAGATCTTCATACACGGGGACTTGTGGCATGGCCTTACTGCTGAAGTTTTCTTTGCAGAATGACTAATGTTTACATATGACTGTGCTGAACACGTGACCCATGGCTGTGCCAGACACCTTAACTATAAATCATTTTATAATGACCTTTTGCAGTTTAGATATCACCCCTCTCCATTTTGTAGATGGTCACACTGAGACACAAAGGGGATAGGACAGTTGCCCAAAGTTGCGTGGTTAGCTCAGTAGTGAAGTAGAGTCCCTGGTATCCTGGCTCTGGACTCTGCGCTAGGCTGCTATGCTGTCCTACCCTTGGATGTTGTGCTTTCCAGTGTGCTATACATCTCTCTCTCCCTCTCTCTCTCTCTCTCTCTGTTGTTTGCTCTCTCTCTCTCCCTCTCTCTCTCTCTCTCTGTTGTTTGCTCTCTCTCTCTCTCCCTCTCTCTCTCTCTGTTGTTTGCTCTCTCTCTCTCCCTCTCTCTCTCTCTCTGTTGTTTGCTCTCTCTCACTCTCTCTTGCTCGCTCTCTCTCTCTCACTCTCTTGCTCTCTCTCTCTCTCTCTCACTCTCTTGCTCTCTCTCTCTCTCTCTCTCTTTCTCTTTCTCTCTCTCTCTCTCTCTCTCTCTCTCTCTCTCTCTCTCTCTCTCTCTCTCTCTCTCTCTCTCTCGCTCTCTCGCTCTCGCTCCCACCCTCGCTCTCGCTCTGTCACACAGAATCGATCAGTTGCCTAAAATCCTTGGCAATGCCTTCTACCTCTACTGACATTAACATTGTTGCTGAAATATTTTTTTCCTTTAAAGTGTTACGCATAGGACCTGAGGATGTAGCTAAGTTGGCAAAGCGCTTGACTAGCATGCAGGAAGCCCTGGGTTGGGACATTACAGAAAAGGCATGACCACACCTGACTGTAATCCCATCACTCAGGAGTTCAAGTTCAAGGTCATCCTCTGCTGCAAAACCAGTTTGAGGCAAGCCTGAACTACATGAGACCTTTTTTCAAACAAACAAAAACAATGTGTGTGTGTGTGTGTGTGTGTGTGTGTGTGATACATATGTGTATATACATATAATTACAGTTTTGTTGAGATTTAGTCTGTTGCTATGTATTCTAATGCTAAATTCTGTATTCCGAGGTCCAGTTGCCTCAAGACGAGTGACTCCCCAAGTATACCAGCTTTTGTTGTGTAAACCTTGTTCCTTAATGTAAAACTACTAGTTGAATAAAGACGGCTACAGCCAATTACTGGAGGGAATAGAGTAGGCATATTTTCAGTTACCTGGTTTGGGGTAGGGGGAAGGAGGGAAGTGAATGGAAGGATAGAGGAAGCCACTGAGAGAGGAGATGGATCATAAACACATGGCCAAGAGAAACAGGGAGTGTTTGGGGTAATAGCCAGTCCAGCAGTTAGGAGAGTAGATTAGGGGTTAGCTCCCAGCATTTGTCAAAGCCAACTAAAATAACCATAGTCTGAGTCTCATTCAATTGTAAGCTAGGTGGGGTAAGTTTAAATGGGTTCAACTACAAGATTTTGTGGGCAATATACAGTCTTTACTGTTGCTTTTACATGTATCAACCTATCCCAGAAAATCTGAGCAAAACCATGCAAGTGTGGGCTGTAGGCCGGAACAGAAACTTTGTTATATTCAACTGGACAGCGTGATAATAGCTGTTAAAACAGGGTAGTAGCCATGTTTAATCCTTCTCCTAAAAGGGAGATACTTTGTTTCAGACAGCTATTTAGTAGTTGCCACAAGATCTAGTCTAACGGAATGAGAAGCAAGCGGCTTGACGCTCTCTCTCATGAGAATTCCCCAACACAGCTCCAGGCTGCACACCCTTGGCCACAGTGTCCTCAAATCTCTGCAAAAGGTTCAGGTTAGTTCTGGATTTTATTAAACTGCTCGGATCCTGTTTCACAAGGATTGGGGTTTTAAAACACTATAATCTTAAAGAGTACTTTATTATTTTCCTTTTTAGAAATTATTTTAAAACAAAACAGATGGATGCTTCATGATTGGGATGCTTCAATGTACAGAAGGCCCTGCAGCTTCTTCCCTCCAGGCCCGCCCCCCCAAGCCCTCGCTTCCCTCCTGGGAAGCAATTACCAGTTCCTTTTTTATCTTTCCAGGGTGGTCTGTAACATTCTTTCTGTCACAAATTTTACCCCTGGAGAGACGAAGTTCGGTCTTTTAATCTTAGCTTGCCAGGCATTCCTCTCTTTCTGATCCAACGAAGACAAGGTCTCTGGGGACTTTTCTTTCAATGCCAACATGTTGAAAGTGGATTTTTGTCTTACGCCCCCTCTCAGCTCTCGTTGACTGGGCATACCTTTTCACATGACAGCTGGTGGCCCCAGTCACCTTCTGGTGCATGATGAATGGAACCAAGAGGAGCAAATGTTCTCTGCTATCATTAGTTGCAAGGTTTTTGCAAATTTAAAACTCAAAGAAAGGACAGTTGTCTCCAACTGTTAGCAGCTGTTCGTTCTTTTGGCTGAGGTGGTAGATGCCGGAATGCCCTTCTGCAAACAGTACACATCTATGTCACATATAATTTTGATTTTTTAAAAAAATCACATCTTAAGCCCATTCTAGAATCCCACTGTCTACTACCTACCATGAGACCTTGGTCCCATGCCCTGGTCTATGAAATGAGCAACCTAACTGCAATGACCTTGCAGCTTCCACTCCTAAGAATTCCGTAGGAATGGGAGTGGTGAATATGGCCGTGGTCCTTTGCCCTTTACCTCAGAGAACTGAAAGCCTGAGGGAGTGGACAATCCATATCTTGACGCCTAGCTTATATGCTCCTGGGCCTTTTGAGAGCAACTGTGAAAGGGCTTGCTGTCTTTTGACCTAGAACTAAGTCCTCTTACAAAAAGAGAAAGAAAATCCTGTCCCTGTGCTATGGCTTAAATTCCCCCATGAGAAATGTTGAACTGTAGGCCCCATTTAAGAGACGGAAGAAGGCCGTTCCCCTTATGCTTTCACCTAGTCATCAACCAACAGGTATCCTGATAGTGAATAAAGCACTGTGATGGTTTGTGTATGCTTGGCCCAGGGAGTGGCACTATTAGGAGGTGTGGCCTTGTTGGAGTAGGTGTGTCACTGTGGGCATGAGCTTAAGGCCCTCACCATGGCTGCCTGGAAGTGAGTCTTCTCCTAGCAGCCTTCAGATGAAGATGTAGAACTCTTAGCTCTGCCTGCACCATGCCTGCATGGATGTTGCCCTGCTCCTACCTTGATGATGATGGAATGAACCTCTGAACCTGTAAGCCAGCCCCAATTAAACATTGTCCTTATAAGAGTTGTCTTGGTCATGGTGTCTGTGCACAGCAGTAAAACCCTAAGACAAGCACCTCTGGGGGCAGGAATATAGTTCAATCAGTAGAGTGCTTGCCTTGTAAACATAAGGAGCTGAGTCTGGTCCCAGGAAGCCAGGTAAAAGACAGGCTTGAGGAGGCAGTGCAGGAGCGGCGCAGATAGGGAAGCCTGGGCTCACTGGTCAGCCAGCCTAACCTGTCCAGCAAATTCCAGGCCAGTAGGAGACGCTGTCTCCAAAACCAAGGTGGGTGGCTTCTGAGGAGACACCCGAGGCTGATTTCTGGCATGCACACAGGTATACACACACACACACACACACACACACACACACACACCATTTTGGTTCTGTATCTTGGTTTTTCCCTCATTGTGTGATATCTTTGACCACCTGCATCTTCAACAGCAAACAAGCTTTCAGAAGCTATGACCCCTTGACCTGAAAACTGAGTCTCTGAAACTCTAAACTGAATAAATCTAAGTATCTATATATCTATGTATTTGTATGTATGTATGTATGTATCCATGTATCCATGTGTTTATCTTCCTACTTATTTATTTTGTGTGTTGTGTATGTATGATGTATGAATTTTTAATGTGGGTGTGTACATGTGCGGGGACATGTGGAGGCCTGGGGTTGATGTCTGGTGTCTTTCTTGGCCACTCTCCATCTTTGTTTTCTGAGACAAAGTCTCTCACTGAACCTGAGTCCACTCATTGGTTCAGTTAGAATGACGGGCTAGGGAGTGTCATGATCCACCTCTCTCCGCCCCTCTCCTGTACTCCCAGCCTGTGGTCATAAACCTGTGCCACAGCACCCAGCTGTCTACATGGGTTCTGGTGAATCCAAACTCAACTCAGGTCTTCATGCTTGCACTTCACCAGAGGAACTATCGTCCCAGCCCAGCCTTGATTTTAATAAGTGAATTACACAGTGAATGAAATGAGGGCTTGACTGCTCCAAGGTCCGGTTGAGGGGAAGGTCTTTATTGTAGATGTGAGGGAGGGCACAGCCAGAGGCATCTGGAAGAGTCTAGAGTCGGGAGAGAAAGCAGTACAGGGAACATAGCCAGCAGAGTGAACTGAGTGGGAGGTGGGGGTGGGGAGGGGTGTTAGGTAAGGATGAGAGAGGAGAGAAGGGACAAAGGAGAGGGAAACACAAGAGGAAGGAGCCAGAGAGGACATGACTGAAAGGGCAAGATTGTATAAAAATGAGAAGCTGGTGGGAGGGAAGCAAGCGCATAGGCCTGAGAGGTTTAGGGTAGGGGGTGGGGTGGAAAGAGCTGAGAGGAACTAGGAAGGTATCATGGGACTCTCTACCAGGTACCTGAGAGACTGAGCAAGCCTAGAGGCCAGCACATGCTTTGGTTCACTAATAGGCACCACAGTTGGCCATTTGCACCTGACAATTTCTCTGTCGGCAACAGAGAAAAAAGTGAATTAACACCTGTACATACTGGTAGGTAATAAACACTCTTCATCACTTTAACTTATGAAAACATTCACTTTTTTTTAAAGCTACCAGGCAAGAGAAAATTTTCACCTGTGTTTTGTCCAATTAATCTAAACTGCTTGCTCGATTTTGAGTTATCAGAGTCACAACCTGCAGGTATGCTTTCTGCATTAGATGCAACTCTCTGGGAAAGGCCTGTCTGGCTGCAATAAAAGGGCTCACGGGTCACTTCTGTAAGAATGGGCATTGGTGTGTAGTCTGTTCTGAAACCAAGTTCTTTCGGGACACATGAAGTATCAAGTTTTAGGATCCAGCGACACAGTGAAAACTCCCAAGAGACTGGTATTCAAGTGGGATGAACAATCTACCTCTTTTTTTTTCCCCTGGTGGGAGGAACCCTGGGTCTACTGTGCAGTCCTGTTCCTCTATGATGAGGAACCTACGGGGAATCCGTCTGATCCAGAAGATGCGATGAACGTGGTAGAAAAAAAGGACAACTCCTGTTCCACACGAGAGAAGCCCAGATCACAGAGCCTGACAGGAGGCATTTGCTCATTCAGCAAACACTTGTCAAGCCCATGAGTAGATTTACTGAGATGTTGGTTGGTTTGTTTGTTTTTTCTTTGCTTGGTTGGGTCAGTTTTGGTTTTATTGAGACAAGGTTTCTCTGTATAACAGCCTTGTCTGTCATGGAACTTGCTCTGTACACCCGGCTGTCCTTAACTCAGAGATCCACCTGCCTCAGCCTCCCAAGTGCTGGGATCAAAGGAGGGCGCCATCACTGCCTGGCCAGATTTGCTGAGGTTTTTAATGTGTAAATTTCAGCCACATGCAGAGGTGCATACCTGTAATGTCTGCTTTTAGGAGGCAGAGACCAGAGGATTGTGAGTTCAAAGACAGAGTAAGTTATAGAACAAGAACCCATCTCAAAATCCTAAAGGCTGGGGACATAGCTCAAGGTTAGAGCATTTGCTTGGCATGTGCAAGGCTGCAAGGCCGTTGATTTTATCCCATACATCATACACAGCCAAAACTTACTTTTTATGGCTCCTTACTAAAGTCCCTTCCACACGGTGACTAGTGAGAACTTGGCAGTATGATCACACATTTATGCATTTATACTGGCTGCTTTTGTGTGTCAGCTTGACACAAGCTGGAGTTATCACAGAGAAAGGAACCTCCCTTGAGGAAATGCCTCCATGAGATCCAGCTGTAAGGCATTTTCTCAATTAGTGATCAAGCCCAGAGGGCCCAATGTGGGTGGTGCTGGTGATCCTGGGTTCTATAAGAGAGCAAGCTGAGCAAGCCAGGGGAAGCAAGCCAGTAAGGAACATCTCTCCATGGCCTCTGCATCAGCTCCTGCTTCCTGACCTGCTTGAGTTCCAGTCCTGACTTCCTCTGGCAATGAACAGCAATGTGAAAGTGTAAGCTTCCTGGTCATGATGTTTTGTGCAGGAATAGAAACCTTGACTAAGACAGCATTTAAAAAAAAATCTGCAAAATTAAGATACTCTTATTGCAATGTTAAGACTCTGGTACAAATCCCTTTCAGTAGAATGTGATAGAAGTGGCCATAGGCATCCAAGGGTTTGGCAAAGAAGGAATTGAGTTCAAAATACAGTCTTCTGGAGTTTTGTGGTCCACAAACACTTCTGGAAATAAATAAATCGCTTGTGAATGCTCTATGTGCAATGGCTTCAACAAGCTGCTTCTGGTCTCTGAGCAGGCTCACCAGGCACTGAGACCCAGGAGGTCCAGACTAGATGCATGCTACAATAGAAGTCTGTCCTGGCACATTATGAGGATAACATATTTTCCTGTTTCACTAAGGTTAAACAGCTTTTCATGTATTCATTGAGCATTTGGGGCTTCTATTGAAAAATGCTTGCCCTAATGTTGCTTTGTTTCTATGTTTATTTGCTATGGATGAGATAATTCTGGCTTAAATTATTTGCCAGTTATGTTTTATAAATATCTTTTCAAAGTTTGCAGCCTTGTCTTTAAAAATCAGTGGCTAAACATTTATTTATTTATTTATTTATTTATTTATTTATTAGTTTGTGGTCAGTTTTTGGTTAGTTGGTTGGTTGGTTTTTGTTGTTGCTGCTTTATTTCTCCCTGAGACAGGGTTTCTCTGTGTAGCCCTGGCTGTCCTGTCACTCTGTAGACCAGGCTGGCCTCGAACTCACAGAGATCTATCTGCCTCCTTCTGAGTGTTGGAATTAAAAACATGCAGCACCACTGCCTGGCTTAGTTTGTTTTAAAGAGTCATTCAAGCCAGGCTTGGAGGCCTATATTCATAATCCCTGTACTTAGAGTCTGAAGCCAGAGGATTGAAGGCTAGAGAGCAGTCTAGGATATATTGTGAGATTCTGTCTCAAAAATAAGAAACAAACAAAAAGCCATTGTTGCTCAAGAAATCCTTCTGTAGGCAGGCCATTCCTCCTACCCTGCTTTCTGCTCTCTTTACAGTATATCCCATAAACTTGAAATAAAAATAAAACATAAAGGTAATGTGGAAAGAGGAGAAGGCACAGGAGGAGGAGGAGGAGGAGGAAAAGGAGGAGGAGAATGAGAAGAAGAGGAAAAGGAAGAGGAAGTAGAGGAGGAGGAAGAGGAAGAAGAGGAGAGAACTTTTTTTCTACTCAGAAATTATGAAGGTATTACCCTGAGTTATTTTCTAAAAGTTTTATGGTTGGGGCAGGGAATACGGAGGCTAGAAATATAACTCAGTAAAGTGCTTGCCATGCAAGCATGAAGACCTAGGTACAGTCCCTGGCACACGACAGAACACATACACACAGAGGTGAGGCATTCACCCGTGATCCCAGTGTTGGAGAAACAGAGACCGGAGGATCCCTGGGGTTTGCTTGCCAGTCTAGCGAAATCTGACTCCAGCTTCAACAGGACTTTTTGACGGTTGTAACTATCTGGAGTTGGTTTGAGTATGTAGGTAGCCCCAGCACCATGGTATGTGCCTACCATATTGACAGAATGCAACTCTGCCTAGCTGTGTGGGCTTTTCATGGGCTCTTTGTTCTGTTTTATTGGTCAGTTTGTCTATTCTTGAACTAACACCACACTCTTAATTACTCTAGCTTTACAGGAAGTTTGGCTAGTTTATAAGGTAACCTGTGCCTATTTTTAAAATAGGTTATCAAATTCCAAAGGGACAGAAATATGGCAAACTTTTGATTGAATCCACACATTGAACCTTTAGAACAGTTTGGGTTGAAGTAATATGCTATGAGACTGAGACTTCTGAAACCTACACTGATATGTATCTTTTTATTTATATGCATCTTCTTTAATGATGATACACTTAAAGGACTTTTTATAAATCATGTACTTATTTTGTTACATTTGCTTATATAAAGATTATTTTTAATGTATATTTTGCTTTCATTTTCTTACTGTTTCCAGCTTGATAGGTCTTCCTTTATTTAATCCATCAACTTTATAAAACCCTCTTGATAACTTCAATCTATAGATTCTCTGCAATATTTATCAGTTTCTTCCCTGCCAATCATCATGCCTTTGTCTCTGTCTTACTGCTCTGGGAAGACCGCTTTTTGGAGTTAAACAGAGGTCGAGATGGGTAACTTGGTAGTGGATCTTAAAGGGAGCCTTTTCTATTTTGATCCTGAATAGTTTTTGTTTTGTTTTG
Organism: Mastomys coucha; assembly: GCF_008632895.1. Classification (NCBI taxonomy): domain Eukaryota; kingdom Metazoa; phylum Chordata; class Mammalia; order Rodentia; family Muridae; genus Mastomys; species Mastomys coucha. The sequence continues at coordinate 54,148,621 of NW_022196891.1, read as the reverse complement.
TTTTGTTTTTTTAACAAGCACTATGCCAAGGTACATATCATTGTACAAGAAACCATTCCACTAAAAGACTAAAAATGACAGACATTATTTTTCATGATTCAGTGGAGTAGGCTAGAGTTACAGCCTCCACTCTAGCTGGTGCCAGAAGAATTGACTGCCGTGTGCGTAGGGGAGTCCAGGGTGGCCTTACTAAAGCAGAAGTGCTCGGAATTTTGGGGCTTCTGTACCAGAAACCTTAATTCCTTTAGAACCTCCCAGTATTCTCCTGCAGGGGACAGTCAGAAGTTGGTGGTTGTTGTTGTTGTTGGGTTTTTCTTGTGTGTGTGAGGCAGCACAAAGGTTTTCAAGGACACTTCACAAGCATCAAAGAATAGGTTTAGAAATCTGTACGTGGATATGGTCTTCTAGCTGGGCTGCCTTGTCTGGCCAGCAGTGGGAGAGAAGCGCCTAGTCTCTCTGAGACTTGAAGAGCCAGGGTGGAGGGATACCCAAGGGGGCCCCCACCCACTCACTGGGATGGCATGACCACGAGGGGGGCAGTCATCGGTATGTAAAAATGAATAAGTAAAAAAATAAATTAATCCCACAGCAGCTTCCATTTCAACCTAGTGGCCGCACCAGCAAAGTTCTCAGTAAAGAAAAAACACAGTGAGGCTTCCTGGGAGAAGAAGCGGGACATGAAGGCCGTGTTCCTCATCCTAACACCACAGCCTGCCAAACTTGCTTAGAATTATGATCTTAAACGGACATTGGGTTTCAGCTCAGTGTTAGAGGGTTGCCCTGCACGTGCAAGGCTCTGGGTTCAATCCCCAGTAACCTCCACTACCACAAAAAAAAAAAAAAAAAAAAGAAAGAAAGAAAGAAAGAAAAAAGAGGTCCAAGTGTCATTTGACAACTTATTATAGCAATTAAGAGGGAGTCTATGGAGTCAAAGTGCCTGTCTGCATACCAAAGACACCTGCTCTGAGGGATAGCTGTCCCGAGGACATGTGTTCTCTGGTTGGCATAAGGACCTCAGTGTACCACGGACCAGAGCTGATTGTCATTTTTATCACACTGATGCTATTGGCCTTTCTTGATGTTTCGTGATGCCTTTTTATGAGCAATATCAGCCACTTCTTTTTTGTTTTTTATTTCATTTTGTTTTTCAAGATAAGGTTTCTCTGTATACTCTGTGTAACCCCAGAGCTCACTCTGTAGACCAGGCTGTCTTCCAACTCAGAAATTTCACCTCCCTTGCTTTCCGAGTCTGGGATTAAAAGTGGCCACCACCATGCCTGGCTCAACTATGTCTGACATCTGTATCTGTGCCAAAGCTGGGAAGAGAAAGGTAGAATGAAAGAATTGAGAAAATTAGAGCTGAGTAGGGTAGTATATGCCTTTAATTCCAACACTCAGGAAGCAGAGACTGGTAGATCTCTGTGGTCTACATAGTGACTGATTTACAGGCCAGCTAGCACTACATAATGAGACCCTGTCTCAAAACAAAATAAAACAAAACTTGGAACAGTCCCTGCCCTAGCTTGGCTAGGAAGGACATCTTCACAGGTTGCACCTATGGGAAGGACATCTTCATCTAAAATACCAGGGTGAAGCCTGCCCTGCATTTCACCTAACAATGCCTTTTAAACCTTCGAACTTCCCACAATGGCCTGGCGTCTGCCCAACCCCAGATTATCTTCCTGAATCTGCCTGAATGGCTTTTCCTTCTCTTTGGTGCTGCCTGAGATAGAGATACTCTTTCAGCTTGAAAGGCATTCCATTTTCAAGGTACAGAGTCTCTGGAAAAGTTAGAATTGAGACCACAGCATCACTCAGACCACCTCGGATTCACATCCCTCCATTACTGAGCGCAGTATAAAGACGGAGTGTCTTTCCACTGATGCTTGCTGGGTTGCTCCTTCTCTCACTGGCTAAAGAGTTGAGGTCTGTGTGGAATAACCCCAGGCACCCAGGAAGCTGTCAGCTCTTACTGGGTTTCGCTTTCACAGATAATTTAAACCTGATTTCCTTTCCCCTCATCTGCTAAGGTCAATGCCTCCGAGGGCAAGGATGTTTGACAGCCTAGGGGTGGAGTTGGGCAGGGACTAAAAGTAAGAGAGATGATAGGTGGAGAAGAGATAGGGAAGGGTGGAGTTTTAAGTACTAAGGAAAGAGAAAGTGAAGGTCTTTGCAGGGTGGTGAAGGTCTGAATGAGATTGGTGCCCTTGGGCCCCTCCAGTAAAGGATACATAGCAAGATGGAAGGAGGAAACAGACAGGAAGTGGGAGCCCACACACCAGCTTTGTCTAGGATTCACTTGTACCCAGAAAGGGGGGGGGGAGTACTCTCCCCCTCTTAGACTAATCTCGAGTTTAACTGCATTATAAACGAATAAATTGCTGTGGACAAAACTGAGGTCCCAGCCGTCATTTATTACATCGTTTCAGTAGGGAACACTTCCTGAACTCTGTGCACCAAGCTTCTGTAGCCTTTTTGAACAGAACTTGTGAGTTGGGGCCTGCCTGTTTGCTGAGGAGGGAGCTTGCAGCTGGACAGGCCAGAGAGAGCTGGTGTTTCACAATCAGATACTGGAGCTGTAGTGTAAGCTGGGCAAACGACACAGACAGAGAACTAGATCCATAGTCCCCAAATCCCTGCATTTCCAGCGGGCAGTTTAACCTTCAGAACCAATGATATTCAATGAAATAAGAACAGTGATAGCAGTAGTGGTGCACGCCTTTAATCCCAGCACTTGGGAGGCAGAAGCAGGCAGATTTCTGAGTTGGAGGCCAGCCTGGTCTACAGAGTAGGTTCCAGAATAGCCAGGGCTACACAGAGAAACCCTGTCTCAAAAAACCAAAACCAAACCAACCAACCAACCAAACAACCCCCCCCACAC
>NW_022196891.1:54144982-54145730 GCF_008632895.1 Mastomys coucha | reverse complement strand
AGAAAGAAAAAGAAAAAAGAAAAGAAGAAAAAGAAAAAGAACAGTGATGGGGGAACCGGCAGTGGTGGTGCATGCCTTTAATTCCAGCACTCCAGATGCAGAGGCCCACTCTGAGTTCAAGGCCAGCCTGGTTGGTCTATGGAGTGAGTTCCAGCAAGGTCTTGAAAACTGACCAACAAACAAAAAAGTGATGTGAATTTAATGCACTGTATAGTACAGACCACAGATCACACGCTACAGTACATACAGTACTTCTGGCACAGTACATACAGAGCATGCAGCACTGTGTGCTCTGAAATACCATACACATTTAAAAGCAATTTAATCTCAGTTTGTGGACACTACCGCCCAGTTAGGAATTGGTAATTGGGAACTGTCTTGTCTGTCCTCACATGAGCTGTTTGGTTGGGGTTTGGAGGAAAGCAGAGGCTGGGGGACACTTTGCTCTTCTCAGTGGATGAATCCAATATCAGCTGGGAGGAATGCAAGAGGTGAAGAGAACAGGAGCCCCTTGAGTCTCTTCCAAACACAAGAGTCTTTATCCTGTCCTTCCTGACATACAGCACAGTAAGTGTCAACAGCTTAGTCTTTTTTCTTTGAGAACTGCAAAACCCTGAATCAGAATAAATCCCCCGTGACAGGCCTGTTCCTATGATCTAACCTGATTTGTTAGAAGGAATAGTTATAAATGACTCTGCATTAGGAGATGATAGAAAAATAATTTATTCTTTTTTTTTTTTTTTTTTTT
>NW_022196891.1:54135145-54144776 GCF_008632895.1 Mastomys coucha | reverse complement strand
TAATGAAAAAAAAAAAGAAGTGTCATAAGAGAAAAATACAAAGGAAGGGGTTTAGAAGATTCAGAGGATTCAGAGGACTGGATGCCTGGAAGGCAGTGTCCCCAGCTGAATGTGGGACAAGGCAAATGCAGTTGAGTCTACACAGTTACCCAGTGGTCCTAGGCAATTTGGAATCAAAAGGAATAAAATGGAGACATAGTCAGTACGGGTTTGGTACCATCAGGTTAGTGCCCAACATCTAAATTAACTTTGGTGATTCAAGGAAATGCTCAGAAATTGGCATAATGGCATACTACAAGAAACAGTACCTGATGTTCTAAGGTGCTGCTCTAAGCTGACATTGCTTCTGCGATATTAAGGGTATGGCGACTAGGAAGACTATTATCTTAATTTTAACGTAAGGGGAGCTGGCTACGCAAGGGAGGTTGTTTACTGTGGTTTACTCGGGGAATGATGACTAACTCCGAGATCACCATGTTTCCACCATAATATTATTTCTACTGGGATAAACAAAGGGATTATTAATAAATAAAAGATCAGTTCTTAGGTGGCTCAGAAACAGTGTGTTCATCATAGCTGACATTCTAGCTAGGGAATGGGTTAGTTAGAGGAATAGAAAGCGAGCCACACCAGCTTAAGGTACACACATGGGGACAGTGTAAGACAAGACAGGCCAGTGAGCCCAGGAACCGCCCCTCAGGCAGGCTCTGTCCCTTTTCTGCCTTGTATTCTCCATTGGAGATGGGCTTCCTCCCCCTGCTAATTTATTTCACATCTTGCATACATGGAGAAGTCTGGCTCCCAGAGTCGGCAGACTGTTTCTTGTGACTCTGTTCTACTTTCCTAGAGAAAGTGGGGAGGTGAAGACAATGGCCTAGGGCATCCCCTCTGGGAGCAGGGAGGGGTGGCTACTGGGTCTCAGCAACTTGGAGCCATCATTTTAGCCAAGACTATAGTGGTGGCTGAAGGATTATAAGGGCCTGTTCTCAGTCTGTGGATGTAGGTTAGTGATATAGTGCTCATTTAGCATTAAGGCCCTGGGCTCTGTCCTCAGCATTGGAAAATATAGACTTGTGCGCTCGCACGCACGCGTGCATACACACGCAGGTGCACACACACACACACACACACACACACACACATACACACCAACCATATAAAAAACTGAAAAAGAGGACAGTGTATCTTCATAGATGCCAAATTTAGCCACTCATGTTTGTCCATGTCTTTACTCCCAGCACTCAGGAGGCAGAAGCAGGCATATGTCTGTTTGAGGTCAGCCTGATTTTTATAGTAAGATTCTGCCTGCCAAATTCAGGAAGAAAAGATTTATGCATGTATAAGATTCATGAGGAGCAGAGTGCTTGGCCAATGACTCTTTATGTCCTGCTCACCACCAGCAAGCTGTAGGGGAGCTGCTGTTCTTGCTTGGCTTCTCTTGTTCTCCCTGTCCACAGAACTTACCTCTAGCCAAAGGTAACCTTTCAGGTCAGGACTCAGTTGCTCTGAATAAGTATTAGTTGACATAGAAGAACCCTTCAGCCTTGGGAGGCAGAGGCAGGCAGATTTCTGAGTTCGAGGACAGCCTGGTCTACAGAGTGCGTTCCAGGACAGCCAGGGCTACACAGAGAAACCCCGTCTCAAACAAAAGAACCCTTCAGAAGTACAGTTCATCAAGGTTCCTACTGCAAAAGAACCCCACAGTTTTGAAGTCGAGAATCCACAGATTTATACGAAACACAAGCTGATGTGCAAGCTGCTTGTTGATCACTTATGAATAAACGTCTATAAAGAAAGCAGCACATCCAGCCAGCCAGTCACACAGTTTACACAGCCCCACCTGAAAATGTTTCCCGAGCCAGGTTTTCAGTGGGCGTGACAGTGAATGGACACGGGGCTGGCTGGAAAGATGGCTCAGCTTTTAAGAGTGCTTTATCTTCTGGCAGGCGACCAGGGTTCTGTTCCCAGAATTCATCTCAGGCATCTCACACCTGCTTAGTAACTCTAGTTTTAAGATCCAGTGCCCTCTGACCTCCAAGACAGATGCAGGAGGTACACATAAACTCACACAGGCACAAACTTATAAAAAAATAAAATAAAATAAAAACATCTTTAAAAAAAATAAAAGAAAAGGAAAAGTTATATGAGCATTGTTCATTCATAAGATTTAGCCAAAGACTACAACATTGCTGTACAACCTGGCTGTGACCTTACCTCCCCTTGCTTCCCCTCCATTTCCTTCTCTCACAACTTTGTTTTGGTTTTGTTCTTAGTGATGTTTGGTTACACGTGGCAAGTGTTTGATGAATCATCTCGCAACGCTCTAAAGCTATAGTGGGAACTTAGGTTGGCTTGCCCAATGCAGGTGTTGGTTGTTAGATTCTTCTAAGGTCCTTGACCTTCCTAATGCTGCCACCTTTTAATACGCTCTTGGGATCTGTTTGTCTCTGTCCCCCAATGCTGGGGTTACAGGAGTTCAGTCATGTGGGCGCTAGAGATTCAAAGTCATGGCTTTGTGCTTATAGGAAAAGGACGTTCTTATCCACTTAGCCATCTTCCTAGTCCTCCATTTTAATTTTTCTTTTATTCGAAAGGATTTTGAAAGCAATTCTTTGGAATTCTTGAGCTTCCATAACATAAGTAAATTATAGAAATTACTTTTTAAATTAAACATGTGTTGGGTATCTCTCATACATTGGATGGTTCGTTGTTAGCATTTAGTATTCTTTAAGCCTCATCAACATATGTGACATTGTGCTATGATTGACAAGGACACATGTGAAGCGGTTTTACTGGGAACAATATACCATGGGGACATGAGTCAGAATGCTTAGATTTGATGCCAACTTTGCCACTTCCCAGTGGCATGACTCGAGGCAAGTCATTCAACACTTTTGAGTTGTATTATGAAAATGTATTTTTAAAATATGGACTTTTCAGGGTCATCATGAGACTTAAGGTGACATTATAGAAGGCACTGGCTGTCATGCCTGTCTATTGTAAGTGCTCAATAAAAAATGAATCTAAAGAAAATCATGGATTATCCTGGCCAAGGACTTATAGTCTACTGGGGGACTTAGGAAATGTATATTTTTGGCCAGGCATGGTGCCAAATAATCCTACCAGAGGGACAGAAGCAGGAAGATTCTTACAAATTCAAGGTCAGCCTGGGTCTACGTAGCAAGTTCTAGGATAGCCAATGCTACACAGGGAGAGCCTGTGTGAGGGACACTTTACAAAACAGTTAAGAAATGTGCACATTGATAACACAGTAAACCACTCTATAATAGACTGCCAAAGCCAGAGGACTCTAATATGTGACCTCCACACCTGTGTGGCGAAGGAAGAGATCAGGGAAGAAACAGAGGCGGATCTCTAGTTGGATTCTAAGAATTAGTGAAAGCAGAGGGGGGAGATGTGTTGTAATAGAAGCAATCAGAGTGTTATTTTGTAAGGAGAAACAAGACTTTGCAGACTTAAGGCAGCCAAAGAATGCAGGTGAATTGGTGGGGTGGACCCGAGGTTATGGAAGACCTGAGGTGAGGGGCTACTTTATCGAAGTACACGGGGTGTGGGCTTGAACTGGGTGGTGCGGGGGTCAGCATTCACAATACAGCGAAAACGGTGTAGGAGGACCAGCTAATTGTTTAAGAAGAGAGATGGCTCACTGTTTAAAGGGGATTGCAGCAAAGTCTGGTAATCAGAGAGCTTGGGGCCCAGACTTAAATGAGAGAAGGAACAAACAATTCTGCCTTCAGACAAGTGTCATGCCACATATACACAATGTACACACACACACATATACACATGTACAGACACACACACATATACATATGCACAGACACACACACATATACACATGCACAGACACACATACACAAGTAAAATCTTGTTTGTTTTAAAGAAAATGGTGTAGGAAGAACTGTGTGCCAGTTGTCTAAAGCAAGGAGATCCTGAGGAAACACTCTTGTCCCCCTAGGGGCTGGGATTACAGGCCTATGGCCTCACCTGGCTCAAAGGAGAAAAAACGAAAAAAACAAAAAACCCTTTGAGCAGGATGTGGTGGTACAGGCCCGTAACCCCAGAATTTGGGAAGTGGAAACAGAACAAGTCAGGATTTAAGGTCATTTTCTGAGCTTGAAGTCAGTTTATACTACATGATACTCTGTCTCCGAAAACCAAAACTGAAAATAAAATAAAGGATCTTTTATTGGGTATAATTGTGGATTTATAGAAATGCCCACTCTTTACCCTGTTACTTGCTGTTAAAATTTTATCATTACATATATATTTGCATAAATAATAAATGCACACACTGTATTTTTAAAAGTCATATATATACCTTGGCCCTTTCCTTTTGAATACTTCAGTGTCTATTTCTAAGAATGTAACTAGTTATTACTAATGTCAGTGACTTTAATGTTAATGAAAGACTGTAATTCATCTACCATGTTTCCCTTTTGACCCAGCAATGCCCCTCATTTTTTCCTTCCTATAGAAGCCCCATCCCAGTAGCTCACATTGTCGCTCAGTGTCACATCACATGTTTGTCCTTCATGACATTAGCATGCCCCAAAGACTGTTCACTCCACTTTACAAAACCAAACCAGATGTTGCTCACTGGAGACGGAGCATCACTACCCCATTTAGGTAGCCATCTCCAGAGAATCAGATCTGAAGGCAAAGGACGTTTGTCTGTCCCTCATCTTTGATCCCACTGTGATTAACTGATTCTGCCCTTGTAGCTAATAAAGCAGATAAACTCACTAAGACCATGCATGCATCTGGCTCCTCATGTATATCCCCTCTTAAAGATTCACCAGTGGTTCTCCCCAATCTTTGCCACTGTGTAATAGCCTTTTTCCCACTCTATGCTCTACCTTATTTTTTTATCCCTATTTATTAGTAGGGTGTTTTATTAGTGGTGGGGGACAAACTCGGGGTCTCATGCATGTTGTCAGTACTCTAACACTGACCTATACCCCTAGCCAAGCAGTTTATTATTAGTATGGATTTATGAATTCCTTTAAAATTTTCAATCTACTTGATATTTAAAAAGGAAATGGATGTGATATTGGACAATGAACTTCTCTTTCTACCACATCTGAAAAGTTATGCTTAAATTTCTTATGAAGAAACTTGAATAGGATTCACTTACTTAGAAAAAAGCCATCAGATAAATGCAATTATCCAAATTTAGAGGAAGACTCGACAAAAGGACTTTCTGCTAAATAAATGGCCCCCAAATCAGAGCTGGGTTTTTTTTTTTTTTTTTTTTAGCAGTTTCGTTTAAAATACTATTTGTTTTTCCAGAGTACTCCACATGCTATAAGGCACTTCAGAGGTATGTGTATAGGGGTGTGTGTGTGTGACTACAGCAAGGCAGTGCTACAGTAGTAGGGACAGTACCAGGACAGCAGAAAACTGAGTTCTCAGTGCCAGATTCATGGTACTGCAGGAACAGAGTAGCCAAGACTGTCTATTGAGTGGTTATGAGAATAAATATTCTAAGCTCCTGAGGACACCCTCTATCATAGTGGGCATGTTGGCAAAGGCTCAGCTACATTGTGCTCTATTTTCTTGAGATACTGCAGACAGAAGCCAGGGCCTAGAACATGCTAGACAGGCACTGGGCTGCTGAGTTACAAGCTGGATGGTATTTTATTAGTTTAAAGGAAAAAGGTAGTGAAATTTCAAAGAAAAAAAATGAAAATGGTTTAAACTGTTTCTAGTACTTCAAGATGAAGAAAACCTGGCTTATCTAGAATAATTATTACCAACCCCCCAAAAAGCTTCTTTTAATAGTCATGTCAGATAAATAATTGCTGAAACTATCTTTATTCTTTTTAGGATTTATTTCATGTACATGAGTATATATACACACATATAGATAGATGAGTACACTCTCTTCAGACACACCAGAAGACGGCATTGGATCCCATTACAGATGGTCGTGAGCCACCATGTGGTTGCTGGGCACTGAACTCAGGACCTCTGGAAGAGCAGCCAGTGCTCTTAACCCCTGAGCTATCTCTTCAGCCCCTGAAACTGTCTTTAATATTGAAAAACATTTAAAAATTCAAACACTTACGTATACACAAACTTGCCACCAAAGAGAATTCCAGGGAAATACTAATCATCTTTAATAAATTCCTGCTGATTCATGCCTGACTCAGAATTGACACAGAATTCCTCCTGTAAGAATAGCTTAACTGTAAATTACTTAATATGGGGCTCAGATTTGAATAGTTTGTTGATCGACTTTGTTCGGAAACTATAGCATGTCTTTCCCCACGGAGAGTCTAGCGGACTTTCCTCAAAATGTTTTCTGTGGAACCCTTTAGGGCCTTCCTTACAGCCATCCCTCCTAGGGAGTTTTGAATATCCTGCTTTGCATGTATTTTAGATCAGAGATTTGGAACCATAACTGACAGGTTTCTTCGAGATGCCCGTCTGATTGGTTTCGACAGTGAGTTGCAACGTTTGCTGATCTGCTTTCTGCTGTAGTGGTGTGCTAACTCTCTATCTAAATGGGTCCCTTGGCTTACCCTTTGGAAGTAATGCAAAGTAATAAAACTGTTACACAATGGTGACTCCCCTGAAATGACTTTTAAGCGTATTGAATTGTGATCAATTTCTATTTTATATAATAGCATTTCTGTTATATCCATTAGCATTTTTTTGTTCTAAGATTCTGCATACTTCCTCTCTTTTGGCAAAAACAAATGGCTCTCCTAGAGCAACATACAGAACTATAAAAGAAATTATGCTCTGGTAAAGAATAGTTGTTGCAAATAGTCATTGCTTCACTTACATATAAATGGATGGGGAACAGATTTTGAGAAATAACTCACGGTTTATAAACAACAACAAAAACATTAAAAGGATAAGCTGTTTTCTATCCTTTTGGTTTTTGGAGCTAGGTTCTCATACTGTAGCCCAGGCTGGCCTGGAATAGAGAAGAGGATGCCTCCCATCTCAGCCACCTGAGCCCAGGGATTACAAATTTAGTACCACACCCAGTTACTCTTTTTGTGTGTGCGAGTGTGGGCACTCATGCCATAGCTTGTGGGGAGAGGGCAGCTCTCACTTTCCACCTGATTGAGGCAGGGTCTCTCTCATTGTGTATCCCAGGCTAACTGGACCAAGAGCTTCGAGCCTAAAGTCCTGCTGTTTCCACTCTCATTACCTTGCAGGATTTCAGGGATTACACATGCTTGCCACATCAAGCCTTTTACTCCCCATGCAGGGATTGAACTCCGATCCTCAGGCCTGCCAGGGCTGACCTTTGCCTCTTAAGTCATCTCAGCTTCTCCCAAGGTTTTTTTTTTTTTTAAACTATATTTTCATACAGACATTCGCAACCTTATCAAGTTCAGAAAATACTGAGCTCTTAAGGTTAGTAAAAGTGTGGTTTTGCAGGCTGTCAACATGAGCAACCCATTTTGAGTGATTTATTCCAAATTCAGACATTCTGTAGGCATAGGAATCTCCGGTTTAAATCCATGAACTCTTGGGTTTTTTCTCTTCAAAGCTGGAGTGAAAATTTTATTGCTTTTACAGTAAACTGTGAAAATTACTGGCAGATGTGGGGCCCTGGGATCCTTGTTTTTAATGAAGCTTCAATTCAAATTTAAAGTGGCTACAAGACATTTCTAACAAATGAAATTCCCCGAGGTTCCTTATTTTTCCTATCTTAAAAGCAGTTAATAACTTGAGATGATATATATATATTATTATTATTGTATTATTGTTGGCACATAGCTTTTCCTTAAACTCTAACTTGAAGAAAGATCAATCACTTACTCAGTAACTCAAAGTTTGTTTGTTTTTTTTTACCCTTCCCAACTGTTACTTCAGTTTGTCTGTTGTTTCTTTGGGGCTTGAAGCAAATAGCATCTAAGTGAAAACTCATAATTCTCGTGAAGCCTTTTTGTCAGTAGTGGTTTTTAGCCCTGCCCCCTTTTCTTTAGTCTATGCTCAGTTGAAATTTTCTGACAGTTTTTTCTTTTTTGGTTTCCATGCATCTCTCAGTGATTCCATCACTATTGGACAGACTTCCAATGTAAAGTGGAATAAAAATCAGCACTGGGTTCTATCGCTTTTCCTTGCTTCGTTCCTATCTTACACCTTCTTTTGCATGGGCGTAATCTAGCCAAGGGAATGAAGCAGCATTCTACCTTCTCCACAGAAGGCAGTCAAAGGGGACAGTGTTTAACTTTCTTCTGCATAATAGAATCCGTTGTTTTTATTAGTTATTATAGGGAGGAAGGAAATCAAACGAACACTTTTGGTCCCTTCACAATCTACATTCGGTGCTGCTATAGAATTGTCACTCCACTACACATTGCCTAGAAAAGGATCGCATCTATTCCCGAATGACCTAATGATACACCGAGGTGGCTCACTGAAAACCTTCCACTAAGTCACACTGCATCAAATGGTGCTAAGTTTAAGTAGGCCACCTAGGTGCACCCCGTGAAACAACACCCTTCCATCCCCTTTCATTCACAGGAAAAAAATTGTCACCTTTTAGAATCACGTTTCCGCAATGGCGTGAAAATACAGTCCACCTGAAACTCATCAATCTGGGACTGGGTTGGGGGTGTGTGTGTACCAAATATTGTTATTTGCTCATTAAAGTAGGGGCAGCCACCCCTCTTAGCACCTAAAGAGGCGGACCCAACACTTCCGGCATGATAAATGTGTGAGAGTACCGACTCCATCCTTTAGGATCCCACGGCTGTGGGGCGACTCTTCACATTTGCAGCCCCTCCACTTGTCCGCCACGACTCCTAGGGACACCGCCCGCACGGGCAGGGTAGGTGATCTGGGGGTGCCAAGCGCTTCCAGACTTTTGTCCTCTGGCCTGAGCGGTGATCGGCGCCTGCGACTCGTGAGGGAGCAGCCGCGGAGCCCCACCTGTCCGTCCTGAGCCCTACGGCTTCGTCCTTGCGGCCCGTGCGGCGGCGGCAGTGGCGGCGGCTGGGGCACGCGCCGCGGACACGGGTACGGGCGGCGGTTGGACTCGGCGGGGCACAGCTCGGCGTCCGCAAGCGTGCGCCGAGACCCCGGCGACCCGGCGTGCCCGGCCGCGCGAGCGCGCTCGGTTGGTGCGCGCGCCGCTCCGCTCCGCCCCGCCCGCCCGCCCGGCGCGCGCCCCCCTGCGCGGCCGGGGTGGATCCGGCGCACTCCCCTCCCCCGAGCGCCGGCGGCGGGCGCTGAATGAGAGACGCCGACTGCTCCGGCTTGGGCGAGCGCTGCCTCGGAGCTGCTGGGCGAAGCGGAGGTGACGGCCGCGGCTGCACAGGTCGGCGTGGCGGGCGGCCGTGCGGGGAGGCGCGGGCCGTGGCGGCCGCGGTGCGGGGTGCGCGGCGCGGGAGGGCGGGCGGGCTGCGGGTCGCTCGCGGTCCCGCGGTGGCGGAGGCCCCGGCGTCGCCTCAGCTTCTCAGGTGAGCGGGGACTGGGTCCCCGCCGCGCCAGCCACACCCCCTCTCCGGCAGGGCGCCTGCACCCCCCCACCGAGCCGAGGCGGGTGACCTGTTGCGGGGCCGAACCGGCCGCGGAGCGCGCGCGGGGCGAGCGGCGCCGCCGCGGCGGAGGGCGCGCTTGGACACGGAGCGGGGGGACG
>NW_022196891.1:54134732-54135135 GCF_008632895.1 Mastomys coucha | reverse complement strand
GGGGTGCTCCCGCACCGCCGCGCTATCTGCCCGCAGCGCCCGGGATTCCTTTGCTGTGTGGGCTCAGGCGGGCTCGTAAACACCGGGCTTGGGAGGCAGGCGATGGGGAGCTGACCTGGAAGGGAGCCCGGACCTGTGCGCCGCCGCGGCTCCCCGCCCCCCTCGAAGCGCTTTTTCCTGCCGCCTGTGTGCGGTGTAGACGCAGGCGGGTTTCAGGGTGCGTGGGCGTGTTTGCGAAGAAGCTGCGAGCTGATAGGAGGTACCTTAGTACGAATGTTAATTTGTCAGAGCTGGGAGGGGTGAGGCCGGAGGAAGATGGGGGCCTGATGGTGGCTGTGGAGGAGGGGCGTTTGCAACCCGAAATCTCGCTGCAGAAAGCGCTCCGCCGAAAGCATCCAGCGCC
>NW_022196891.1:54129257-54134722 GCF_008632895.1 Mastomys coucha | reverse complement strand
TAGAGCTTTGTTTTTCGGTGTCGGTGTTTGTTTATGAGTTGACTCTGCCGTTGTTTATGTAATGTTTACCGTCCGGTGGGCCCGAGGTCGTGTGTCTTTGAAGAGGACCATTGGAATTTTGTGGAACTTTTCATTTCCTTGCATGAAGGAGTACCGCAGTGCCACAGATCGTTAGCTTGCACACTGTAAAAAGCCTGTCCCACCCAGATAGGATTGTTCGGGCTGTAGCCTCATAAATATAGTAAGTGTAATATTGTTACTGCAGAAGTGGGATTTGTCACCGAACAGTATTATCTTGGTAATAATAATCTCTAGTGACCGTGTGTAGTCGTGAAGCTTCAAAAATGTGGAAAATTACTTGTCTTAGCCACGTGTAGACGTTAAATGTGTTTATTAGTGTTCCCTTAAATGATTTAAGTATAGTGATTTTAAAATAGTAAGACCCAGTCCATTCTATCTCTTCAGGTATTGGTTTCAGGAATTTTGACTTTTTCTGGAAATAGCGTTCTCTGTCTTTTTTCACCAGATTGCTGCAGAAGTTGAAAGATCTGCTTGTGTGTCAAGATCCCAGTGTACTTTAATGATGTTATAGTATCAGGATACACCCAAAAATTCTGAGAGAAAATAAAATTTAAAAGATAGCAGTGAACCAGATATGCCCGAGTAATGCAGTTTGTGTGCATTTAAAAACAAGCATTCCGTTTTTTAGTTTATTATGACTTTGCACTTAAAATTGGGCCAGTCGTTGCCTTGGTGGAAGATGATTTTGTTGGTAATATTAATCTGACTGCAACTTGAAACTTTTTTTGTGACAAGAGTCCCACCATGTAGCTCTAGCTGTCCTGAAGTTCACTACATAGACCAGGCTGGCTTCTAACTGGCTGAGATCTGCCTGACTCTGCCTATGACGTGCTGGGATTAAAAGCTCCTTTTAAGCTTTTGTCCAGAGGATCCATTCTTCTACACACATGGAGTACATCTGCATACTGCTGTATCCCGGTGGATGTGGAAGGGTGCTGCTGTGTAAAGACACACATGTGCCGTGATGGAGATAAAGCGATAAGTGGGCAGGTCTCTGTTAGTCTAAAAGAAGTTAACAACTCACATTGCCTTTTGAGTTAGGATATTGCTTGCATTTTTCCTTCTGAGAATAGAAGGAACTGTTAGTGAAAATAAGAATCAAGACAGGTGTCTTAAACCGTGCTTCTGTTTATACACTAGGTATCTGGCTTACAAACACACTCTAAATAGACTCTACCTGGAGTCAGAGGGCATGTGGGTTATATGTGGCCAAACAATTACTCTGATGGTTTATACACTTAAATGAAATGTGTACCTGTTTGTAAGAAGAGTCTTCAAGAGATGTAAACCACCACCCTCCCTCCAGGGACAGCATTCTATCCTTCCATTAAAGAAAAATCTTACTGGAGGAGAAAAGTCTGATGAGAGATTAGTTCATGCTCTGATTAATAATCACGGTGACACACATTGGTGTAGATCTTTGTAGATTTCAGAGCTTTAAAAGTATTTATGAATACATCAATACTTCTTAGGACTGTCAGTAATTAACCTTTACCCTGTGCAGGCGTTCTTTTCTCCATTTCAGAGTGGGAGGTCAGCTGTCAGTCACCATACAGTGACCCCAGACCCAGACTGTCCGTTACTAGAGTGTGATGTCCTGCCTGTGGAGTGTAGACTTGCTGGGAAGATGCATAGCTGAAGACTTAGTGTACTACTAGCTTCCAGAAGTTTCCAAGAAACTTGTAAACGCTCATCTATGAGTTGAAATTGCCTTCGTTTTCCCTAAAGCCCTGCTTTCTTTGGATATGGGAAATGAGCACTTACCAGCTCTTGAGATTAAAATGGATCCTGTTTTTTGAATATGAGCTTTTGTTTAATGTTTGCTTTTGAGATTGCTACTTCTGTCTGCATTTCACATTTTTTTAAATAGTTATTTAGTGTTCAACGAAAACATAATTCAGATAGCTTGAAATAGGTCCCATGGAAAAGAGTGAGTTTATTGCATTACTCTATAATTACTTCCTTAAGTGTGTTTTAAATTCCCATTAGTTTCTTTTTAATGAGAGAATGAAGATTGGATATGATAAAACTTCAATATTTTTAAATTAATCTGTACTCTTTCCTTTTTCATGCTTTATAGTTTTATTTTCTTTGGTTCTCAAGTTTTATTCAAGAACTTATTCTAGGCCGGGCAGTGGTGGCACACGCCTTTAATCCCAGCACTTGGGAGGCAGAGGCAGGCGGATTTCTGAGTTCAAGGCCAGCCTGGTCTACAGAGTGAGTTCCAGGACAGCCAAGGCTGAGAAATCTTGTCTTGAAAAAAAAAAAGAACTTACTCTAAATATTGCAGATGGGTTTTATGAATCAACCTCCTCCTCCTCCCTCCTTCCCCTCCTCTATTCCCTGTCCCCCTCCTCCCTTCTTAGAAAAGTACCTTACACTGGAAACAGTGTTCAGTTATTGGCTAGACATTATGGTCAGAGAGTAAAGTAATTGATATTAAATGATGACCACCTTGTTCTTCTTTTAAAAGTTGGTATTTTAACTAATACAGTTAAAAATTACCCTACAAGACTTTTTGTAAAGACGTTGGTCCCTTGCTTCGTCTCTCTATGACCTCCTTCCCAGGCCCTGCTTAAAGAACAGCAGCTTTTGATATTATTGGCTGGTTCTTGCGGTCCTTTGGGTCTTGTTTTCTTTCTTCTGGCATGAGTGCATGGTTCTGCAGTTTTACTTTTCAACTTTAGTTGTTTTTTTTTTTTTTTTAAAGAGTATTTATTTATATATGTACACTGTAGCTGTCTTCAGACACATAAGAAGAGGTCATCAGATCCCATTACAGATGGTTGTGAGCCACCATGTGGTTGCTGGGAATTGAACTCAGGACCTCTGGAAGAGCAGTTAGTGCTCTTAACCGCTGAACCACCTGTCCAGCCCCAACTTTAGATTTTTACAGTGGCTTTGCTTTAGGATTTCTGTGGTACCTTGAACTTGCTCTGTTGTCTTCCTATATTGTGATGTCATGTTTTTGATTACAGGTTCGTTATTTACATTATTATGGCTCTGTAAATACGTTTAACAGTTGAACATTGCAGCATACTGTGATCAGATTTCTTGGTGTTAGATTGTTTTCTTTTGTAATTTTACTCACTTTCTTATTTGTCTTTACCTTTTTCTATAGTCTGTCCAAATCTACAAATAAATGGGGTGATAGGTATTTAAACTTTTTAAGAATTGGGAAGGCCCTCCTAGGCCCTCTGTCTTTGCTCAGATCTGCAGTGCTGCTCTGCGGCTGCAGCTGCACAGCTCGTCTGTAGCTTCTCATCGTTGCACGTCTGACAGGTGTCCTGTCTGACTGCACTGGGGCCCGTACTCTCTGGATTCATGGCTCCCCTCACCCCCCTTCAGTTTACTTTCTTGTTTGAGTCAGTTGCATCTTTTGTTGACACTTACAATCCTACAGCTTGAAAGCTGAAGCAGGAGGGTTTCTGGGAGCTCCAGGCTGCTCAGGGCCAAAGTGTGAGACTCTTATAACAAAGTCTGTATGCCAGGCAGCACCTTTTGAATTGTTTATGTTGCTGAAAATGCTTTATTCTATTGTCTGGGCTAAGTTCTGAATCAAGATGTTAAGATTTCCTTGAAATAGAAGGGAGCACCATGAAATAGAAAGGGTTGTTGTATGATTTTCTACCTTCAAAAGTTTGTTGAAAAGTCTTAGTGTCATTCAGAGTTTTCTTCCTTTTTTTGTTTTGTTTTTTTGTTTTTGTTTTTTTTTTGTTTTGTTTTTTCGAGATAGGGTTTCTCTGTGTAGCCTTGGCTGTCCTGGAACTCACTTTGTAGACCAGGCTGGCCTCGAACTCAGAAATCCGCCTGCCTCTGTCTCCCAAGTGCTAGGATTAAAGGTGTGCGCCACCACCGCCTGGCCTGGAGTTTTCTTCCTTTGCATGTGACATGGCCTTAAGAATTTTTCTTTGTCATCAGTATGCCTGACGTATTTTATGTGTCCATGAGCCTAAGTTTTTGTTTTGTTTTTTAAAGTTTTATCTATTTTATGTATATGAGTACACTGTATCTGTATAGATGGTTGAGAGCCATCGTGTGGTTGTTTGGGAATTGGGTTTTAGAACCTCTGCTTGCTCCAGTCGGCCCCCCTCTCTCTGGTCGGCCCTGCTTGCTCAGTCCCTGTTTGCTCCGGCCCAAAGATTTATTTATTATTATAAATAGGTACATTGTAGCTGACTTCAGATACACCAGAAGACGGCATCAGATCTCATTACGGGTGGTTGTGAGCCACCATGTGGTTGCTGGGATTTGAACTCAGGACCTTCGCAAGAGCAGTCAGTGCTCTTGCCAGCTGAGCCATCTCGCCAGCCCCCTCCCCCCGCAAGAAAAAAAAGTCTTTTATGCATGGAATGTAGTGGGTCTTGTAGCCAGTGTACTTTTAAAGAGCTGCATTGTAAGCAGTGCAGGTAGAATGAGCTATGCAGTCTTTGTTCACTGACCTGAGTTTGCTGTTCTGTAGTGTGAAAGCAGCTGCAGGTGGCTTGCAGGTGGCAGATCGTGTGGTTTGCAGGCTTGCTGTAACTTTGCATGTGTTTTATCAGCAGAGCATGCTACTGTAGAAAATGGGAGAGGGCAGAACATGGACAGAGACATGACAGTAATCGCTTCAAGTCTCCTCTGAGTTTTCTGTTCACTTTCTGGGAATCGGTCTTCAGCAGAGAGCAAGGAGGAATGGAGACTGTATAACAGATTTGAGAAGAAATATGACCTCATCAGAGTGATGAAGGAATGTAGCAGGAACAATAGTGTGATTGCCAGTTTCCCCTGAAGAGATCATTTCTGAAATTTGTAAATTCTGTGTGTGTGTGTGTGTGTGTGTGTGTGTGTGTGTGTGTGTGTGTCTCACACACACACAGAAAGGGGGGAGGGAGAGGAAGAGGGAGAGAGAGATACATGTACGTGTGTGGAGGTCTTTGTTCTAGCCTTCTCCCTTTAAGACAGTATCTGTTGGCTACTGCCAACCTCAAGCTAGCTGGCCTGCTTTTAGGGATTCTCCTGTCTTTGCCTCCCATCCTGTCTTGCAGCCCTGTGGTTACAGATGTGCACTGCTGTGTCCAGCTTTACATGGGTTCTGAGGACTCAAACTTAGGTCTCCACACTTGCACTTCGAGTGTTTTGCCCACTGAGCCATCTCCACAGCTCCATGAATTTTGTGTTCAGAACTTTACTAAGAATACTTGTAAACATTTATAAGGTATTTTACTATTGATTTCTAGTATATAAGGTAAAAGATCCCTCTTCTGCAGGTCTTGCTCTGAAGTCCTAGATGACCTGGAACCTGCTACGTAGACCGGGTCAACTTCAAATTTCTGGCAGTCTCCCTGCCACTTGAATACTGGGATCACAGGAGTACTATATGCCTCCATGCCTATAAGCAGGTT
>NW_022196891.1:54110230-54129247 GCF_008632895.1 Mastomys coucha | reverse complement strand
TTGATAAAAAAAATTGAGAAACACTTTGTAGTGTCACTGTTAGTTTTTGAAGTTTCTAAAATACATGTTGAGCTCATCAAGTCTTTGTGTTGCTATAGGTAATCATAGGTATTTTCTTGATTAATAACAGGCTGTGTTGTGTTAATGCTGCTTTCTGCTGAGCTCTTTATGTTCTTAACTCCAGCCTCCACTTAACTGTGATGTTCTCCTCCCCAAGCCCCAGCTGGATTCCACTCGCCAGTATCTTAGAGTTTGCTTTTTAAATTTTCATTTATAAGATTTATGTGTATGCATTTTGGTTTTCTTCAGAAACCAAAGTTTCTTCAGAGTCCTAAGTTCATAAACTATATTGTAAAGCATTCTCTCTTTTTTTTTTTTCCTGTCTCTGAAACAGTTTCCTAGGGGTTCTGTACTCTGCTCAGCCTGTGAAAGGTGAACAGAAAGGTTGAGGGACTGAGGGTGTGTCCTAGTGATGGGGTACTTAAATGCACTCTGCACGCGCACGGCCCTGGGTGCGTTCTCCCCACTTAAAAATCCTAGAAGAAAATATGTCTGCATGAGTCTTGTAGGTAAAAGGGCCATTTATTGTTGTTTTTGTTTGAGTAGAGAACAAAAAGTCCTGGCCAGAAGAGTAAGGTTTGGTAGTGTGTATGAACTGTATCTGGTCATCAGGTAGTAGCATTCAGAGAACAAAGGGGCAGACGACAAGTGAGAAAATGTAGCATTCAGAGAACAGAGGGCAAACGACAAGTTAGAAAATGTAGCATTCAGAGAACAAAGGGGCAAATGACAAGTTAGAAAATCTAGCATTCAGAGAACAGAGGGGCAAATGACAAGTTAGAAAATGTGCTTGCAGTACCTATCTCTGCCAGAGGGCTTGTAGTGAATGTATTTTAAAGATAAATCATTGTGAAAACATAACAACAAATGGGTGAAGGATCTGAGGAGATGTTTACAAAATGAAATGTCCTAAAGGCCAAGGTAACAGAAGGCCTTGCCAGTCAAGTTCAGAAAGATACATATTAAAATGAGAGTGCAGTGCTGCCCCCAGAATGGCATTAATGAAAATGCTTGAAGCACAGAGGTGATCAGCCTAGAGAGACATCTGACTTGGGAGAGTCCCTCAGTAGTGTCTGCTAAAACTCTGCATGTGTGTGTGTGGATCCAACAGTCATACTACAGACTGGATGTAACCTATCAGCTGTTGGAGAGATGGCTCAGCGGTTAAGAGTACTGACTATTCTTCCGAAGGTCCTGAGTTCAAGTCCCAACAACTACATGGTGGCTCACAACCATCCGTAATGAGATCTGATGTCCTCTTCTGGGGTGTCTGAAGACAGCTACAGTGTGCTTACATATAATAAATAAATCTTAAAGATTTTATTTTTAAAAATAAAAAATAAATTACAAGTAGGTGAAAAACTGTTAGAGTTGACCAAACTCTGAGTGCCTAAGGCCTAGGATCTAGGATGGCAGACCCAGCTATAGCTCCTGTCTGTGAGAATTGAGTGTCCCTTATACCAGGCTTTAACCACTAGCAGCCAGATCTTTGGCTTCAAGCAATAGTAAGCAGTAGCCAGCTGCCACAGTGGCTACTGCTTAATGTTACAGCTCCTGTCTAAGCCTCTGGTCATGCTTTGGGTATTGGGCCTATAGTCCCTACAGATGCTAGTGTTAACAGCTCTTGGTCCTACCTAGGGTGTCATGACCATTTACCTTTCAGACTTGGCAGGGCCCTGAACTTTAGCAACTGTGCCCCACAGTTTCTTGCCTTGGCCGTACCCCTCATTGCCCAGCCTCCCTCCAGCAGGTCTGTGCACTCTTCAGTTGTTTCTGGCTGTTGCTGCCACCTCTGCTGCCTTGGCTGCTGCCATCGCTCTGCTGCATCTTTTTTGCTGAGTCCTCTTCATGTGACCAGCTCACCATGCTGTAAGAGTGAGAAAGATCACAACGTGGCAAGGATAGATCACTGAGAAGCCAGTTGGGGGTCTAATGTTTGCAGCACTAAGAGGTCAGCACGGGAGCGTGTCTCATGGTGCTCGCCAGAAAGGAGTGTTTTGACAAGGGTGTTTCCAGCCCTCATGGCACTTCTTTTGTGCAGTCACAGGCCTCCTACCAGAAGTGCTCCCTCACTCCTTCTGTCTGTGAAAGGGGCCTGCAGGTCAGCATTGACTAGAATAGAGCTGGAGAGGTCCAGGACTGTGCTTGGACAGCAACTGTTGCTCTAGTGTAACCTTCAAGGCAAACCTAGAGTGCATAGCCCAGCTGGGTTGCTACTAGGGCAGGTCCGCTGGCTGCCAGGGGCTCTTTGGCTGGAAGTTGTCGGCTCCAGTCAGCCAAGCACCAGGGAAGGCTCCAACAACTGTCAGGAGTCAGGGAAGGCTCCAACAACTGTCAGGAGTCAAGGAAAGCTCCAACAACTGTCAGGAGTCAAGGAAGGCTCTAACAACTGTCAGGAGTCAGGGAAGGCTCCAACAACTATCAGGAGTCAGGGAAGGCTCCAACAACTGTCAGGAGTCAGGGAAGGCTCTAACAACTGTCAGGAGTCAGGGAAGGCTCCAACAACTGTCAGGAGTCAGGGAAGGCTCTAACAACTGTCAGGAGTCAGGGAAGGCTCCAACAACTGTCAGGAGTCAGGGAAGGCTCCAACAACTGTCAGGAGTCAGGGAAGGCTCCAACAACTGTCAGGAGTCAGGGAAGGCTCCAACAACTGTCAGGAGTCAGGGTATCCTGCCCAGTCTGAGCTTATGTAATGGAAATAAATAGTCAAGGGCAAGGGTGCTTACAACAGAGATCGACCACTAATGTTTTGTAGCCTCAATGGCAGTTACTCAGCGTGTCATTTACTGCCATACCTATGAACCCTTCACTTACTTCAAGAATGTTTTCGCATCCTGTGCTTTCTCCTAGTGTACATGTAGTCTGACTGCTGTACTAATGGACTTGTAATGTGTCTGAATTCTATTATGTCTGCGACAGATAAAACGACCCAACCTATATATGGCTAAGACTACAGCACTGGTAAATAATATCAAGCACTGCTGAAGTCAGTGGTAGATCTTTGTTATAAGCACCCCTTGAATATTTAGATTCATTAGACAGGGCAGTGTTAGTAAAAAATGCTTCTCTCTGAATTTCAGAGATTTGACACAGCTACAGCATAGTTACTCTTGTATCTGAGATCAGTCTGAAGTTTTGGTTTAGTCTTTCAGTTCTGATATAGAGGAATAGACAAGAACTGATTAGATCTTTCCTGGCCTGGGATTAGTTTAGAATATCCGTGTATATTCCGTGGCGCTTCTGTGCATGTGCCAAAACCTTCATAGACAGTGTAGGATTTGCAGGTGGGTGATTTCCCGTTTGATCAACAGAAGTCTTAGTCTGTAAGAGACCAAGAGGTGTTATTTAGCAGTGACTACTTCTCTTACAGCTTGGTATTTCTGTACGTTGTACCCTGTCTCTTAAGTCAGAGTATGAGTTGAGGGTACTGAAACAAACCTCCCCAGGGGTCTACAGAGAAGCAGCCAACTTTAGCATCTTTCTGGTAGTGATGTTTTTTTGTTTACTGTGTATATAGTACTTGAGGATGCTACACAGGCCTCACTGTTTACAACTTGGTGAAAGACAAAACCTTATATGTAAAACTACAGTAAATGACATTAGATAAGACACAATTACACGTCATCTTGGAGTCAACTTGGAGAGTATTAGTATTTCCTGGGTGGGGCACCTGGGAGGGGGTTGTGCTAAGTACTGAAGATAAGGCAGGAGTTGGTCTTCCCTGCCGTGTTAAGGGCTTGTTTGGGATGGGATAGGAAGTGCAGTTTCGTTACAGGTAAGGCTAGGTTTTGAAATCCTGGAGAATGAAGAAGAGCTAAGGAGCACTGTTAGCTACTGACTCTGAGCGTCTCACTCCATTTTCTTCTCAAGGGTGAAGAAAGTTTGTTGATTGAAGATGGGAGAAATCTAAATTGCTTAGAATATGTTGAAAAGAAAGATGTCTCTTTCTAACAGTAAAGCTTTAGAAAAAACAGTGATAGAAAGTAGCACTGCTAAGGTTTTCTGTTTCTATTAACCAGTCTTAGGTAGTTATGTAGCAGAAAAAAATTATAAATTGTCATTGCTAGTAATGAAATGAAACACAGAACATGTGATGAAGCGTTCTGGTTTTATGTTACTATTCTTCCAAAAGTTTTTTTTTTCCTTCTTTTTTTGGTTCTGGAATTCAAACATGTGTTAGGCAAGTACTCTTACCATTGAACTTCCTCAGCCAGGCCAGACATGATAAAGATTCATTCCTCTGTGTGTGCTTGGACTTCAGGAAATTGACAGAACTATTGGAAACTTCTTGTAGGTGTTTCTCCAGCCAGCATATGTAGCTGGGAATTGACTATAATGTTAGAGTATGATGTGGCCAACAGATAAGCTATGGGAATGGACCTTTCATGTAATTGGAATGGGAATTGAGAGCAGACAGTAGGTTTTTCTTCGTTTATTCTCCAAATAAAGCCTAGAGGCGCAGATTACCCAAGGGCCCGTATGATAGGAGGATAGTTGATTCCTACTTCTGCAGGTGTGCTCTGACTTTCACATGCACATTGGTGTGTGTACAATACAAGTACAAATGAATGATAAGGATATAAAATGTCGTTTTAAAAGCTGAAAAAGCAGTAGCTGTACCCCTGACCCATGTCTTAAATATGTAATGCTGCTGTAAATTACATGATCTCCTTAGTAACAACCAAATGTGTATTTATAGCTGCCTAGTTACTATAACTAAACAGATTAGAAAGACTGGCAGGATGTTTGAGCTCCAGATTAGTGGTTTATCTGACTCAGTGTCTCAGACATGCTGATTATCATTCTGGCCTGTCTATGTCCCTTTGAAGGAAATCTGCCTTTTCCACAGTACACTGTAGAACTCCATAGGGACGCCTTATGGTGTATAAAACTACTGCAGCAGATGGTTGACTTAAAGGCCACTAACAATGGCTAAAGCTATGTGATGATGTGGGGTTATTTGGTTAGGAAAAGTACAGTCAGTTATAATAAACATGGAGTTAATTTGCTCTCAGGCTATGTGAACTGAAGCTGAAAGGCTGCGTTACATTAGAGTCCTGTAACAACTAGTTTAAAGGAATGGAAGGAATTCTAATCAGAAGCCGAATGACAGGAAGTTTAAAGGGGATGAGGAAGCTGTTTGATAAGCAGGAAAGAATTGGACATGTTCCCCTAGACAGACACAAGTTACATATTCTGAAAGGCTCAGAATATGTGATGAAGCCTGGTTTTATGTTACTATTCTTTAGTGAATCCTGGTTAGTTTTCTGTTGTTGTGATAAAACACTATGACCAACAGCGACTTGGGAAAGAAGGGTTTTTTTTTTTTCAGTTTACACTTCAGGCAACAGTTCCTCACTAAGGAAAGTCAGGTCCAGAGCTCAAGCAGGGCAGGAACCTGGAGGTGGGAACTGATGGAGAGGCCATGGAGGGGTACTGCTTCCTGGCTTGCTCCCCTGACTTACTCAGCTTGTTTTCTTCCTCATCAGGACCCCATGCTCCATGGATGACATCACCCTCCATGGTCTGGGCTTTCTCCCATCAATCACTAATTAAGAAAATGCACTACAAGCTTTCCTAGAGGCATATCTTACAGTCATTTATCAGTTGAGAGCCTCTCTCTTTTTTTTTAAAGATTTATTTATTTTATGTATTTGACTATACTGTAGCTATTTTCAGACACACCAGAATAAGGCGTCAGATTCCATTACAGATGGTTACATGTGGTCGCTGGGAATTAAACTCAGGACCCCTGGAAGAGCAGTGTTCCTAACCGCTGAGCCATCTCTCCAGCCCGGAGAGTCTCTCTTTTCAAAATGACTCATCAAGTTGCCATAAAACTAGCTGGCACAACTACTGTTTTTGAGACCATTTCAACTTCCTACCATCCCCCCTCAAAGATTGTTAGCTTTAATACTAGAGTTTTAGCTTTAAAATTTTGGCTCTTTTAACAACTATATTAAGTCAGTAAAGTTTTGTTTTATTGTGTTTGTGAGTGACAGGGTCTTAATGTAGCTGAGGCCAACCTAGAACTCACTGTGTAACACTCAAGCAATCCTCCTGCCTCAGCTTTTTAAGCAGTGGGATTACAGGCATGAGCCACTCACTAGTCTAGCCTCGGGTTATTCAACTTCCCTCTCATTTCACACTTGTAAAGTGAGCATCTTTACAGTACTCCACAGGTGATTTGAAAATGGTAGATGCAAAGCCCTTATAACAATGCTATGCACAAAACGGTATCCAATATAATATGCATTGTTATATAATTATTTCGGGATCTCACATCATGCACTCCAATTGTGCTTTTCTCTCAGTCTTCCCATGTCGGCCCCTCTCCCTGTGACTCTTGCTCCCTGTCTCTCCAAAAGGAAACAGCAAGTCCATTCATGTTGTCCATATACTCACTGGAGGATGGTCAAATTCCTATTAGCCAGCTCCTCAGGAAGAATGAGTCCGTCTCAGCCTACTCTAGAAACCAATAACTGAGAAGAGCTTTGTGGTGGTCTGGGAGGGCAAGGCCAGCTCTCCCACATCTACCAACATTAATATGGCTTCAGGCAGCAGCCAGGCTGCAGACATCTGCAAGGGCTTCAGACATCAACATGGTGCTGGCTGTATCAGACCCACTGACCTATTTATGGCCCTCAGCAACTGCACAGGCCACAGGCTTCAACGTTGCCTTCAGTGGGTAAACTTGCCGCTCACATCAGGATGGTCTCCCTGAAGTAGCAGAACCTGAAAACATCACCAAGTCATCAGAGAGTGTCAATAGTGGTCCTTCGAGGACGTCCAATCCAGATAGTGAAGCTTTCTTCATCCCTGATTCCATTGTTGCCCAGAGCCAGGGGGATTGGGTGGCCAGGTGGCAGGTTGGGGGGCTGTGTCTACTACATAAGCTCCAGGCTGATGCACACTGCCTGGACAACTGTACTTGGTAATGACACATATCCACCAGCCCTCTCACCTGTCACCGCCTTCAGGTCTCCAGTTCTGTCTCTGTTCCTTGCTCCCGCACAGCTCGTGTTTCTCTTTCCCACCTCTCTATCACATGCTTGTGTATTGCAGTGACGCCAGCCTGCCCTAGCCTCTCATCTCAGGATGGCACTGGCGTGACTTCCATGTGTCTTGATGGTCTAAGTGCTTTATTGTATTAACTCATGGGATCTTCATGGTAACTTGGTGAAGTACTGTTAGCTTTATTGGAGAAGTTGAGGCACAGAATGAGGAATCAACTTGCCCAAGGTTATATGGCATGTAAATGGCACTGTGGCAAATTAGTTTTTACTAGTTTTATCAGAATAAGTGTGTAGCATTTTGTTACATAACTGAAAAAGACATACTGCAGAATGTATCTGAGAGATTAAGTATCTGAGGAATTGTAGGATGAAACTCTCAGGACCAATCAACAACCTGATCTTTAAAAAATGTACTAAAATCTTGATACGCACATCACCAACGAAGATAAACTGTGTATGAAGAGATGCCTTTATGTTAATTGAAGTAGTTACTCACTAGCAAAATGAAAATTGAAATCATGGTAAGCTACCACCATGGAACACCCTTCATGCCAAGCATGTGAGAGAAAATTAGAATACTATATGTTGTGTTTGAGACTACCATGGTACAACCTCCTTAGGAGACAGTTACTAAAATTTTTCTAGTTGTTCCAGTCTCAGATATTTGATGGCGATACAGGGCCTTCATCTTATACCATTTCACAGCCACTGAGTGCTCACAGCAGCTCTGTTTATAATAGCTCCACGTGCTCACACGTATGTAGATGAACGAATAAACTGTTAACCATCCGTGGGACAGGGTGGCATAAAAGCATGAACAGAAGAGTAGCCCCAGAGATGACTGCCTAGAGCAGTGGTTCTCAACCCTTCTAATGCTGTGACCTTTAATATAGTTCCTCATATTGTGGTGACCCCCAACCATAAATTTTTGTACTGTTAGGAATAGATATATTTTCCAATGTGGAAGGATTGTTTGACCCCCAGGTTGAGAACCACTGCAAGTCTAAGTAGGCTAAGTATAAGAAACCAGACATTTGGGGGTGACAGAGCATGTTCACTGTTTTCATTGTAGAGGTGGAGGGTATTCATGTGTTACCCGTGTGTAAAATCTCAAAATGAATCTATCTTCCCTCTCCCCCTCCTTCCCTCTGCCTTCCCTCTTCCTTCCTTCACTTGGGTTTTTGAGACACAAAAGACCCTTTGTAGCCACCCAGCCCTGGATTTCACTATGCAGTCAGCATGACCTTGAACTCACTGTTCAAGCCATAGCCTCAGGAGTGTTGGGATTAAAGGATGAGCCATCATCACTCCTGCTGACATATGGAGTTTTTTTAAACTGTTTAAGTTTAAAAAATGATACGGTAAAGCTACTTCTGTGGCTGTGAAATGGTGTAAGATGGATACAGTTATTGTACCTTTCACATAATTATTTTAAATATATACAGGGTAGGAAAAACTTGAACTTGTGTTCTTAGAAGGAAGAGCCTGGTGTGAAAGTGCACATTCTTACTGGTGCTCCCAGCACTGGGTGGCTGAGGCGAGGGGAGCAGAAGTTCGAAGCCTGCCTGTGTGTAAAGCCTGTTTGAAGTTGGGGCCCTCTCTCTCCCTGTGGACATTTGGCTTTTATAGTTATCATTGGCATCTAGTGGAGAGAGGCAGTATGTACTGCCAAGCAGCCTACTATGCAAAGCAGAGTCCTCAGCAAAGAATTAACCAGGTTCACCTGCTAGAGCTTCAAGGTGAGAAACCCTGAGGAAGTCAGCTGGTCATCTGACTCTTTATGCATTCCTTTGCTGAATGTGTTAATTGGCAGAACAAGTCGCAAAGCAAAGCCTTTGGAGAGATTGTGTCTCGGGTCTGTGGGGGTGTATGGATAATGTATTTCTGAGACTCGGATTCATAGAATAACCAGTGTCAGGTAGCTCTTCTGTGTTGCAGTGATTTCCAGTCTTGTGAGCAGTCACCCCTCCTCATGCAGGCAGTTCCCCAGCCTTGTTCAACAGAGGCCTGTCAGTACAGCTTCGTTTTAAACTATGGGCTGAGGTGTAATTTTGGTTTTGAAATAATTAGTGACTGTTTAAAGCATGAAATTTGTATTTAAGACTGATGAGTCAAAAAGGCCTCTTTGCTCAGGTTTTTGCTGGTATTTCATAAGTAGGTCCAGACCTCCATTCTCACATCAGACACTTATATATGTATTATATGGTAATACTTGGATATTATATGGTAATACTTGGATCTTAGTATTTTTTTTCATATAAAAGCTACAAAGTTTATTTTTAACTGATTTTTAAAAACAGAAACTTTTACCTATTTGTTGAGGTATCCTGGTATTTCAGTTATGTACACATTGTGTAAATCTGGTTCTATCTATCATTTCTTTGTGGTAAAAATACCCAGGCTCCTTTGCTCTCGCTGTTTGAAATATTTGACTATTTATTGTCTTTTACCGATTTAAAAGAGCAAAGTAGAGGTGAGAGGAAGATTAGGGCCCACTGATGACATGGTTGAGGTTGAGGCACTGAGCCCTCAGGCTTTACTTATGGGGATATGGGGATGGATGGTCTGTCCCTCCCAGCAGTTTGTCAATTCAGTCTGATTGGGATCTTAAATGGGGCTTGCTGCTACTGCAGACCCGCCTGTAGCTGCTCCCGGAGGTTGCTTGATGTAGGTGTAGAATAGTGTGTTCAGAATTGCTTTGTGCATTCTCTTCTGTCACATTACAGCTGTGTTTGTTCCTAGACCTCGCTTTAGACCAGGAGTGGCAGACTCTGTAAAGGTGTAGTACTGTTGTGGACCTCAGAGACTACTCAGTGGCCTGTGGGGTGAGAGCACCAAGGTTGTGCATGGGTGAATGTTCCACTGAGGCTTCCTGTGCAAAACTGCAACCACCTTAGGCCCGTCACTTCCGGTTCTGCTGTCAGCACTTCCTCTCTGCTGGTGGGTATTTGGGGCTGGTTCCCCTGAGGTGGATAATTGCAAATGGAAGAAAATAGTTTCTTTTACAGTGCTCTTTCTCATTGATGGTGATGTGGAGTAAGCAAATAGCTTGAACTTTACGGAGCAGAAGGATAAAACAGCCTTAGCCTCTTCATGTCTCTCACAGCCCACATGCAGACAGCAAATTCTGGCAGGTTGACCTTTGAAAACAGTCTGGGAACTAGGCTTCCCCTGCCGCATTGGAGCAAGGCCGTGAGCTGTGTGCTTTCTTCTAGTTTAAGGTTCCCTCTCTAACGTATCAGCCGCATATGTTGCTTCAATAACTTTCTAAAATACCTTTACTGTGGCATTCTTCTCTCCCTCTCTTAATTATTCCCATCACTCAGGATACAATTCTTGACTGATTTTTATTAACTTATTCCCTTTAGAAAATCTTATATGGCTATATATCCATGAACATAAGGATTTTTAAAAATACGTATTCCGTATACTTTTTCTTTTCCTGTTTTTAACATGTTGGACCGTCTGGTGGCCTGGGCCTTCTCCCCTGGTCTTTCAGTTAGGATGTGCTTTCTCAGAGAGCAGCGCCTAATTCTCCCCGTAGCGGGAGGCTCCAGGCACTCGGCTGAGGTTTGCTGGCTATGCCTTTTATTCCATATATGCATCCCCCTTTCCCTCTCTCCAAAGAATTGTATATGCCATTTTATCCATTCTTAAGGCTTTGTAAAAAGTACTTCCCCTGCTGGGTGATGGAAAAAGGAGGACCTGACTGACTGCTCCTAGGCTTGGTGGAGGAGAGTTTGCTGTAGACATGAGGAAGAGCGTAGCCAGAGGCAGACATGTGGGAGAGTCCAGCGTGTGCAAGATCCTGAGCTGAGCTGTGTGAGGAGATAGAGGAGAATCAGGAGACCCAGAGGCCGAAAGGGGGAAAGGGTTTAAAGGACTCGCCTAGCCAGAGTGGCTGGGAGAAGGGCAGCCCAGCCTCTGGGCTGGATTGATTTAGGGTAGGGGGCAGGGTTTGCCAGCCGGGAGGACCCTGTCACAGGAGGGGATTGAGGGATAGATTCTTAGGAGAACCTGGCAGCCAGTGTCTGTTTCGATATGCTAATAGGCACTTCAGTTTGAGACCCTGGGGTGGGTCTCAAACTTACGCATAAATTTATACTCTGCATGGATCCTACTTGCTAAGACTCATTTAAGATGTAAGATTTTTCTGTGAATACCCTGACATTTTCTCTTTGGCAGACAATCTGAAGGAGTTGTAGCAAATGAAATGCGACAGAGAAGCCTTCCTTCGGTGGGAGGTGAAGAAGATGAGAAGTGGAACTTTCTAGAGACTGTTTGTTGAGAGCTTCTTCTCCAGGCCCTGCAACCCCACTTTACCATCTGTATGTCAGTATTGACTTCAGCAGGCTCTTAGAACCAATAAAGGACATCAGCCCAGTGTCCAGAACACCTCACTGTTTACGAGTAAACTATCTATTCTTGGTTATGACAAGACCAGGAGTAAATGCATCATCAGAGCGGTTCTCAGTGCTCAATAAAGATAGTCTAGAACTTCATCTCAGAAATTACAGCCGTCTAATGTGTTTGTAGTAGTATCAAATTGAGGCTTTATTTACATCTTCCCAGTGACTAATTGATAGACACTTTGTGTGCGTGTGTGTGTGTGTGTGTGTATGTGCGCGCGCGCGCGTGTGTGTCTGTATGTTTGCCCGTGTGCATGCGTGTGCTTATGTAGTATGTGGAGGCCAGATGTCTTCCTCACTTTCTTCCCTAATTTTTAAAGACAGGATCTCTCACTCACCTGGAACTCATTGGCTGACTGGTGAGCTCCAGAAATCTGTTTGTCCTGCCCTTCCAGCGCTTGTGTTAGCAGTGTGCCTGAGGGCCTTTGTGTGGATGTCATAGATCAGGACTTGGGTCCTCATACTTGTGTGACAAGCACTTTCCCCACTGAGCCGTCTGCTGAGCTCTAGAAGGAATGCCTCAACTGAGATTAGTTTAAGGTGTGTGTGTGTGTGTGTGTGTGTGTGTGTACGTGCTAAAAATTATTATATAAGCATATAAGCATAATAATTCCTTCCCGAGTATTATTAGTTACCAAAATCTGCAGATCTTTAAGTACCCTATTTGAAGTAGTGCAGTAGCTGGGCATGATGGTATAGGCAGGCCTATAATCTCAGATTAAAAACTAGAGATGAGAAGATTGTAAATTCAAGGTCAGCCTGGCAACAACACCAAAAAAGAAAGAATTTTCATATAGCCTGTGCAGATCTTCCTAAACTCTAGATTATTTACAATATAGAACTCAAATGAAATAGTGACAGTGTATTGTTTAGGAAATGATAAAATATATACATGTCCAGTGCAATTTTTCCTCATATTTTATAGCTGGTTGAATCTGAACCCGTAGAAGCCACATTTATTTTGCAAACCAGTTACTTCTCCCCTACCCTCCTTCCTTTTTTGAATTAGGGTTTCTTTTTTTCTTTCTTTTTTTTTTTTTTAAGATTTATTTATTTTATGTATATGAGTATACTGTAGCTGTACAGATGGTTGTGAGCCTTCATGTGGTTATTGGGAATTGAATTTAGGACCTCTGCTCGCTCCAGTCAACCCCACTTGCTCTGGCCCAAAGATTATTATTATAAATAAGTACAGTGTAGCTGTCTTCAGACACACCATAAGAGGGTGTCAGATCTCATTATGGGTGGTTGTGAGCCACCATGTGGTTGCTGGGATTTCAACTCAGGACCTTTGGAAGAGCACCGAGCCATCTCACCAGCTCTGAGATAGGGTTTCATACTTGAGCTTATTATATAGACAAGACTAGCTCTTGTCGCAAGACCCTGTCTCTCACATGCTGGGATTATAGGTGCCAACACACCCAGTTTGATAATTTCAAATTCGCGGAGGACTTTAGCTGTAGCTCAGTGGTAGAGTGCTTGTCTTGCATTCCCAGTGCTACAGGCCCACTCCCAGTACTGCCAAGAAACAAACACCCACCCTTAGTTATGGGATGTTTACCATTAGAGAATGTAGTATTCATTTGGCTAGTTAGTCACTGGTGGACTTGATCTCTAGCTTTCACGTATTGAGGCTGTGGTTTTCATCATTCTGTGAATGGCTAGGAGAGTGTAACACGTGATCATTTATAATTTGTGCTGAGCAGAGATTTGAACCCAGTCTGTTATCCAGTAAGGCACTTTCCAGTATGATTTATTAATATGTTATGTTGTATAGTAACCTTTGTTGGAGGTAATTCATAGTGGCCAGAAAGAAATCTACAAGTAAATATGTGTCATTTTAGACTTCTTAGAATCATTAACTGTTTGTAAGACTAAAAAGAAAATTAATTATACCTTAATGCTTTGTGTGCCATTATAGTATTTTCAAAGGTGGCAGTTTTTCAAGGTGTTTTGGGACAGATCCCTCATAGTATCAAGGGTTTATTGTACTTGAAGCCATCATAAAGGTATCCACTTGTTGGAATGACTGACAATGTTCTCAGTCTCTTTATCTGTATATTTTAACTTTCTAAGTCAAATTTGCGAGCTTGTCAGTTAGCAGTACATTTATAAGAATTCATCCTTCCTGGGGAGCAGGATAAAGTCTAGGCCTCCCATCTCTGTGACAGATCATGATCACCCTTTATATTGATTTCTTCACACTCGGTCCTCAGACTTCGAATTTCTCTCTGGAATTTTGCTCTCTGATACATTCAGACTATTGTCAGTCTTGTAATAGAAAGAGGTTTTTGCCTCTCTTAGCCTTTATTTATACCATTAACTGTATTGTTCTTGTAATGAATTGCCATCAAAAGAGAGTGAGATAGAGACAGACAGACAGACAGACAGACTAGTTATCTATCTCCTGCCACTCTGTCATTTTCACAGCAATTGAGTATAGGAGAAAGGATGGATATGTAAGGATGGTCTGGCTATTCAGAAAATGCCAGGGATTAGCGAACAGATGTACAGTTGAAACCCATCTCTGTCGTTAACCTGTTATAGATGGACTTCCATGATCTCAGCAATGGGTTGTTGCTCTCTCATGTAAAATCTGAGAAATGGAATGAAGCAGTGGGTTAGCAAATATGTTTTACTCTTTTCTTTTTTTCTCTTCCTTTCATCTTAACACATTTTAAAGCTACGAAATTTTTCATCACTTTACAGCAAGGTTTTGTAGCTAAGAGTCTCCATGGGGAACAGGAGAAGTAGTGAGAAGCATGCCTAAGAATGAGGGGGATCAAAATACGGAAAGATCCTGGGATTTGAAATACAACCCAAGTTGAGATCTTTCAAATACATTTACATTTTCAGTAATATTCATCTCTGTTATTCTTCCCTTTAGCTTCAGGCAAAAAGACTTGTATATATGTAACTCAGTCCAAAAAGCCATTCATGAGCACATTCTGGCTGTCTGTTCACGGTACTGAACAACTGACCTCTATCGCCATCTGTTGGTAAAAGCTGTGCTTTTTACTCGACATGTAGCTTGCTTAAATAACTGAATTTGTCAAGGTGAAGAGTTTTGTAATTTAGGAGAGTTTAATTTCCTTTTATATTATATATTTGGAAATAGTTTCAAACTAGAAGTGAAATTATAAGAATAGCATACCAGGATTCTGCCCAAAAACAACCAAGAAGATAGATAGATACACACATACACACGTGTATGTATATATATCCCTTTAAAATTATTATGTATATATTTTAATAGATTTTTATAGATATGAAGAGCTATTGTAATATATTTCATACATATATGTACAACATGTATACATGTGCACACATTAAGGAGTTGGCCCTGTAGTCAGAGAGACCGAGAAGCCCCAAGACACATTCACAGTTAGCAAGCTGGAGACCTAGGAGAACTGATAGTAACTTAGCTTTCCTCCCACACCTTATATTCCCTCATGATTCCCCAGCAGCACACTTTTGCTAGACATTCAAATCTACTTAGGATTCAGTTGGGTTGTTTTCATGCTTTGATTGCTAGTATTATATAAGCATGCTTTAAAAAAAAAAACCCTCAAGTACATAATATTGTGAGTTAAGTGGACTTTTAAGAGCCAGCCTTGAGTACAGAATCTGACCAGAATGTATAAATCCCCACAAAACTACATAGTAAACCAGTGTTTAGAGCACATTTATTTATAGTTAACCTGTGTGCATGTTTTGTTATAGTAGAGGTTAGAATTCTTTTTTTAAATGTATTTCTTTTACTTTTTGAGATTATACTTGTATTATTTTCCCTTCCTTTTCCTCCCTCCTATATATCCCTTCTTAATCTTTTTATATTTATGGCTTCTTTTTCCAGTAATAGCCGATATATATATATATATATATATATATATATATATACATACACACACACACACACACACACATATATATTTTTACGTAATACTACATATAAGTTATATAAACACACAAATGCAAACTGCTCAGTCTGTATACTTTTTAAAATAATTATTTTGTTATTTTAAATTACAGATATGTGGGGGGGGGTATTTATGGGCATGTGCCCCATGCTGGTGATGAATTACTGTGCCCCCATGCTGGTGATGGACCAGTGCACCCTCACGCTGGTGATGGACCAGTGTGCCAATGCTTTGCCTTGAGTACCTACCATATCCTGTACTTTAGCTCAGGCACTGACTGGCTACGGGTAAAAGAAGCAGCACTTTGATGCTGTCTTTATCCCCTCCTGTCTAGTTTCATATGCTGCCTTAGTTTTGAAAATCTCCTTTCTCAGACTTCTTAAATGTATGCCTTAAGCATTTAGAAACAAATATAAAGTATAAATAGATGTTTTAACTTAAACAATCATTTAGTAAGTGAGTAAGGCTTTCTGGGAAGTGTTTTATTTAGTTGTTCTGACATGACACTCTAACCATGTAGTAGATTCACTTAATGTTACCAGTGTTTTGCCCTTTTGCTTCTTGGGTGGTATGTGAAATTGCTAACCCTGTCATTATGGTTGGCATCAAGCTGTTGGAGTCTGTCCAGAACTCACTCTCTCACAGTTTCAGGGTGTGCTCATGTCCATGAGAACTGCCACCATTGTTTGAAATTCTAGCTACTCTCAGATTTAGAATTAAATAGAGCTTATATTTTTACATTTCATGACAAGGATAAGTGACCTTTTAGTCCTGGACTGAGAATATATTTTATATATTTGAATAAGCTGATAACATGGTTAATTTATAGATACTAAGTATCCTTAGAAGATTTGAAACACTTCAAAGTAGGAAACTTTTAAAGTTTTTCAACTGGTATCATCTGCATAAGTATTCTGAAATTTAAACCATTTCTAATTCTCAAGCGTTAGAGCTGAGGGAAGTTCAGCTGGCACTTAGAAGTAAGTTGTCAACATTAGAGGTTAGCACTCTGAAGGTATGGATCATCATTAAAGCCAGCCATTTAGACTGCATAGGTATACAGCATACTGAAAGTTTAGTGTTCTTCTTAAATATGTAAATTTATCTCCTTTTTTCCTAAGTAAATAATTTTCCCAGTAAAAATACAGGTTAGACCTGTAATTGAAGCTCCATATTCCCTGTTTTTACACTGTTTTTACTATTTTATTTGACTCTTTAAGCAAAGGGGGCAGTGTGAATTACTCATGGGTTCAAGTAAATTACATTTTAAATTTTTTGATATTATCTGTTAGAGACTGTGTTTTCTGTGTGACCAAGAATTCTGCATTAGGTGGAGTGATAATGTATGAGGAAGGCTGAAGTCAAAAGACTAGAGTGTGAACTTGCGTGGCTTGTAGAAAAAGCGTCTAAAGGAGGCTTCTGAAGAGAGGAGTCTGCAGAGCATTGATGGGAAAGGACTTGCAGGTCAGTCCTGTCGTAAAGACAGCTAACAGTTCCCTAAGATTACCTCCTTACAGAAACTGTAGATGATTCTCAGAACCCGTCCCTGCTAGCCTCCATTTCTCTGCTTGACTGTTGAGACTTGTACAGTCCTGCTGCTTTGAGCCTGCCAGAGCTCATCAGAGATTCTTCATGTGTGGCAGGTCAGGTTTCCTGTCGTATCTTTTCTTCATACTGCCTTTCTTTTAAATTTGTGTGTGTGTATTATTTCTACTACTTCATCCTTGTTTTGATTTCCTCTTACTCATCAGCTTGTCTTCCTTCATCATCTTAGATTCCTACTTTTATAGAAATCATCTGATTCTTGAAACTGAATCACAATACAGTAGTTTCCTTGTTTTTCTTGCTCCGTTCATTCCTAGCCATATTTTAAGTTTGATCAGAGTAGGAGCAAACTGTTAGGTTCCCCTTCATCTGTCCTTTTTTCTCCCTCTCTTCATGCTGTCCATCTCAACATTGTAGACTTGATCAAGTTGTTAGCTCTCTTTATAATGGTTTTGGATAACCATTTGGTCTATTCTTGTCTGGGGAAGCCAGTTTTTCTCTCCCATTCCTTAGTTGCCTTTAGCAGGTATTTGTGTAGAGCTGAGGCCTTGTATGTCCCTCTCTCCCCTATGTTTGTATTGCTGAGACTTGGAGTGTAGCTTCTGACATTTCCTAGGAGACACAATCTCACAAAAAACTCCCTGAGGGGGCTCTTTCTGCCCCCTCTTCCACAAGTTCCTTGGGCTGAAGTTGTGTGTAGATGTATCCAATGGGACTGGGCTCCACAACTCTGCATTTTGATTGGTTGTCGTATTCTGTAATGGTCTCCATTTGTTGCAAAGAGAAGTTCCCTTTATGCAAGATGAAAACTAAACCTCTCTGTATGTATAACAACCAATTGATGCAGTATGAAAATTACAACTCTCTGTATGTATACGGACCAATTGGTTATCCAACACCAAATGGTCAGCCCTGGAAGCATACATGCAAGTTACAGCAAACAGACTGAACAGGTTGTGTTTATGTGTAGACATACGTGTATCTATGGAGTAAAAATAATGAAGAAAGAGGCCGTCAGTCTGGAAGAGAGTAAGGAGGACTGTGGAGGGGTTAAGGAGAGGAAAGGGAGGTGTGTATTTGTACTCTCACAAAATAAACAATTAAAAAAAAATAAGACTACCTCGGAGGTTGATTGGGTATATTAAGGATAAGATACTTAGTGCATGGCCTCCTGGCAGAAAGTACCCCATAAATGTTAGCTTTATTGCTGTACATTATATTGTTGTAGCCAGTGTATAAGATGTATGACCAGACTTTGTATGAAAACAGTTGTGCCTGGTCTCTCTGGGCTGGTGTCCTGAGCGGACCTTGGGTGCAAGCTCTGCAGCCAGTCCCACAACACTCAGAGGAAGCTCCACTCCCAGGCGCTCTGACACTCTCAGGATCAGAGGTGAGGAGGACACAACATCTGTCCCAACACTGGGAGTAACTGGGACCAGCAGGACCAGGCACACAGGAACTCCTCCAGCAGAGTGGCTTGGGTTCCTTCTGGTCTCTCTGGGCTGGTGCCCTGAGCAGACCTTGGGCCCAGACTCCGCAGCCAGTCCCAAAACACTCAAAGGAAGCTGCTGCACTCCCAGGTGCTCTAACAAGCCCAGGGTCACAGGATCCCAGAATCACAGGATCCCAGAGACAGCTTGACTCTGAGGAGTTCTGACACAACCAGGATCACAGGAAGGACAGGCTCCAGTCAGATTTAGCAAGGGCAGGTAGCACTAGAGATAACAAGATGGCAGGGGGTTTGGGGGACAAACGTAAGAAAATAAACAACACAAACCAAGGTTACTTGGCATCATTAGAATCCAATTTTCCCACCATAGCAAGTCCTGGACGCACCATCACACTGGATAAGCAAGATTCAGATCTAAAATCACTTTTCATGATGATGATACAGAACTTAAAGAAAGACATAAATAACTCCCTCAAAGAGATACAGGAGAACAAAGATAAACAGCTAGAATCCTTCAAAGGGGAAAACACAAAAATTCCTTAAAACTACAAGAAAACACAATCAAACAGGTGAAGGAAATGAGCAAAATCATCCAGAATCTAAAAATGGAAATAGAA
>NW_022196891.1:54108944-54109355 GCF_008632895.1 Mastomys coucha | reverse complement strand
CAAATCCAGACCTACAAAGGATAATAGATGGAAAACATCAACATAAGGAGCAAAACTATACCCTAGAAAAAGCAAGAAAGTAATCTTTAAACAAATCCACACAGATCTAATTTCATCTCTTACAACAAAAACAACAGGAAGCGACAATTACCTTTTCTTAATATGAAAATTAATTACCAACATATGAAATCCAAAAATATGAGGAATTAGAAATTTGTTGACTATCATCCAATGGTCTCTCTAATTTGGTAATTGGAGAAATAGGTGCAATATTGTACAATCTATATACACTTTGAGCTTGTTTGTGACAGTGTCTTGCTGTGTACAACATAAGGGTCTTGATATCTTGCTTCTCCTATTTCAGCCTATTAGTAGTATTGTTTATTTCATGTTTTTACACTATACTATGGT
>NW_022196891.1:54094041-54108557 GCF_008632895.1 Mastomys coucha | reverse complement strand
TTTGACCATAGCAGGAAGTCTGTATCCAAAAATCATGCCTACAGTTCATTCCTTGGCGCAGCAGAACTGTCAACTCTTAGCTTAGCTATGATGGAAGTAAAATCCTTTGGCGATGTGAGGGTCATTGAAATACATCCTTATTACAATGAACTCCAATGTCTAAAAAATTGTTCTTATTTTGGGCTGTACCACAGTAAGAGCCAAGATTTTATTTTATTTTATTTTATTTTATTTTTTTGGTTTTTTGAGACAGGGTTTCTCTATATAACCCTGGCTGTCCTGGAACTCACTTTGTAGACCAGGCTGGCCTCGAACTCAGAAATCCACCTGTCTCTGCCTCCCAAGTGCTGGGATTAAAGGCATGCGCCACCACCGTCCAGCAAGAGCCAAGATTTTAAATTCTACTAAATACAAAACAAACAAAGAAAAGACTTCATATATTTATGTTCATTTAAGAAAATACTAGTAGTGATGTATTATTTTGAAATATACAGTTAATATGTTTGGAGTTATTTAAAATTTATATTGAGAAAAATGTATGTATTTGCAGTATTGCTGTAGACAAGCATCTACATAATACTTAAATTGATTTTTTATATCAACAACTTTTATAATACTCATT
Organism: Mastomys coucha; assembly: GCF_008632895.1. Lineage (NCBI taxonomy): Eukaryota > Metazoa > Chordata > Mammalia > Rodentia > Muridae > Mastomys > Mastomys coucha. Next base: position 54,107,935 of record NW_022196891.1, on the reverse strand, counting down.
TTTATTATAATATTTTATAAATTTTAAGGAATATGACAAAAGATATTGTAGGTATTGAAGGGGGAGTCTCTGGGAGGAGTTGGGGTACAAAAGGGAAACAAGTATGTGATTTAATTCTATTTACTTAAAATATGTTTTTAAATGTTAACAAATTCAGATAAATTGAAATCATGTAACTTTTCTCATCATAATGCAATAAAAGTTAAAAAAAAAAAGAGAGAGAGAGAAAACAGTTGCTTAGCCCTTCCTTATAAAAGCAGAATATTGTTCATGAAAAGGCTGATTATGAACTAAAACTCTTTGGCAAAGCTCCAAATATATTAGGAATCCTTTGTTTTTCGAGACAGGGTTTCTCTGGGTATCCCTGGCTGTCCTGGAACTCACTCTGTAGACCAGGCTGGCCTCGAACTCAGAAGTCTGCCTGGCTTAGTAATCTTAATCATAGTTAAAATTTTTTTTTTAAGATTTATTTATTTATTTTATGAATATGTGTACACTGTAGCTGTACAGGTGGCCATGAGCCATCATGTGGCTTCTGGGAATTGAACTCAGGACTTCTGCTTGTTCTGCTCGTTCCAGCTTAATTCACTGTAGCTGACTTCAGACGCACCAGAAGAGGGCGTCAGATCTCATCACGGATGGTTGTGAGCCACCATGTGGTTGCTGGGATCCGAACTCAGGACTTTCGGAAGAGCAGTCAGTGCTCTTACCCGCTGAGCCATCTCGCCAGGCCTAAAATAGTTATTTCTACTGCCAGTTGGTGTAAACTTAAATAGGAAATAGCTTTCATGTTTTCTTACTCTCTGAAGTATTTTGTAATACACTAATCCTTTGAAAATGTTTTGTTGTCCTCCACCCCTACCCCAGTCCCAGCTGAGAACCAAACTCAAGGCCTTATGCTCTTGTCAGTGGCCCCCAACCCTTGTTCTCCCTCTCTTAAAACGTTTGTAGTTGTGTGTGCATGTGTGTGTAGTGGGGAGTGGTATGCATGTGTGTGTGTGTGTGTGTGTGTGTGTGTGTGTGCGCGCGCGCACACACACACAGAGATGTTGGATGGTGGCAGCTGTGGGTGGAGGTGTGGGTACTGTTCTTGGAGGGTGCTGGGTACCAGTCCTCTCTGCAAGAGCAGCGTGGGCTCCTAACTGCTGGGCCAGCTTCTTAGCCAGGCTAGATTTCTAAGTTGATGGCTGTTTTCTCTGGCTACTTTGAAGCTCTTATTTTCTTATTGGTGGTGATGTGAAAGCTTCAGGCTTTTCTTGTTGTAATTTGCCTTTTAATTCACTTGCTTTTAAAATAATTACTTGCCAGTTTAAAGTAGTACAAGAAGAACATGGTTCTTTTTGTTTGTCCTGCTCAAGGGTGGCCTTGAGTTTGAGTCCCTCCCATCTTCGAATTCTGGAAACTCTTCAGCCTCCGCCTTCAGCACCTGCCTTGTTTCATCATCTCCCTTTGGATGTGCTCTCAGGGCGCGTAGGGTTTACTTCTTCCATGTCCCCATCTAGACAGTGCTTTGTGTGTTGCTTTTCCTGTTTATTTACCTTGTGGATTCCCTCTTAAGTAGAGTTTGGTATGCTGCTTCTGTAGTGAATATTAATTTTGTTTTAAACTCTTATTTCTCTTTATGCCTTCATTCTTTGAAGGCCACTGATTTTAGTCCTTTCTGCTGTGTAGGCTCTGTCTGGTAGTTTTCATGAGAGACAATCGCAGTCACTATTGCTCCCTTTACTTTACAGTGGCTTGCGTGCTCACAGAGCTGCTGGTGCATCTGAATTGAGTCTGTCAGTGGGGCTTTCTTTGTTTGATTGTTGTATATTCCATGTTCCTTGCTCAGATTTGTTTCCACTGTCGGTCTGTGTTGAAGAATTACAACTGTTGTGAACTTTATTTTTAAGACAGGGTCTTAGTATGTAGTCTTGCTGGCCTAGAACTCTCTATGTAGATCAGGGTGACTTCAAAGTCACAGAGATATGCCTGGCCATGTGAACATATTTTAATGTGGGTTTTAATGAGGATTTTGGGCCATGATGGTAATGTAAATTCAGATTCTGTGTCTGTGTGTTATCGTACCCAGAATAAGGATAGTAGGGTACATACTGTCTTCTGACCTCAACATTAAGCCCAGGCCAGTACAGATAAGTTTATAGATCTTCCTAGGCCAAGACACATTTTCCTCCAGAGCATCTTGCCACTGATGGGCCAGGCTTTGACCTCTCTGTCTGGCTCTACTTAAGATGGAGATGGGTGGGGATAGGGTTGGAAGGAGAGAGTGTATGCCTTGGTTCTATTTTTATTTTTTAGTGGCTTTGTCTTTTCTCTTCAACTGGGAATTAGAATTCAGGCTCTTATTCTAAGTTTCTCATGAAATACAATGTGTTTTTAGATTATTTTTGTCAACTATGTTGCTAGAAATGCTCATCATCCATGATAATTAAGTGACTAAATCTTACCTGTTGGCTTGTATGTAATATTTAAATACCATTTCCAATACTTTTACTGCTTGTCTGGCTCATATATAATCTTGCCCTATGCGTGGTTGCTTTGTTCAGCCACTCATTCTTTGAACAGGTATGTATTAAGTAGATAATTAGGTGAAATATATTATATGAACATGAATGCAAAGATGAAGGATAATGGTTTTTAATTTTCCTTTAAAATTGTCATTTTTTTTAGCATCAAGAAACTAAAAGATGATTAAGGAAAGATAAAATAAACAGTGTGAAAATGCCCCTTTGTGGGAGATATTAGACAGGGAATCTTTTATAACCCAGGTCTTTATCAGAACCCATTCTTTTGAAATTTCTATCATAATAAATTGAATTTTTGTGACCTATAAATAGCAAAGATAATCATGTACTGTACCAGGAATGGCTGTAAGAGACAGCTGCATTTCTTACTAAACTTTTGTCCTAAACAGTTTAGTGTCAGTTACACTCAGCATTTTCATGACAAATTACAAAGACAGAGCATTAGACTCTGGCTTGCTTCCGCATGGGCACAGACTGCTCACACCTTTGGGATGTTCATGAATGGCAGAAAGTATAGCTTTAATTGTTATTTAAAATAAATGTTTAAGGAAAACAAGCTACCTGTCATAGTTTAAATATGGAAGAGTCTAAGAGTGCTGACCTAAAGGTTTTGCTTTCTCTTGCTGAACTGACGTCACTGTTGTCACGTTTCCTTTATTAGTGTGTGCGTGTGCCACTGTGTGTGTGCAGACTGGAGAACAGTTTTGAGGGTTGGTTTCTCTCCTATCTTAATGTGGCATCCTAGGTTTGAACTTACATATGCAGGCTTGTATGACTAGTGTCTTTCCATGCTGAGCTCTCACCTGTATCAGTTTTTGTATTTCTTACTTGTAATGATCCATTTGGATATTTACAATGTAAGCTTTCTTTTTCCTGAAGCAAATACAATATTTTTAAATTATGGGATATCATTTCAAATCAATTCCACTAAAAGCTGAAAACAGTTTGCTCGACTCCAGATGCCCTAACAGTATTTGAGTGAAACTGAGAATCATGGGACTTGCAGGCTTTCATGAAGATAATGCAAATGCTGCTGCAGCAAAGCCATCACCATGATGATGTCATTCTGTGAAAAGAGCCTCCCATAGTTTAGTCCGATTCATAGGTACTCAACATTTCAGTTGGTTACTAAATAGTATAATTTATTATTATATACATTAAGCAGGGTGAAGCTGACAGTTAGTGATGTTGAAGAATAAAACCAACAGTACAAGCCGAAAGTTTTCTGTATAGACTTCCAACTAGAATAAATTGTGTAACTGCAGCTGGAGTAGAGATGGAGAGGCAACAGAAACTTTGTTGTTAGATTCAAGCCTAGCGGCTTCCCTAGTCAGAGCAACTAAAGCTTGATTTGATGATTCAAGAAGTCACAGCATAGTGGGATCTGGCAAACCCAGCAGTGACCTCTGACCCTGGCAGTAAGTCTCTGCAAGTTGTGTTCCCTAGAGGAAGTAGTATTACAGTATAGTGTTGAACACAGAGAAGGGTACATACATAGACTCCGTGCTAAAGGAAGTAAAGTTTAGTTACATGCAAAGGCAATTATATGCAGCTGTGCACTTGGATCAGTTGATAGGATATTTTTCCATCAGCTTTTATCCCTTGTTTGTTTATTAAGGGGAAAAAGAAAAATACTTTGTTTGGTATTGGAAGAACTGGTGAAAAGATGGTCACTTTGGAGGCTAAATGGTTGATTGGGTCCAGTTTGATGATCTAGTTTGTGAACCGAAGCAAGAATCTAAGACTGCACCTTTCAAGGTTTCCTGTCTAAGGGCTCATAGTGCTTGCTTGAAAGAAACCAGAAGACAGCCAGAATAAATGTCATCAGAAGTAGAAAAGAGAGTAAGGTGAATTAGTGAACTTAACTATGAAAATAGTTATTGTGGTATTTGTCATCATAAATGAGAGTACCACTTTATATTCCTAGGAAAATGAAATAAACTACAACATATATTTGTCTCATCTAATTTGTCTTGAGATGAATATAAAAGAAAACCATGGAAAACCATGATTTTTGTTTTTGCTTTTTTTTTTTTAGTTTCCCACATAATGGATTTTAATATAACTCATGAAATATTTTAATGACAAACAGGCAAAACCAGGCATGAGGATTACCATGGATTTATGACCAGCCTAAGTTCTATAGTTAGTGTAAAACACACGCGCGCTCACACACAGAGATTGAAAGCAAGCAAAGAAAACCCGATTCAAGTGTGTTGACGCTTATTCTTAGTCTGCATTACCTTTATTCAGTAAATAGTAATAAAATTTATATATCTAACGTATCGGTTAAAGATGTAAGCTTTTTACAATTAAATCAAAATCTTTTATTTAACACTAGGGGGCTCTCTAGATTTATGGATTCTTGTTATATGTCACAGTGTAGGAAATGATTTGAAAAACTTCATTACAAAATGAGTGCTATTGCCAGAAAATATTAGATCACCTTAGGCTTTAGTACTAGAGTTCTAGACCAGTCTGGTTTGCAAAGGTGTGGTTTTAAAACTACCTCCCTTTACCCCAGGAATAAAGTTGAAAGCAGGCAAGGAAGACCTGATTGAATTGTATTAATGTATAATTCATTATAAAGCTGGGCTTTAAAATACTTACTTGTTTAAGATTGGGTCTCACTTAGCCCCAGGCTATAGTCCAGGATGGCCTGGAACTTCCTGTGTAGCTTAGGCTGGTCTTGGGCTTGTGACCTCTGACCTTTGACTCTTAGGGTCAGGGTTACAGGTGTGGCTCACTGTACCCAGCACAAGCTGTTCTTTGAGCTATCAGGCAGGTGTCAGCTTCATTCCAGCAGTGGCTTGTGAGGGTAAGAAGCCTGTGTGGTGAGAGTGTGTGAGCTGACAGGAAGGTTCCTGCTCTTCATTTCCATACTGATTCTGTAAATGATTCCTGAATTCTATTAATTCCAGTGTATTTATTAAAAAATTGAAGAATGGTGTTTTGTTCCTCAAAAGTACTAGGGCTAATCTGAAGAAATGAAAATAATTTAATATGTGCTTGAAAGCTGCGGTCAGCAATCATAATTTTGCAGCTTTTGAAACCTCAGGAGCATGTTTTGGTCCATCTGAAGAACATTCTTCCTCCCCCGTGCTAGGATTCTCATCATACTCACCAGATAAACTTGGATTGCCAGCACTGTCTTTTTTTCTTTATTTGGAAGACTGTTACATTTAAACTTTTTGTATCCTCATTGCATTGTTACAGGAACAATTTACCATATGCAAGTGCATCTATGCTCAGTTTTCTTCACCACTGCTCTGTGAAGTAGATACTCACTGTTGTGGTTGTATACATAAGGAGACAGTACAGAACAGTTGCCTTGTTGCATTCATATGCAGACTATAAGCAGTCTTGTTTCAGAGCTCTTGATTTCTTTGGGAGTTGGAGGGGAGTCTGTACTGGGAATTGAACCTAGATCCTTAGACCTACTCGTCCTACTATGGAGCTGTATCCCCAGCTTCCCCTTCCCCCGCTAGTAAGTTGTCTGGTCTGTCCTTGAGTTTGTGACCATCCAGCCTCAGACTGCTGCCTAGCTGGGATTGCAGGCTTGCATTCCTAGGTCCCGCAGAACCTGAGCTTTGTAGAGAAAGGGTATAATAGACTTTGAAGAGTATCATGGACATTTTAGACTTAGCTGGGATTGCAGGCTTGCATTCCTAGGTCCCGCAGAACCTGAGCTTTGTAGAGAAAGGATATAATAGACTTTGAAGAGTATCATGGACATTTTAGACTTAGTGTGTGTGTAGAATACCCAACTTAGAGTTTCCTTTATAATAAAAGTGGGTACTTAAATTTGGGAATGAACTTAAAGTCTGTTTACCCTGTTATTTTACGGAAAAGAAGAAATTATACTGTGTTATTTAGGAAAGACAGTAAAATCTCAAGTGGACATTGTGATTTTAGTAAGATGGAAAGAAATAGTGGTGTTAATGGAAAGAATGCCTGGCTAGCGTTTTAAATGTCTTGAGTCACGGTTCTCTGCCCTCACCTGCCTGATGCTGTCCCAGAGGCTCTTCTGTGTGCTGTAGGGGAATAGTAATGGCATTTTTTGTCAGATCATGAGTACAGTATTTTCTCTTAACTCATGTTTTCAGTGGGATAATGGATTTGAGGGTATTCAACAAACCTTAATCCCCTACACAAATGAACATGTCATGGATTGTTCTTTTGAGACATGTCCTATTATATTTTTAAGTGTTAATGATATCTTGGTAGAGGAATAATAAAGGCAAGTCTCTTCTGCATTGTTAATCTAGAGGTAGCATCTAAATCTTGAAAACTGAACTGGGGGATGTATTACTTTGCCACATTTTAAATATTTGTAATTTAGTTTAAACTAAAAATACTATGGAGTGTGATTCTTTCCCTCACGGTATCACTTAGTGAGGGAAGTAATAATTCATTTCACTTATGAAGATTGTAATGGTAGCGAGGACTGGCAGCACTGTAGTTCTGATCCTTGGAACACAGTGGCTTGGCTAAAATAAAGACCTAAGCAAAGTCACAGTGGGCCAGCGGCATGGTTGTTTTCTTGAACTTAGAGAAAGACACACATTTTAATTTCTTCTTGTTTCTTCCAACAGGAATGATGTATCTGTGGCCTTGGACATGAAGTAATCAGACCTCTGTTGCTGTTACTGTAGGCGCAGGGGCTGAGGAGGGAGCATGGACCTAATGAACGGGCAGGCAAGCAATGTTAATATCGCAGCCACTGTTTCCGAGGTGAGATGGAGCACCTGTAAACTAAACTAAACGTCTAAAGGTTACGTTTGGTTACATTTTAAAATCGGTGTGAGTGAAGGACAAGGCCACTTCTACAGCTTGTCTTCAACTATCCTTTCTTAGTCATCAGACAGAATAATAGATTTTATTGTTACTTCTTTGTACCTTGGTCATATTTGTCCCCCTCCCTCTTCCCCCGCTTGCTAGTTTCCTTCTCCTTATAAATAGTATTCTTCAGCTTTGAACACACACACACACACACACACACACACACACACACACACGTGTACGTATGTACGTACGTCTAGGTTCTCTGTGTATGAGAAAGATATGCAGTGGGTTGTCTTCCCCCTCTTCTCTTATTTTCTTCTTTCCCTACCCTCCTGTCTCTCTCATTGAGACAGGGTTTCTCTGTGTAGCCCTGGCAGTCTTAGAACTTGGTCTGTAGACCAGGCTGCCTCTGCCTCCTGAGTGCTGGGATTAAAGGTGTGCGCCACCACTGTCCAGCTCTCCCTTCTCTGTAGATTATCTTACTTCCTCACTTACTAGTCCCCCTTCTACTTTTATGTTGTCTATACATACACATGTATTTATATTTAAATAAGATTCTTTATGTTCCAAGAAGAATGTATAGTTTGTTTTTCTGAGGGCTGTTATTTGTGTGTGTGTGTGGTGTATGCATATGAGTGTACAAGCTCAGTGCCTGGGTGTGCATTGGAAGCTGGAGCAGGATATTGGGTGTCTTTTGCCTTGTCATGAGACAAGGCTGGGCACCGAGCAGCTAAACTCAGGACCTCATGCTTAGAGAGTAAGCTCTCTTACTCACAGAGCCATTTCTAAGGGTTTGTGTTTATTACTTTGTTTTGAAACAGAGTCTCACAGTATAACCTTGGCTGACCTAGAAGTCACTTTGTAGACTGTGCTGACCTCGAACTCCCAGCAATTTGCCTGTTTGAAACCCCCAAGTGCTAGGACTAGAGGATATGAGCTATCTATCATGCCTGACCTTTTGTTTTTTAAACTAAATTTTGTCATTCACATGTTAATTGCATCATACAAATATTTTATCTACTTAAGATACTTGAAAAATAAGAATAAATAATGATTGCTTCCAACTCTTTATTGGGGTTAGTACTTAAAGAAGCTGTTTTGGGATATCCTGCTGCACAGGTACCTTGGAGACCTTGGCTTTAACACTCTGGAGAGCAGAACTTCTATTTGGGAAGCAATAGGAAGGCTTTGCCTTGCTGATGCAGTTCAGGGTTGAAATGGACGTTAAGACCAAAGGAAGAAGTCAGTTCTTTCGTTCATGTGCTGTGTTTTTATTTTTCCTCATCATTTTATTTTATGCTTTGCATATAGATCTCAAGTACTTTCCTTGAAAATTTTAGTATTTCCTACCTTTTTGAGTTTTTCTTACAGTGGTAGAAGAGAATACTAATTAATTTCTGAATCACCTGACTCTATTGATCTTTAACAGTCTCAACCAACAAGCCTGACAACCCCTTTCCTAACATCTGTGAATAGCAGGACAGTTTCATAACTTCCTGTGTAAAGATATAGTTTTGCTGTTGCTCTGTTTACTTGAGTGGCTTTGCGCACCACAGCCCCTCATCACAACAGTCTGCCAGCAGACTCAAAGGCATAATCTTCTGTGATGGAATCCCAGAAGTCAGACCCTCCCTTTTTTGCATCTTCTCTTCTTTAGAAGCAAGTCATAGATCTTGCCCACACTGAGGAGTGAAATTCATTCATGAATGTTTTGTTTTATTTAAAAATGCCACGTCTTCCGGAGGCCAGGTTCACGTCAAGCCCAGTGTGCAGTCAAGTTCTTCCTGCCTCTTACCTTTCAGATGCTTGGATTTGTCTAACTACAGTTTAATAGTAATTACTATCCTTTCATTTTAGGAGTTGTTATGTAGTGTGTGCATGCATATGTGTGTTCCACACGAGTGCAAATTCCTTTAGAGGATAGAAGAGGGTGTCAGGTTGCCTGGAGCTGGAGTTACAGGTGCTTGGATCTGAACTCTGTGCACTGGAAGAGCAAGAAGCATTCTTAACTAATGCTGCATCTCTACAGCCCCTAATTAATATTCTTTAAAATAAAGCTCTTAAACTTTCCATAAACTTCTGGTGATTCTTTGTTGCCTACTGTATTAGGGTTCTCCAGAGTCACAGAACTTGTAGAATGTCTCTATATATTAAGGGAAAATTTTTGGAGTGACTTACAGTCTGCAGTCCAGCTAACCCAACAATAGACAGCTCTGAATGGGAAGTCTAAGAATCTAGTTGCTTGGTCCCAGGGGGCTAGGGTGTTTCAGCTGGTCTTCTGTATAAGCTGGAATCTTGTAGAAGTAGGTTCCAATAGATGTGCTGGCAAGTAAGTGCAAGCAGACAAAGAACAAAGCCTTCCTTCTTCCATTGTCTTTATGTAGGCCTGAGCAGAGGGTATGACCTAGATCAAAGGTGTGGACCACCACACCTGGACCAGAGCTCATCTTTACTTGGAACTTGCTTTGTCTCAGGCTGGCCTCAAACTCAGAGATCTCTGCCTGCCTCTGTCTCCTGGGATTAAAGGCCTGGGCCTAAGATTTTCATGGCCACTATGCCTCAAGATCTAAATCAGAAGTGTATGTCATTCCCATGTCAAGATCTAGGTCAGAAGCCTGTGTCTTCCAGCCTCAGGATCCGGATCACAGGTGTGCCCTCCATTTCTGGATTGTAGTTCATTCCAGATACAGTCACGGTGACAACCAGGAGTAGCTGTCACACCTGCTAATTAACTTTAGATGCTTCTGCAGTCAGCCTTTCACCCAGGACTTGCCTCAGTCCCCTCCTTGGCATACTGTTAACCTGTTGTGTGTGTACTGGTGTTCTTGTGTAGGCCAGAAGCAGTGAAGGCTGTTAGCCTTTGCCGCTCTCTGCTTGTTATGTTTTCAAACAGGGCCTGTCCTAGTTTGCTTTCTTTTGCTATGATAAACCACTTACTGAAACTAACTTAGGATGAAAAGAGTTTGTTTGGTGTACAGTCTATCATTGAGAGAAGAGAAGATAGGAGCTTGAAGCAGAAACTATGGAAAAATGCTGCTTACTGGCTTGCTCCCCTTGGCCTTGCTCAGTTTGCTTTCTTAGCCCAGGTCCACCTGTCTAAGGATGCTGCCAATCTCTGTGCTTGGCCCTCCCCCATAAATCATTAGTCAAGGCAATTCAGTTCTCCACTGACATGCTCACATCCAGCATGGCACTCCCTTAATTGAGGTTCCCACTTTGTAGATGATTCTCATTTTTGTCAAGTTGGACAAGTAAAAACTGACCAGTATAGGGGCTATCACTGAACCCTGAGCTCACTAGTTCAGCCAGACTAGCTGGTCAGCCAGCTCCAGTATAGGGGCTGTCACTGAACCCTGAGCTCACTAGTTCAGCCAGACTAGCTGGCCAGCCAGCTCCAGGACCCCATGGTGGGATGACTGCTGTTTGCCTTGGCTCCTAGGACCCAAGCTCAGGTCCTCATGCCAGCACAGCTACTTAACCTACGAGCCATCTTCCCAGCCCTCCAGATTTCTTTCTGGTGGACTTATTTCCCATTAGTACTGTTGGAGATTTAACATTCTGTTCCGGGAATACCACTTCTGTTGACATTTCATAAGCAGTTGGTGTTTCCCCTTCTCTTACAACTTGCTTGAGTCAATTTTTAACATGGGATTTTTCCTTCTTCCTGTGCTTCCTTTTCTTCCACATGGAAAAAAAACTTTGTCTTTCAAGATGTATTTCAGATACTGTTTTTTTAACAAGTCCCTTTCCTATAAACAGATGGAAGTTATTTTTGAAACTGTAACTTAAAAAACCAACTTGTATTTTCTTGTATAAATTTGTTGATAGTTTTCCTTCCCTGGGACAGACTGTTTGTGTGTTTACTGGTTACATTATAACCACATTTCTTAAATGTTCCTGTCTGTGGTTAGTGTATTTGTAACTGTATCCAGAGACACCTGCTGCAATTCACTGGAAGCAGTGTGCAAATATTTATCAGATAAAACAGATCCTTGTTTCTTCTAAAAGTAAGTGAATTGTGCGAGGCTTCAGGCTAATAATAATACACTTTCTGTATGACAGGTGAGGTCAACAAGGCTTATGTTTTAAATAGTTCTACTGTGGCAAGACAGTATTCTCTACTTCATTTTAAGCTTTAGATTTGTTAACATATCAATCCGGATTTCCTTAAAAGTGTTGAGTTTTGGGATAAAATGCTTAACCTGAACCAACTAACTACTTCCTTAGTGCTGTCTATGGCTTTTAGGCCACAGCTTTGTCAAACAAGTCCATTATCTTTAAATTGAGCTTCATTCAAGTAGTCAGAACATAGACAGAATGCAGCCATATTCATTGCCAAAATATCCTACACATCCCTATCCAGTTTCCAAGGAGTGCTTGTTCCTTTCCTGGGACTCCACTCTCTTTGTTTCTCTCAATGTTCTCTAATTGGCCTCCTGTAGAGCCACCCACTTAGTTCTGGTGACAGTGTTCAATAGCTTTTCCAGCCCAAAGTTCCGAACTGTTTACATTTTCCCCTACAAAATAGTTACAAAGTCCTAAAACCACATGGTTTTCACCTTTATCACAGCATCAAACCCACATGGGTACTGGTTTTTTTTTTTTTTTTTTTTTTTTTTTTTTTTTTTTATCTCATTTACTGTTGCTGTGATAAAATTCCTGTACAAAAGCTACTTTATGAAGAAAGGGCTTATTTGGCCCACAGTTCCAAATTACAGTGTGTCACGGTGGGGAAGTCAAGGCTGTAGAAGCTTGGAGCAGCCTGTCCCATTACATCCCTAGTCAAGAACAGAATTAATAAACCCACCTGGAACTCAGCTCACTTAGGATTTTCTGCCCCCAGTGGATTTCCCAACCCTCACTTGAGAGGCTCCAGCCCTTCTCCATGGTGCCACGCCTTACTTCTCTCTGAGCCCCTTTGGTCCTGGGGCTTCCGCTGCAACTGACGCTGCACCTTTACTAACGGCTGCTCCTGGGTTCTCTGCAGGAATACCAGCCCTACGATGTGGTGCAAAGCTTCAGCTACTCTGCATGACCTCTTTATTCCTTCAACCCCAGTACCATGTGGGGCACTACACATTGTTCTCAGCTTCCAGCTTGAGATTCAGCCTTCCCTGCCTGTGTGATAGCCTCAAGGAAGTACTTCCTAGAAAGTTTAGCCTCAGTGATGCTGGACTCCTAGACTACTCTCAGCACAGGTTTATCCCATGGATCCTTAGTCCAGAGTAGTCTGTGCCCAGCCCTGATAGTCTTTGCTTTGTTCAGACTTTACAAGCCAGACCATCATTGTCTGCATTTTCTTTCTGCATTCTTACAGTCTAAGCTCCTTAAGTTCTGAGCATTCAGTGGTTTTTCTAGCCCAAAGATCCAAAATTCTTCCCCAAATCAACATGGCCAGGTCTGTCACAGCAGCAGCCCTACTCTATTGAGAGCAGTTTTGTTGCCGCTGCTTCCTGTTGGGGTGATAGGTGAATAATGTGACCAAAAGCAGCTTGGGGAGAAAAGGGTTTGTTTCAGTTTACAGGCTGAGTGAAGGTCTGCAGGAACTAAAGTAGATTCCTTGGAGAAAAGCTGCTTACTGGCTTGTGCCCAGGTACACTACCAGCTTTCTTACAGCCCAGATCCATCTGCCTGGGGCGGTGCCTTCCTCAGTGGCTGGGTCCTCCCATATCAATTAGCAGTCAAGAAAATGCTCAACAGATGTGCCCACAGGCTAGTCTGATCGAGACAACTCTTCACTTAAGTTCCCTGTATTAAGTGATAACCAGGACCAACCATTAACTGAAAGACCCCTGAGGGGAGACCCCCACTCAAATTTCGGGAGGACATGCACCCAAGGAGTCACGAGAGACCGTCTTGATGTAATTACAAGAGGTAGTTTTTAATTTCGGGGCGCTCTGGTTCGGCACCACACCTATCTCACTCAGGAGATAGTGGAGCCGACCACGAGGCTCGAAAGTTAGGGGTTTATATAGGGAAAAGGTCTGGGGGAACAAAGGGATCAGTGTGGCCATACATGATTGGCTAGTTCAAATATTAACTATTACGTGGAGAACAGAGTGGAAAATTTCTAAAGTTGGTGTTAATCTGAGTCAACAGAGCATCTGACCTTAAACCATATCTGCCCAGACATGTAGTTTATGTCTTCTTGACCTGCTAGTTCTCAGGATGTCTAACAGACTGCTTGCTCATTCCCAGGCCTATGTGGGCCAGCTTGTGATGGATTTTTAGGCCCATAACTTTTCTTCCTAGTCAGCACAGGTCCAAAGCTTTAATTTTTCCTTTCATCCCCCCCTTTTTTTCTTTTACATAGTTCTAATCATAGAACTATCTAGCTCGGGTTTTTCTTCTTGAGGCAAGGTATTATATTGATGACGTAATACCATAAGTTGCACAGCCCCAATTCTTTCTCTGATGAAAGCTATAAGTCTGTTAAAAATACAAGGACCAATGGTAAACAAGAATAGAAGTATATTTAGCGGTCCTGCAAGTGCAGAGATTAAAAATGTTAGCCAGGGAGAGGAGTTAAACCAAGTTTTAAACTAATTCTTGCCTTGAGCTCTTTCTTGTTTTTTTTTTTTTTT
>NW_022196891.1:54071218-54094025 GCF_008632895.1 Mastomys coucha | reverse complement strand
GTTCTAAACTTTCTCTTATTTTGGCTAAATTATCTTTGACTCTTCCTGAGTGATCTATGTAAAAACAATACTCTTTTTTCAATGTAGCACATAGCCCCCCTTCCTTTAGGAATAAAAGATCTTATCTTCTTCTATTTTGGAGGACCACTTCTGAGAGGGAGGTGAGTGATTCTTGTAGGTCAGCCAAAGTCTTTTCTATTCTTTCTGTATCTGAGTCAATGGCCTCTCTTAGTTCTCTATACGCCTTATGTTGTAAAGCCATAACGGATATTCTTGTAGCTGTCCCTGCATTCTCTAAGCAGTTTTAACATAACTGTCAGGGGAACTCTTAACTCTCTTTTTTATTGTCAGGTACTACCTTACTGGCTCACAAGCTTCTTAGCTTCTTCTTTTTTCTTGTCTTTATTTTTAGCTCTCTAGCCTCATATTTTTTCTGACTTTCACACTAGACTTTATTTTAAAATTTTTTTTTAACATTTTATCTCTTTACTATGTCCTTTTACAGTCTTTCTGCAACTCTTTTTTTTCTTCTGTTTAAAACATTTTTTAGCTACCTGTACTAGTTTTCTTAACGACTTATTTTGTATCTCTTTTAACTTTCGTAGTCTTTCAACTCTACCAGAAATCCAGGAATGACTGAATAATAGAGAACATACAGGGAAGCTTAACACAGCTTCCAGAAATATTATCAATTACTAGAGACTGTTGGACACCTGGAGAGTCTTTACTTTAAAACGTTGGAGCATCAATCTTCAGCCTTCTTGCCCATGAATGTCTGAAAACAGAAAGGACTGGCCTACTCTGTCTCGGCAGATGTAAGCTGTCCTAGGCCTGTGTGTCCTTTTTGGACAGTGTCGTCTGCAGAAGAAGAAGCAACTTTTGCCTAGTGGCTGTCTCGCCACAGCTGGAGCAGTTCAAATGATGCTCAGTTTCTTCTTTGAGTCTGAGAAAGGGGCACTGTCAGGCACAGACAGATCTCTACCCAGATGAATAAATAATATCAAATGTCATATTCTGTGGATTTCTGATGTTTTTGAAAACCAACTATCTATGTAAAGTAATCTAGACTATTGTCTATGAACTACTCTCAGTTTTTTTTCTTGAAATTACTCTAATAATAAACTCAGAGCCATAAATTTGCTAATTTAGCCCTAAACTCACAGGTCTAAATATCTCAGATCTGTCTATAATAGCACATTTCAGATTTGTCTATATCAGCAAAGGTGGACTAGTTCGAAGCCCTCTCTCTGAGAAAACAAAAGAACTATTTATAAGCCTATTTACAACTTTTACTGAAACCAGAAGTTTCTTAACTGAATATAGAAAACTTCATCTTTTGATTTTTAAGTATGCACAACAGAACTGTATTAGTTACACCTCACAGTCAATAAGAATATCATTATATACTCAATTTTAACAACAAATTCTCAATTTAAAAGCTCTTACTTATTTCTTGCACACTAGTTTAAGATGCAAATGGTTTATAACACAAGCCTCAACTTTTACCAATTACTATTACAGATATAAATATCAAAGCAAACTTTTTGAGAATAAGCTGTGTATCTGAAAAAATACTCAAATACCTGACTAAATTCTAGTCACACAATGTTTCTAGTTTAAATTGTCTTATACACTAATTAAATCACTTTCAATACAGGGTAAATATTTAACTCAATAACAAACTATAAGGCTTTTTATAGCTATACAATTAAATCTGGCTATCTTCTCTTATTTTAAACATTTTAGAAACATAACAATAATAACCCTCTCTAGCCCCAAAGCACAGGGAACCGGGTAGACAACTCATCATAACTTCTTCAAGCTGAACAGGGGCATAGAGATATAAGGGGGCAGAGAAGGAAAAACAAAATTAGTCTTCTGATGTCCGTGTCTTAACTGGATCAGGCTGAAGTTCAGGATACCAGGAATTTAAGCAGGCAGTTTAGATGAGGAAATTTACCAAGGTTGTATATTTCTGTAACATATAAATCTCAAAACAAACTTTCAGTATTAAGATATATATATTTTTGTTTGATTCTCTGGAGTCTAGATTTCTGGAAGATGTAAATACTTTAATTATCTTTTCCTAAAACACAGAAACAAACCTTTAATTATAAATACAAAGAAATTTATCTGGATATTTGGGTTCTCAGTGTCTTAAAATCTCTAAATAAGAAAGTCTCTATCTCTGATATTCTAGCTGCATTTGACCAAGGGCCAGCAGGCATCTCTCACTGGCTTAATAATAATAGACAATCGTACGTGCAAAACAGCCTCTTCCCAGCAACAGCCACAGCTATTTCAGGTTTTCTATTACTATCATGTTTTGATAGAATTTGGATTATTTTCTGTTTGCTTTTTATTTCCAAGGCAAACTAACTCCTTTTTTTGTCTCCACTTTACTAGACTCTGTTCTCTAAGACCCTCTTCCAAACATTTTATCCTTTCACTATACCTTTCTCTACATTTACACATCCACTGCACATGCAGTCCTTCTGCGACATGCTTTTCCCCTCAAGTTCTCCATCCTCAGTGCATACACGCACTGGTCTTTCTCACTACGGTGGCCAGTATAGCCTCTTGTTCCTTCTGTCTCTTTATCCCTCTTTTACTTTTTTCTCTGCTTCTCTGTCCCTCCACAACTTGCACTAATCTCTCAGCAACTTACAGTAAATCTCTCAATAACTTTTCTTGCAACCCTTAACCATAACTTTGACAAACAAAACCCAGTTTTAAACATTTCATTTCTTTTTTTAAAAAAGCAATATCAAAAACATTATATTCATGTTACAGAGTTTAGCTGGCAATTATCAATTTTTACATTATCAAAAAGACATTGTTTTAAATCTTATCTCTGGTCCAGGCATTACCATTGGCCTCATTAGACTTATAAGGGGTAAGAATTACATAAAATGTCATGAAAACCTGTTTTCTTGGGTTGGCTCATGCCACGTGTTTTCCCTTAACATGACTTTAACCCTGAGTTATTAACTTAAGCTAATTTTCTGTTACCAATATTACAAACAAAGAAAAGCTGCTGTCCCCTTTAAGAGCGGCTTATGCAGACACCTAGCTTTATCAGCTTTCTTTAACTGTGCTTTACTCCCAGTCACAGCATAGTGGCTTATCAGTTTTTGCTGTGTAAGTTGAAACTGCTTTTAAACAAGTTAAGCTAAATCAAAGTTTTAACCATTTTTTAAACAGTGTTCACCTCCCGGTTAGCAAAGCATGACTCCCAAGGCTTTAATATTCAGTCGCCACAGTTTACAAAATACCAATTTAATAATTTCTGAACCAGATAATCAAGACAATATTTTACCCAATTAATTTACTTTGCAAAAACCTACTTAGTTGTTCAGGAGTCCCTGCCCATTTACTCTGTGTCCCAGCTGCTGGGCCCCACTCTCCAGCCTACCTGACCTTGAGGAGCCCAGGCCAGTGGAGCCTCAGGCAGGTGCCTCTCCCGCTACTGAGGGCAATAATACTAGGACTTGAATCTGAAAGTGAAGCAAAAGGATGAACCCACAAAGGGGGCGATGGACCAAATCCTCTCAGACAACAGCCCACGGATGGCCATCCGGTCTGAAAGGACTGCCACTCCGAGGCGCACAGAGCCTGCCATTTTTTCTTTTAACTTCAACAGACAAATTGTGTAGAACAAGATACCAAGAAACACAGAGAAAAACAATTATCACACAGACAGCTTTGACTTCGCCAGGTCCATGAACACAGAGAAAGACAACTTATACACAGAGATAGACAACTGGGCCCAGTAACAGACATTAGATACACAGATAATCACAGCCAAATCACAGAGGCACTCGGCCCGTGTACCTGCCACGGCTGCCGAGATGGACCGGTCACAAAATACACACTCACCCAAGTCTGGTCTTGAATAAACCAGCCTCAGATGGGGTGGGATTCCTCCTCCACTCCCTCCTTGGCAAAAGGAGAATGCTGTCTCCTTGGTTCTGAAAAACCAGTCATGCTCTCCTGACTTCCCAATACCCCAGGTACAACATCCAGGGTTCCTGCTTGCAGCTTGTTCTTACAGCTGCTGGGCCCGTAAACCGAAACCAAAAAACACAAAACACTCCTCAGACACACACCACACTCACACAAACATACCTCCAAGGGGTCTTCGGGGTTCCTGGGTGTCACGTGTTTCCCGGCCAACACACCACCTGAAAGACCCCTGAGGGGAGAGCCTCACTCATATCTTGGGAGGACGTGCACCCAAGGAGTCACGAGAGACCGTCTTGATGTAATTACAAGAGGTAGTTTTTAATTTCGGGGCGCTCTGGTTCGGCACCACACCTATCTCACTCAGGAGATAGTGGAGCCGACCACGAGGCTCGAAAGTTAGGGGTTTATATAGGGAAAAGGTCTGGGGGAACAAAGGGATCAGTGTGGCCATACATGATTGGCTAGTTCAAATATTAACTATTACGTGGAGAACAGAGTGGAAAATTTCTAAAGTTGGTGTTAATCTGAGTCAACAGAGCATCTGACCTTAAACCATATCTGCCCAGACATGTAGTTTATGTCTTCTTGACCTGCTAGTTCTCAGGATGTCTAACAGACTGCTTGCTCATTCCCAGGCCTATGTGGGCCAGCTTGTGATGGATTTTTAGGCCCATAACTTTTCTTCCTAGTCAGCACAAGTCCAAAGCTTTCATTTTTCCTTTCATAACATATTAACAAATTCAATGTCTTATGCTATTATTTAATAAATGGCATCCTCTGTATTTTCTTCTGATGTATACTAAGAGTATTTTCTATTTCTCCTTGTCTTAAAAGATAGACGCATGTCTTGCATGATGGCATTTTGGTCAGCAGCAACTTCATTTATAACGATGGTGCCATGATCATGTTGTAGCCATTGTAGATTGATTGTGTGAGTAAACTGTGATACTAGTAATTGACAAGACTGTTTAACCGCACTTGGTATCTGAGTTGCTAAGTGATACGTAACTGTGAACGTGCACTGTTTTCTTCATCTCATGGGAGAACTACGTAAAGTCAGAATGTTTGGTTGAAGAGACATACAAAAGGGCGACTTACATAGGAGTCCAAAAAATACAAACTCAACATTAGCTTTCAAATTTCTGGCTCTATATTAGTATTTCTCCAACCAAGCAGCATGCTCTACAACTTTTCTACATCTTCTATTACGTAGTGTTCTTAGTTCCTCAGCTGTGTGTATATGTGTGTACTGCTTGTACATGTGGGTATGTGTATGCATGCATGTTCTTGTTGTGTGCCCATGTGTGTGTGGATACGAGTGTTTGATACAGGTGTGTCTTTATATTAATTCTCCAGGTTATTTTTGTGATACCCTACCACTGAACTTGGAGTTGATTAAAATTTAGCTACTCTGATTGGCCAGCAAACTCTGTGGATCCTCTTATCTCTGTGCACTGCCCAGCCCTGGGGTTGTAGGAGTATACACTCTACCTAGATTTTACATGGATGTTGAGACTCCGAGTTAGACCTGAATTTTCTATTTTACCAACCAACTATCCTTTGAGCCCCAGAGTTCCTCTGTTTTTAAAGGCCTATCTATTTTCTGTGGTGCGGGCTGTGAGACAGTGTTTAAAGGCTGTGTTTTCTTCCATCTTGTCAGAAAAGTAGCAGCTCTGAGTCATTGAGTGAGAAGGGCTCTGAATTGAAGAAGAGCTTTGATGCTGTGGTATTTGACGTTCTTAAAGTTACACCAGAAGAATACGCGGTAAGCTTTCTGTCTTTTGCTTTCGAGTGTTTGCATGTAATTTATGTACATCATCATGATTGAATTAGAATTTGTGGCCTCACAGATCTCCTCAGAGGAGGAGATGGGTTTTTTAGGCTGGATCTAGGAATTTTTGGAGAATAGCACAAGAATGGAGCACGAGGGGCGAGGAGTGAGGGCAGCTTTCTTCTGAAGACAGCTGCTTCTTACCTGGTCGACGTGGAACAGAGAGATGACAACTTGATCACTGCTGTGTTGACTCACCAACCAACTATGAACATGCTTACTATTTTTTTTCGATGATTTGAAATTTAAAAATTAAGAACTCTGATTTCTCAACCATTGGAATATGAGTAATGTAAAATTATCTAGAAAATCTTTTTTTTTTTGTTTTGTTTTTTTCGAGACAGGGTTTCTCTGTGTAGCCTTGGCTGTCCTGGAACTCACTCTGTAAACCAGGCTGGCCTCGAACTCAGAAATCCGCCTGCCTCTGCCTCCCAAGTGCTGGGATTAAAGGCGTATGCCACGCCTGGCCTAGAAAATCTTTTTGACTGACATAGTGTTCATTTATTTAGATTTTTTGATCTCCTTTTATTAACTGACTACATTGCTTTTTTGGTCTTGAATCACTCTTATATTCAAGAGTAAAGTATTCTTGTTTGGAGTATGTGTTACCTTTCCCAGATTTCTCCTTTTGACATTTTTTTTAAAAGAATTTATTTATTCTTTAAATATATGTGAGTACACTGTAGCTGTCTTCAGACACCCCAGAAGAGGGCATCAGATCCCATTACAGAAGGCTGTGAGCCACCATGTGGTTGCTAGGATTTGAACTCAGGACCTTTGGAAGAGCAGTCAGTGCTCTTGATTGCTGAGCCATCCCTCTAGTCCTTAACAGTTTTTTTTATTACATGTATTAGTTTATTTGTGTTAGAAAGGCGTTCTTACACCATAGTACATATGTGCAGGCCAGAGGACAACTTCACAGTTGGTTCCTTACCTCTGCCATGTGAAGACCAACGATTGAACTCAGGTTGTCAGTCTTGCTGAGAGAGCTGCTGAGCCGTCTGATGGATGGCAGTGCCAGTGTGTCCTCTCTCCGCCCTACCTCGGAAGGAGATAACTAGGACTTACAGTTAATGGCGCAAAGACTAAATTTTCTATTTTTTTTAAGTCCTTACAGGCTACACTTCCAGTAATTTAGTATGGAGTAGAAGTTTTATTTTGAATAAATTTTGTTTATTTGTATTTTATTTATTTGTATATTGCCATTCAAACCGAACCAAACCAAATTCCTTTGTCTTTCAGGGTCAGATAACACTAATGGATGTTCCAGTGTTTAAAGCTATTCAGCCAGATGTAAGTAGTCTGAAGAAAATTCTTTGAATATAGTATCTTAAGATGTTTAAGAAATTCAGATTATATTTTATATTAATCATTAAATGTCTAAAGCTTGTAATGTCATTTACCTCTTCATTCTGAAAGGCTCAGATACCATTCATCATAGTGAATGCATTCTTTAGTCATAAATGGGATGTTTGAATCAATCACTTGGTTATGCAAGGAAGTAATAGACTTGCAGAAGTCATGGTGTTGAGACTTTTTAATAGGAAGGTGAAAATTAGACATAACTTAGTAATCTTTCCTTCTACCTTAATTTTTTGTAACATGACTTATTTTAGTTTATTTAACTTAAAAATTATTGTGTGTGCTCATGTGTTAAAAGTGGTGGGGTGCATGTATAGAGGTCAGAGAACAACTTTTATGAGGTCAGTTCTCTCTCTACACTCATGTGTCACTTGAACTCAGGGCGAGGCTAGGTGGTCCCAATGTTGACACTTGGGAGGAGGATCACAAAAACACATTTTTCTCCCAATAAAAATAGAGACTAATATTACATATCTACCTACTCACTATAAATGCATGTGTGTGCTCGTGTACATACATAATTTATCATTTTAAAGGCCTGTATATAGTAATTTTGCTTCATTGATAAGGGAATAGTGACAGTTATCCTTTATACACAGCTGTCTCAGTTTACTTTGTATTGCTATGATAAAATACCTGATGCTGGGTACTTTATGTAGAGGAGATTTACTTAGATACTAGTTTTCAGAGGCTGTGAAAGTTCAGAACCAGGAGGTATTGTTGTGGCAGGAAAGTAGGAAGGGAAATGGCATGTGCAGCAGAGCCAAGCGTGGTTGTCTTTATGACAGCCACTCCTAGAGAGCCAGCTCACTCCTGTGTGCTTCCCTGTGCTGTAAGACTTTCCACAAGACCTGGAAAGCTTCCCCCGTCTCCCTACATTGGAGACTGAGCCATAGCACACATAGTACCTTCAGAGATGCATTCAGGTCATATCTAAGCTATTAGAGTAGGTCAGTATTATAATAGCTCAGTATTGACACTAGGCTTAGATTTGGAAAAGACAGTTTTTGCTCTTAGTAAGAATATAAACTTGATTTTTGTATCCCAAACAAAGTCATTTGATAATTCACAATTGGTTCTTTGGGAATAGTATGCAGTGTTTGTTGTGTTACATGCAGTCTGTAGTGACCCTGAATACTGTGACAGCTGATGAGTCCAGTACATCTGAGTGTGAACAGGTTACGCTTGTGATTTTTTTTCCCCATGTAGGCTACTTAATGTGTTAGTTACTCAAGTTTGCTGTCTATCAAGTGAAGAGAGAGCTGGCCACATGACCTGGGCCCTGTCAGTTCCATAAGTTGTCCTTCTCTAGCAGTGCAGATGGGTTAAAAAATAGAGTTACTGGATTAATAGGAAATGAAGAAGAACTGTGTACTCTATAAATAATGGTAGACAGAGAATGTTGTATTTAAATGATCAAAACAAAAAACCCTGCAGTAGGCATTTCTGTTTTTCTTGAGAAGCCTGCTGCCGCCTTGATTTTAACAGTCTTCCAGGAATCATTTTTCCTTTGCATAAAATATATTTATTATTGCTCTTTCACCTGACTCATAATAAGCCATGGAAATGTGGTATCATTTATTTAACTGTATTTTATGTAGTAGCCACATTATACAGTAACAAGGAGTAGGTAAAATCAATGGGTGAGTTATTTAACCTCCAGTGGCCAAAATATCCAAAATGGCCTGTAATCAGAATAAAATTTGTATTGAGATATTTTATACCTTTCCTCCCAGGCTAAGTTTTGTGAATTCCAGGTTTACCATTAGATGACTGCATTCTTTTACCTGGAGTACCCCCTGCCCTCAGGTTCTCTTAAATGTATGACTTGGAGCTTGGACATGGTACACTAGATTGTTATTTGAAGACAGACTTCCATTGTAAGAGGATTTTTTTAATTTCCCTTGGAACATTGAACAATGCTTTGAGCCTTCAAGTTGATTCCCACTCCCCCACCCTTTTGAGACAAGGTCTTAGGTAGCCCAAGCTAGCCTGGAACTCAGTATGTGTAGCTGAAGACTTAAGACTATGATCTCCTGATAGTTCTTCCTCCACCTCCTAGGTGCCAGGATTTTAGGTGTGCACTACTGCACCCAGTTCTTGATAAATACCCAGTTCTCTATTGTCAACACTCAGTCTTAGAAGCCATCTTCTCTCCACTGAATCACAACAGTGTCCTCTCACTTGATCTGTGTGTTCACTGGTCACTTTTCTGGTCACTGTGCCCAAATACCCAACAGACCATTTTCTGGAGGAAAGATTTGGGCTTGTGGTTTGAAAGAGTCCAGCCTGATGGGGAAAGCATGATAAAACAGAGCAGTTGTTACCGTAGGCCATAGAGCAGAGAAAGGGCACTCAGCTGGTCTCCCTCTTAGCCCTAATATGGTGCTCCACATTCAGAGTGGGTCTTCCTTTTCCTTTTCATTGCAAAGCCCTCAGACACACCTGGACACATGCATCCTTTCCTTTGACAATGCCAGTAAACTGTTGCGGGGAGCTTCTGCTCTCACTGCCTTGGTCTCACTTGCGTTGAAGATAAGCACGACCCGAATCTCTTCATTGTTTTGCCCTCCTCTTGCTTCTTAGTACATTTTCTACTTCTTCTGGTCTAGCAAAATGACTTCCTTTCGGTCCTTCATCCCCCAGCCAGTGCCTGTCATACTTAACTCCCTCTTCCTCCTTGATTTATCTGGTGATGTTAGACTTCTTTGCTTTTCTACAGACTCCCTACATCTTACACTTGTTATCTGACAGAACTATTTATGTTGTGATGCCATCAGTATACCTTCAAGTGTCTGTTACATGTTGGGCACTGCTTTAGTTGCTGGAGATAATACAACAGTAAAACATACACTGACATTGTTCCCCAGATTGCATGTTTCAGTGAAGCGAGTTAAACAGCGTGATGTGAAAAATAAAGAGGAGAGCATAGGACATGAGGTGCAGTGGATTGCTAACACCTCAGTCTTAGAAGTTGACGGGATCATCAAGACTTCACTGAGACTGCGCACTGTTAGTGTGTTCAGGGAAATGTGTTCTGGTGAGGAACTGGTGAGCAAAGGCTAGTGGATTACAAGCCTGTAAGCTGGGTGAAAGGGTTGTGTACGAGAGGACTGGAGTGAGGGCTGGGTGGGTGTGTTACTGTGGAGACCATTATGCTGAAGGTGGTAAGCCTTTGCGGACATTGTTTTTAATTATGTGTACATTTATTAAGTGGCCTCTCTTGACTAACAAACAGGTCCTCTGTTCATCCACAGTTGCTTTTTTATTTCTCTTCTTCCTTAACACTTTCCACTGCTAATTGCTATATGCCTTGCTGCTGCCTTTAAATCCGTGCCCAGCACACAGTTCTAAATAAATCTCTTCATTTGTTTATCTCTATTTTTAAAGTAATGCTGGTTGACAAACTCAACGCCTTGCTCACACTGAGACACTTCACCCTAGATGCCAAGTACATTCCCTCTCCTCTGCTCTCCCTTCCCTTTTTCCCATCCTCTGTCTTTCGAACCCCCTATGTTTTTAAAGGTGAAAAGGGTTTTTTTTTTTAATTTTTGTTCTGTTTCTGAGGGTTTAGTACATCATGGCAGCAAAGCATGGTAAAGTGGAGACATTTTTGTCAGGGTTGTCCAGAAAGCAGAGAAAGAGAAATGCCAGTACCTTGTAGGGTTTGTTTTTTTTTTAAGATTTTTTTTATTTTTATTTTATGTGTATGTTTTGTCTGCATGTGTGTTTCTGCAGCATATGATATGCAGTGCCTGTGGAGACCAGAGGATAGTGTTGGATCCCCTGGTACTTGAAGTTATAGACCATGTGGGTGCTGGTATCCTAGGCGAGGCCTCTGCAAGCACAGTAAATGCTCTTAACCATGCCTCTGTCTCTCTAGCCCATCTCAGTGTTTAAACATTTCATTAAGCATACACTTAAGGATGACAAAAGAGTTATGAGGTTTTCTTTCAGCTTTGCTGTCTATGAATTGTGCCACGAATGTGTTCTTCATCTTTGACTTTAAAAAGACAGCTTAACCTGGCTGGGTGGTGGGGGGGAAGAAAAGGAGGAGAAGGAGGAGGAAGAAGAGGAGGAGGAGGTTTCTTGAAGCTTCAGAGTTGTTGAGAAAATCTCAGAAGTGGGTGATTTCAGAACCAAAGCTCCAATTATGTATAGATACAGCAGTCAGGAGAGGGGCTGTCAAAGCTACAGCCATCTTCAGAACTGGTAACAGTAGAGGGGCCACCACAAGTCAGGTGCTTATGGAGTGTAGGTCTGTCGCCCATAAAATGGCAGGGCACTTTATCTGGCTTAGTGGCAAGAAGCTTTGTTTCAATCACTTCCAGCCTCTTTAATGTTTGCAGCCATTTTTACAAGTCTGTTCTTAGTGTTCCATGACTTCTTTTTGTTTTTGTTTTTGTTTTTCCAAGACAGGGTTTCTCTGTGTAGCCCTGGCTGTCCTGGAACTCACTCTGTAGACCAGGCTGGCCTCAAACTCAGAAATCCACCTGCCTCTGCCTCCCAAGTGCTAGGACTAAAGGTGTGCGCCACCCCCTCACCCCCCGGCGTGTTCCATGATTTCTAAAAGGGATGTTCTTTCTGTAGACAGAGGCTTTTCTTTTGTTTTGTTCCCCTCTACTAATTTAGAATATTTTAGACTTCTTCCCTAACACTAATAAATCTTCCAATACTGATTATGGACAAAAAGTTAGCTGGAAGGCTTTATACATTCATTAATTTCTAATATTTCT
The DNA here is from genome assembly GCF_008632895.1 of Mastomys coucha. NCBI lineage: Eukaryota > Metazoa > Chordata > Mammalia > Rodentia > Muridae > Mastomys > Mastomys coucha. Next base: position 54,082,130 of record NW_022196891.1, on the reverse strand, counting down.
GGCACCAAGCTCTATTAAAATTTTTCTCATATACATGGATCTAGTTGGTATGACTTCTTTTTGGATCATGAAGACAGCTCTTATGTATCCATGTATCTCTCCATGCATTATCTCATGCTGAAGCTTTGACTGCACTCTGAAAGTTCTACATTGGATTCATTACTTTTCTATTGCTTGATAAAATTCCATGACTAAGGCAGTTTACAGGACTTTAGACTTACGGTTCCAGAGGGTTAAGAGTCTAACACTGGGAGGAGAGCATGGCAGTAGGCAAGGTGTGGCTGGTAGAGTGGGAAGCTGAGGGCTCCTTGTCGTGAACTGCAGGCACAAAACAGAGAGAGCAGATGTCTTAGGGTCTCTATTCCTGCACAAACACCATGACCATGAAGCAAATTGGGGAGGAAAGGGTTTATTCAGCTTACTTCCACACTGCTGTTGATCACCAGAGGAAGTCAGGACTGGAACTCAAGCAGGTCAGGAAGCAGGAGCTGATGCAGAGGCCATGGAGGGATGTTTCTTACTGGCTTGCTTCCCCTGGCTTGTTCAGCCTGCTCTCTTATAGAACCCAAGACTTCCAGCCCAGGGATGGCACCACCCACAAGGGGCCCCACCCCCTTGATCACTAATTGAGAAAATGCCCCACAGCTGGATCTCATGGAGGCACTTCCCCAACTGAAGCTCCCTTCTCTGTGATAACTCCAGCCTGTGTCAAGTTGACACACAAAACCAGCCAGTACAGCAGACTAACAAGTGGGTGAGGCTTTACTCTTAGAGTGCTCCCATACTTTCCTCCAGTAAAACCATACTACCTAACCGTCCCCCCAGAACAATACCACCAGTTGGGAACCAAATATTCCAAGTGCCTGAGGCTGTGTGTGACATTTATTACTGAAAGCACCATATCTATCCTACTGTATTTATAGAAGTGAGGTAGTTTTATCTGTTGTGAATTCTCTGAGGTTCTGCAAAGCTTGTATTCTTCTGAAGCCATTGCTGTATTTATTGTGCTAATGGAGTTTCTCTTCAGGGTAAGTTTTGTATTATTCAGTATAGGGTAAGTTATGCCAGAAAGCTGGCTTACAATCCAGTAGTGACTGCCTAGTATTTCCATAAGCCTTAATTAAGGGTTGAATTGTATTTGAAATCTGCCTCTGACAAAAAGTTTCTATTGCTGTGATAAAACATTATCAAGACCACTTAAAAAAGAAGGGTTTCATTGGGGCTTACACTTCCAGAGAGAACCTGTCACCATCATGGTAGAAAGCCTGTGGCAAGCTGGCGTGGTATTGGAGTACAGCTGCTGAGAGCTCACAGCCTGGTCCACAGAGGGAGCAGAGCACTCACTAGGAATAGCTGGAGGCCTTTGAAGCCTTAAACCCTCCCCAGTGACAGACCTCCAACCAAGCCATACCTCCCAAGGACCACATATTCAAATGCCTTATAGGGGACATCTTGTTCAAACCACCGCACAAGGTTCTCTTGTATTCTGAAAGGACAAGGGCCCCCTAAAAGTTTTCTAACAAACATTACACTGCATAAAGAAAATTCTGCATTTTAATTCTAAGCAATCACAGGCAAAACTATTTAGAAAAAACAGTTCTATCTATACTATGGGTGTATAGACGTCTTTCCCTGCCGCTACCCAGTACAGTCCAATAGCCACAGGCTCAGTAATCCAAATCTGTAGATTCTAATGAGTTTGGGACATTGTGGATTTTTTTCTGTTTTTAGATCAGGTACCTTCGAAAATTGGGAAACTTCAAATGTAAAACACTTCTTGCCTAAACTTTTCATCTAAGACATATAGTTAACCTATATAAAATAAGACATGATCCATTGGTAACACTTCACTGTCACTGAATGTAAATTTATTTAAACCTTGCATAGTAGATTTATCATCCAAATCTTTGGATGATAATATTTATTATCCAAAGTACTTCAGTATGGGATAATGCTGAATAAGTCTGTAGGTGAGCTGTGTTAGGTATTAAAAGTAACCTAGAGGTGCTTTAGAGTGTAATGGATGTAAGGCTGGGAGATGATGGCTCAGCCGTTAGTGGCACTGGCTGATCTTTTGCAGATCCTGAGTTCAATTCCCAGCAACCACTTGGTGGCTCACAACCTTCTATAATGCGATCTGACGCCCTCTTCTGTCTGAAGCCTTTTGTCATGCAGACATACATGCAAATAGAGTACTCGTGTACATAAAATAAATCTTCATAGTGGAGGGCATGCATAGGTCATATACAAATTAATTATTTTTATAATTTTTTAAAATTGACGGGAGGTCCTAGAACCAGTCTTCTGTTAGATACTTAAAACTGTCTCGGTTTTATTATTTACTAGGAATGAGTAAGGCTCATCTGTGTGATTGAGACACTCTAGAGATTGTGGGAAAATGCTAGCTAAATTAGGGAAATCTTATTAGTTAATTATGAATCTTATTAAATTATTTTGGAAAAGTTTATCCTTTGAGACATTTCTTGTAGGATGTGTAAAAAAGGCTTTCTCTGCAAATATTTTTATGTCTGCCAAAATACTGTAATTTTAGCAACATACAAAATTTTTAACAAATATTTTCCTGTTTTTGTAAAATAATCATTGCATTAAAATGTAAGCAGGTCATAGAGTTAGTGAGCAGGTGGAAACGGTGGAAAGCCGTGTATGTTAGGACAGCATAGGCACTCTGTTAGAAGCACAGTGCAGCTGTCTGTCGGTGTGTATCTGCTCTTCTTACCTTGAGCTTCTTAGGCCATGGTAAGGCCAGGTTTCCATTGGGACCAGGGAAGGCAAAGGAGAAAGTTGTTTTGCGTTTGCTTCTGTGGAAACAGAAAATAGCTTCTATCTTTATCCCTAATCTCATCAGGGAGGAGGGAAGGAAGGCTTGAGTACATTAGAGAAGAGGGCCTTACCTTGTTAGGGTGCATAGTTTCGGGGTTTTGTTTTTGGTTTTTCTTTTAAATGCAGGCATGGTGAGTGGAATTCCATCCATGGTGGCGACGCCTGTATAGCCTTTAACTGGGTACAAGTGGATGCCCTATCTCTTTAAAGCTTTCACTGTGAACACAGCGCTGCCTCAGCCATGGTCAGCCTTCTCACAGACACCGTCTAGTCACTTCCCTCGCCCAGTCTTTGGGATACCACTGTTTTCTTTCCTCCCTCAGTCTCTGTCTACATGCTGGTCTATATTGGCCTTTTCTCTTCTTCTGTCTATAGGTATCCCTACATCATCACCCTTAGAACAGTCCTTTTAAGAGTGTTGGAACCTACAAGACGTAAGAGAAGCTGTGACTCCTGTGAAGTGAGTCATTCTCTCATAGGGTAGGTGGTCATCAGCTGTGGGTTTTGCCTTCCCTGTGCTTCTGAAATAAATGCAACTGAAAATTGATCTTGATAGGTAACGATTCACAGTGAGTCCATGACTGTTTTAAAATTCATTTTAGCAACTATTACGATGTTTTATGTATTTGAAGATTTCGCTTTCCTGGCTATGCTTAAAATGGCAAGTGAGCCCATTAGAGCGAATGTTAATGTTTCAGGGCTGAGGGGGTACTTAGATAGCACACCTAGACAGTCCTGTCTGTTCTTACTCTAGACCCTTACAAAGGGTTGTTTGAGTCACTGACTCACTTTAGTTTTGGGGTGTTTGTGTGAGATGCAATAGTGCAGGATTCTGTGTGACCAAAGTGTGAGTATAAAGATGACAGAGCAAAATGCATTTCTTGCAGGATACTATAGGTTTACTTGTAGGAAGATCCTAGAATCTGAAACGAAAAGAGAAAAGAGGCCATAGGGAAGTTTTAAGTTTTTCTGTTTGGCTCTGAGGAGCTCAGATAGTTCTATTTTAAAACGAACTGTTGGTATCTACATTATACAGAGAACAGTGTAGTGAATTGTGACATGCAGAGTCACCGACCCTTGCTTTCTGACTGAGCGTCCCCCGACCACCAAGTAACCTTTGCAACATTTCAGGTTGCTTATTCAGAGTAGCCTCAGGCATGTGAGTCCCAAGAATGGTTCTGAAAGGTGTTCTTTTAGAAGGAAGGGAGAGGAGAGAAAGAATGGAAGAAAAGGAAAGAAAGAAAACATTTGCAGTTTATTGTGGTTGCCTGTTTATAATCCTAGTGCTTGGACAGCTAAGGCAGGTGGATTGCAGTGGGTTCAAGGCCAGCCTGGGCTATATATAGCTATATATAGCAAGGAATCATCTCACAAACACTGTTTCCAGGACTAAAGTGTGTGTGTGTGGATGGGCCCGTGCACTTGGATGGAGGGCACAGGTCAACGGCAGATGCCCTCCTCTTCGCTCTGCACTTTGCGCTTTGTATATGTGTATGGGTGTTTGTCTGTGCACCATGTATGCGCAGTGCCCCTACACGCCAGAAGAGGGTGTCTCTGGAACTGTAGTTCCACAAGGTTGTTAACCTGGCATCTGAGTGCTGCATACTGAACCCAGGTCCTCTGCAAGAACAGCAAGTCCTATTTTCTGCTGAGCCATCTCTAGCCCCTGCACTTTAGTATTATTATTTTTAAATACGTGCGTCTTTCCGCGCCTGCCTGGGACCTGGACATTGAACTTGGTCCTCAGGATGGCAAGTGGTTTACCAACTGCTGCGTGTCCATTATCACCATGTTCCTCAAGAAAGGGAACTTATTTTCTCACAGAGACATTAAGGGGCTCTAGGAAGGTAAGGTAGAGCAGGGCAAAATTACCTTTCAGCTTAGGCCAGCCTTTAAGAAGAGAGTGGGGAGTCCTGATACAGTTCTAGTCTTATAATCCATGAAGTGGATTTTTTCACCTTTTAAATACTGTGTTTTTTCAGGTAACCACAAACATAGGAAATTGCAGAAAAAATAGTACAGATATTAAAGATTTATAGAATATCACAAACCCTGTATAGAGAAATCTTCCATACCCTTTACCTGGTTTTTCCTGCAGTTGCATCTTGACTGTGTAGTACTATATCAAAATAGAAAAATGATGTTTGTGCCATGCACGTCTACGTAGTTCTGTGGTGTTTTATTATACAAGCAGATCTGTGCTGCCTCATATACTGGAAACAACTCTTCCTTGGCGCTTCCCCATGCTACCCTTGGCAACTGTCTTCCTATCTACCCCACCCCCATCCTGCCTTCCTTGACCATTTTTTCTACTGCCTTTTGGAATTTCTGATTTCTTCTCTTGACTCTTCCTAAGATCCCAGGATTATTACTCTTTAGTTTAGTCAGTGGCTTTCCAATTATGTTTTTTTCCTATGGCAGTTTGCTCAATTGGAAGATCTTACATCTTCTATTTTTCTTTATTGGTGTTGAGAAATGAACCTAGGGCCTCACTCATGTTAGGTATAAGCTCTCCCACCAGGCTCCATCCCCAGCTGTTCTCCGCCTCTATGTGTGTGTGTTGCACACCCATGCACATGTAGGTGTATGAACGCTACAAATACTTGTGGAGGCCAGAGAACAACTTGCCAGCTCTTCGACCCTGTGAGATTGAGTTCGGGTCAGGCAGCAAGCAGTCTTACCACTGAGCCACTCTGTCCTCCTCCTTTAGTTTGCCAGTCTGTTTTGAGCTTGTGTCTACTGCTCTCTGAGAATGAGCACACACATGGCAACATCTCTAGGGATCCCCTGTCTGAACAAAGTCTTTCTATTTCAGTTTTATTTTGCTGGATGTATAATTCTAAAACTTTGAAGTTGTTGCTTTCAGTTGCCTAATAGCATTCTCTCAAGATAATTTGTACTTTCAAAAAAATGAACATAAGATTTTTTTGTTGTTGTTTTTAGTCTCTTTTTCTACAGGATCCTGCTTTTTTAAATTTTTAAAAATTGTTTTGTTGCTATGCTTTGATTTCCCCTCCACGTACTTCCTCTGTGCACTGAGCCATAGGAAGGTCAGTTGTCATCTTTAAGTTCTTGGCCATTTTCTTGAATTGCTACTTTCTTGCATGTCTTAAGGTTCTTATTTAGATGTTAACACATAAATTCTTATTTAACATCCAATTAGTGTCTTGGTGGATTTTACCAATGGGTGTTGTGTTATTCAGGGTTCTCTAGAGGAACAAAACTGATAGAATGAATCTGTCTGTCTGTCTGTCTGTCTGTCTGTCTGTCTATCCATCCATCTATATCTAGAGAGGGCATTTGTCAGAATGACTCACAGGCAGTGGTCCAGCTAGCCTAACAGTGGCCATCTACCAACAGAAATTCCAAGAACCCAGTAGTATTCAGCCCGTGTAGCTGGATGTCTCAGCTGCTCTTCAGTCCACACTGGAATCCTAAAGAAGTCAGCTCTAATGCCAGTGAAGGAGTGGACTTGCCATCGAGAGTGAGGGCAAACAGACAACGAGCAAAGCTTCCTTCTTCCCTGTCCTTTCTATAGTAGGCTGCCACCAGAAGGTGTGGCCCAGATTAGGGGTGGATCTTGCCACCTCAAAAGATCTGGATTAAAGGTGGATTTATCAATATCAAATGATTTAACTGGGGAAATGCTTCATTGGTATACCTATATCTAGCTCCTTAGGTTTTAGTTGATTACAGATATTGTCAAGTTGACAGCCAAGAGTAGACATCATAGATCTTCCCTTCATCTACTTAACTCACAGTCGCCTTATTTCCAAATTAAGATAATAACCAGGTAATAATTATGCCTAACATGATAAACTATCCTCCCTACAACTGCAAATTCTTATATATTTTAGAATTAGGTGGTAGTGTCCTTAAGGGACATTCTTTTATTATCTCAAAAATTAAATATAATAACCACTGATATTCTCCTAGTTGATGTTTACACTATATGATAAAGAAATCAAGGAAAATGCACAAATATCTGCACAAATACATTTTGAACAAAATATGACAGTTATATTAAATTTTCTCATCTATCAAAGACTAGTGATGGCATACTTTTCTTTCTCAGGTTTCCTTTGTTGCCTACCCAAAGGGTTTGTCTTTTTTTGTTATGGGCCCTTTTCTCTGATTTTTTTGCTATATTTAGAACCTCTCTGTTAGACCTAAAATTTATAGGCAGAAACTCTCCTTTATAATCAGATGAATTCAGTTCTACTACCATACATACATCAGAACATTTTGAATGGTGGTGTATACTAGCCATATGTATGTGCTTCATTTACATTCAGTATGATATGGAGATAATGATTATAATTTTGAAGCAACAAGGCAAAAGTGACATTTTAAAGCTACCTGTACCAATTGTAAGTGTAATTTCTTTGATATCAAAAAGTACATATATTGTACTGTACTCTGCAGCCTACATTTATAATTAGGGATTATTATTAGGGATTCAGTTATTTTTATTTTATGTGGATGGGTGTTTTGCCTGAAACCACATCTGTGTGGCCCACAGAGGCCAGAAGAGGGCATTGGATCCCCTGGAATTGGATTTACAGACAGCTGTGAGCCACCACACAGGTGCTGGTTAACCAAACCCTGGTCCTCTGTAAGATCTGCAAGTGTTCTTAACTGCTGAGCCATCTCTCTAGCCCAGAGTGGTTCATTTCAAGTAAAGGGGATTAGTGTATAATTAAAAATATTTTTTTTCCTTTTAATACAAGATCTTGAGCTATTTGATTTCTATTCTTAGACCACTGGGGTAATCAAGAACCTCTTTACTGAACAGGTATCTTCAAATATCTGAAGTCAACAACTGTCAGGTCAAAGAATGAGATGTTTTAAAATGATTAGTTGTGGGACTGAGAGTTGGCTCAGTGGGACCGGACTTTGAATCCCCGGCACTCATGTGAAGGCCCAGACCAGACTGTCTGTAAACCTGAGCACTTGGTGGGGGGACCTGGGTGGCTGGGGATGGCTATGGCCAAGCCAGTCTAGCTGAAATGGGAACTCCAGGTTCAGTGAGAGACCAGGTCAAACACCGAGGTGGAGAGTGGCTGAGAAAGTACCCAGTGTTGGCCTCCACCCTATACATCCACATAGCCATAGCCAGCCCACGGCACATGCACACAGGTATGTCATACCATACAGAGGAAGAGAGAACAAGCTATCTAGGATGGCACTGACTGACAGAATAGGACTGACAGTCAGCAGTGTTTTTTATGTGCTAAGGGGTATTCAACCAGAGGACACTCCATCATACTCTGACTATGAAATACAGTTTGTCTATTTCTTTTAGATAATAATTTTATGCATATAATTAATAAATTTGTTTTAGCTTTTACAGAATAATTAGTATTGTTATATATTCCTCTTGGTTGTTCCAGAAAAGAACATACACAGTCTTTACTATTTAAATTCCCTAATGTAAGAAAACTGAGCTGTTTTTTACATTTAATTTATACTTAATTTTTGTTTTAATCTTCTAGGAACTTTCAAGTTGTGGATGGAATAAAAAAGAAAAATACAGTTCTGCACCAAATGCAGTCGCTTTCACAAGAAGATTTAATCACGTGAGTTGCGCTTCTCAGTGAGGGAGGGCATGGCTGTCCTTGGTTGTGTATGCACATGTGGAAGCCAGCGAGTATTGACTAGTGTCTCCTTGTATTTTCTTCATTACCACCAGCCCATCTTAGGACTCTCAGTGAACTCTGAGCATATGGACTGACTATACTTGCTGACCAATAAGCGCCCAGAATCCTCCTGTCTCTGCAGACCCTCCCGCCCCAATCCATCACTTTTTCGTCGTTTTCCTGCCCTTCCCTTTTTCATTGAGGCAGGGCCTTGTATGGTTGAGTCTAACCCTGAACTTGATCTGTAGCTACAGATGACCTTGAACTACTGATCCTCCTGCCTCTGCCTCGAGTGTAGATTGTAGTCGTGTGCCACAATACTTAGCTTCATTTTTTATTTGTATTTTTAACTTCTTTATGATTCTTGTAGACGTACCAGAAATATTTGTAGTTTTTAAACAAACTGTGTAGCCATGCTTGCTTTGCATCTTTGTAAAATATGCCATTATAAATGGCCTTTTTCATTAATATTGTTCTTGGAGGCATAAACCTGATGCGGTAGCACTAATTCATTTAATCATTGATTTTTCACCATGTTCAAGGCTAAATTCTTGATAATAGGATGTTTTCTGAGTTAATCTAAGATTTCCTCCTTTATTTTTTTTTTAATTACTTACATATGAATGAACCCAAGCATATTGGCTCCTTGTTATGTATAAGCCAGAAGCTGGTTTCAAAGGTTTGGCAATTTTGGTCCCTTGCTTAGCCTTCAGGAGGCTTAGTGTCTGCTTGTCTTTTTATGATGTTGTTTGTCAAGTGCATCTGAGGTCATCAGAAAGTGTGTTGTCATTTCATCGTTCTTTGGAATGCTTGCTGTGGTGCTTTGAATGAGGATGGCCCTCAGGTTCATACGTTTGAATGCTTGGTCCCCCATTAAAGGGTCAGTTTGTGAAGGATTAGGAAGTGTGGCTTCACTGTAGACGTCAGAGCCAGCTTTGCAGTGGCCACATGCTGCCCAGACTCATCAAGGGGTTGATAGATATCACAACTTTTGATGAAAATGACAAAACATTTGGATTTTTAAATTTATATTTGTCTTAACATGTGTCTAATGTGAAATTTAATTAAGCCACTGATTATGCAAGTTAGATTTGAATTGATTGCTTATGTTGGCTAACGTAGCTATTTAAATATTTGTAGTATACCTTTTGCTAGTTCATAAAATCTTGTTAGAATCAGGGAGCATTATTGGCATTAATATAGCAGGTATTATAATGACTTTGTAAAACATAATTTTATATTAACATAAATTCACAGAATACATGTAATTACACTGCTCTTTACAGGAAGAAATTACAAGAAAAATCTAAAATATTTCTCCTCTTTGAAGTAAAGAAATACAGGTTATGACCTCATGAATCCTTTTCTAAAACTCTTAACTGAGTCCTGTTTAGATTTACGTTTAAGCCAAGTTAACATGCTTAGATCCTATTTTTGCAGAACATGAATTAATGCGGACTGTAGACACATATCATTTGATAAGCAACTACTTTGACCATATTTAATAATGTTATAAATCTAATGTGCCTTTAGTATACACACACACACACACACACATATACACACACAGAGGTGCGTTCATTCGTATATAGGTGCACACACGCTGTCATGCATACCCAGAGGTCAGAGGACAACCTGGGAGTCAATTCCCTATTTCTACCATGACTTCTAGGGATCAAACTTGGGTTGTCAGCTTTGGTGGCTTTTTTACCCGGTCTTTTACCTGCTGAGCCATCTTGTCAGCATCTGATAAATGGTTTTTAAGTTTATTTTGTTTGTTTAAATTAGGGCCTCATTGAATTCAAAGACAATCACAAAACTTTTTACAGTTTATGTATTTATGTATATAGGTATGTTTTGTCTACATCTGCACACTAGAAAAGGGCATCAGATCTCATTATAGATGGTTCTGAGCCTCCACATGGGTGCAGGGAATTGAACTCAGGTCCTCTGGAAGAACAGCCAGTACTCTTAACCTCTGAGCCATCTCTCCAACCCCATCACAAATCTTTTAAAATAAAGTGTTTTTTGTTTTTTTTTTGGTTTTTTTTTGTATTTCATGATATTTTCTTTTAGTTGTAAGAAAGCCATAGTAAAAGAGAGAAGAAAGTATGTTTCAAAAATGATTATAGCAAATATATCAAGAAGAATTTAATGTTAATTTTAGTCTTAGAATTTCTTGCCCTTTGGTTATTTTTTAATTTTTATTTTCAGGTAAGCTTTTGGGTTGTAAGAGAGATTCTCCATGCTCAAACACTGAAAATAAGAGCAGAAGTTTTGAGCCACTATATTAAAACTGCTAAGGTAAGTATGACTTGATCTTTAGTTAACCTATTCAGAAATATTTTAAGTGGCTGGGCAGTGGGTGGTGCACTCCTTTAATCCCAGCACTTGGGAGGCAGAGGCAGGCGGATTTCTGAGTTTGAGGCCAG